>NC_136622.1:4194837-4604837 GCF_933228915.1 Telmatherina bonti | reverse complement strand
CCATTTTCAGCAACCATCATTAGCTGTTGACATCAGAATCTTGTTAGTTTTAGGAAAACGTTTCTTCTTTCATTTTAAAAAGCTCGGCAGGATGAGTCCCACCTGAAAGTCCTGAAACATCGAGCAAGCATGAAAGAAACTTAGGAGGTTCCGTCTGACTGAGCAGAAGGTCATCCATGTGTGTCCTCAGGTTATAACAGAATGCATCTTCTTCTGTGTCGCCAACAAGCCGAAAGGCCTCGCATGCAGCCACGGTGAATACTGTAAGACAAGAAGCAGATCTTTTTCCTGAGTCAGCAGCCATGTTTGCACTCTACCTGCTATTGGCTGGCTGATGTCAGACTCAGGGTGACCATGTGACCTACTCATTACGTCCTGTGTTCTGTTAAACCTGAGAAGTTCAGAAAGAAGACGGAACTTTGTCCCACAATGATCTGAACTCAGACACACGTCTCGCATCATAAAGCGACCCGCTCAGTCAGAACTGTGAGAGGAAGTGAGGTGATGGATCAGGTGTGACGTCTAGACCTTCGGCGTCGAGCCGAACACCAACCCTCTGACCGTAGAGCTGTGACGTCATGCATGCGCTCAGATCAAAGCCGACATTCAGCCTGTAAACACGGAACATCTAAACCAAACAAACAAGAGTTACATCAGCAGGAGAGCTGATGTTCCCTCTGGATAACTCAAATATTTATGGCTCCTGGGAGCCGTGAGCTTCAGATGAGCTCATATCCGTACAGGGACCCATGAGAAGGGATTTCTGAACTGTTTATCATCAGTAGTATCACTTTGTTTAGTCCACCCTTTCCTCTGAGTTAGAGATGGGAGGAGATACGTTAGTTTAACCCATTCCCACATCCCCTGGTGCAAACTGAAATGTGTCGCATTAAAACATTACGCTTCTGAAAATGGACTGAAAAGGTCAAATAACTGAATTAGAGTAGATCCTAAAGCAGTAGATCCTCTTTTCTGGGTTACATGATGCTGGTGTTGACTGGCCAGCCAGCTTAAAGCAGAAAACCCTGAAAACAACAGCAATCTCAGACCAAAGAGCTGAACATGGACAGAAAAGGCCTCAGAAACGAGGCGAGTGGGTCTTTTACAGTCAAACACTGAGTTTCAGATTCGAAACATCATGAAAAAGCACAAACAACTTTTCTCTCCATCCTTTTTCAGGTTTTATAACGTTTTAACACCGTGCTGTTTAAAATGTTTTCCTCACATGTACGTGTGTGTGCGAGGCTTCCAGGCAGGATGGGAACGTGTCTTCATGCCACCAGTAGAGAGAAAAGGAGGCTGACGATACGTTTCAGAGCACAAACCGCTGCTGAGCCGTAACCCGGCCAGAGGAGGCCAGCTCACATCATTTGTTCAGGAGCATGATGGATGCTGCTCCTCTGGAACACGAAGCTCTCCTGCTGCTCCACGGTCCCTTCTGTACGACCCGCTGATGCCTCCAGGCTGGTCTTACAGGGTGGAAACTCTCTCAGCGCCACTGCTGAGCTGTTAAATCAGATTCACTGAAACGTGGGAGTGACCAGCTCACAGATCCACCGCCATCCTGCAGCTTCACCAACGTACTGACCCAGCTCCAGCTTCTTCCTGCTTCGCTTGCTTGATGCTTAGTTTGGAGCTCTGGAAGCAGAGCAACACATTTTCCAGCTGATTTCCATCATGCTGGCTGAAGAACAGGGAAGCTTCTTGCTGCAGGATTTAGGTTGAAATGCCTGAAGCTTCAGAAGTTTTCCTCCTTTTCCAACCCTGAGCTGTCTGGGTTTGTTTCGCCTGGACAGCATCCAGGTGATGGAGTTTCTGCTTTATTTGGGTTGATAACAGAAATGTCTGTCTGGGAATTAGTCAGTCACGTGCAGTCTGTGTTTTCACATTGTGCTAATGCAAAGCTGAGATTAGATTGAGGCAGGTTGCAGATGGGGAGGAACTCTCATCAGCAGCAGCTTGGGACTTTGCGGGGCTGATGAATGACGCGTCCCGCACTCATTAGTTGCGTCATCACACCTGATGCTGTTTGCGAAATCTCCTGCTCATGTTCTCTCTTGTCTTCTGTTCTCTCCAGAGAAGCTGTGAGAAGGAGAGGGAGAGCAGCAGGCTCGAGCAGACTCCACCCCGAGACCTTAAAAATGAGCGCTTCCCACCCCCGCCTCCACCAGAGTGCCGCGCCCGCACCCAGCTCTCTGTCCACGGACAAGGACGCAGACATGCCCGCCACGGAGAAGGACCTGGCCGAGGATGCCCCGTGGAAGAAGATCCAGCAGAACACGTTCACGCGCTGGTGCAACGAGCACCTGAAGTGCGTGAACAAGCGGATCGGGAACCTGCAGACGGACCTGAGCGACGGGCTGCGGCTCATCGGGCTCCTGGAGGTCCTGTCCCAGAAGAAAATGTTCCGCAAGTACAACCAGAGGCCCACCTTCCGCCAGATGCAGCTGGAGAACGTGTCCGTGGCTCTGGAGTTCCTGGACAAGGAGAACATCAAGCTGGTGTCCATAGGTGGGTGTGAAGCGCGAGCGCGCGCGCGTGGAATGAATGGGTGCCAGTGTGGGGCTCCAGACAGCTGACCTCTGCAGACTGGTTTGGACTTTCTGGGGTCGTGAATGTCGGTGGAAGCAGTTTTTACCAGTTTCTGCTGTGCTGGAGAGCACAACGCGCACGCGCAGTGCTGGTTTGTGGCAGCGGTCTCTAAACGTGCACGTTTCTCTTCCATCAAAGTGTTTAAGTCTGCTGGTAGCATGACGTGTGTGTGTGTGTGTGTGTGTGTGTGTGTGTGTGTTGGGGGGGGTCTGGTTGTGAGGAATGGGGCCCCGGGGTTCCCCAGCTGGCCTAACCGGGCCGGACCAGTCTGAGCCAGGGTCTGGATGTAACTTGGGCCTAGTTGGACAGAAACGCTGAACACACACACACACACACACACACACACACACACACACACACACACACACAGGCCTATTGTCTGTGCTCATGGTGAACTGGGTCTCCACAGGAGACCTGGCTGCTGGTTTATGACATAAACTGGGTTTAATGGTTCTGCCCACATGAAGTTTGCTGCGAGCCGACAGCAGCAGCATGGAGGTTGTCCTGCACGCTCTGATCCAGCGGTGGTCTCCTGCAGACAGTCCCAGGAAGAGGCTGTGATGGTCTGACGTGAATCAGACATGACTGAGTCCTCGTCATCCTCGGGAATGTCTGGCTCACTCCGGGCTTTCCACACAGATCAGAGGCTCCTGCTGCTGCCAGGTGGAGCCGTGGTTTCAGCTTCGTAGACAAAGCTGGATGTTCAGTGGAGACTTTATTTAGGACTGTGTTTGACTGTTGCATGGTGGTTATCCAGGTAAGGATGCAGGAGTGTCCTGCTTTCTAATCTGTGTTAACTGCTTGGTGTTCAGTACCAGGCTCCAGCGATCCTCCCTGCCTGACTCATCCTCATCTGGCCTTTTGACTCATTTAATCAGAAGATGAGAGGGGAGTGTGCGCTCCTCTTACTTCCTCCTTTCATTGCGGAAAGCGGACACACCCAGGCAGCAACGCTCACCACAAATTGCCAAACTGCCATCTCTGCTTAGCCTGCAGTCTCTGCCTCCTGCTTTGCCCTGAACCTCTTCTTCACTTTAAACCCTTGGAGATGAAGTTTGTTTAAAGTTTTTATCCTGACTGGGTGGAAGTAAGACCTACCCATTTATAAGGTGGATGTTAGACGGCCACACCTGTTTCACTTCTCCTTTTCATTAGTTTACTTGTTGCTAAACATGGAATAGAATTGATGTGCAACTACGCCGAGTGTAACATTGTCACTGGGAGTTGCCCAAGAATGGCCAGTAAGTTGCTGCACCCAGAAGGGGACCTCCGTGTCCCAGCGTGGGGCGGGACCAGTGCTACCAGGATGTGTACATAAACAACCTTCTATGCTGTAAAGGAATGTAAATGCCTTTGAGCTGAACTCATGCAGGTACCTGCAGAACGTAGGAACTGGACAGGAAAGTCCAACAGGACTCCATGCCCTCCTGCTCGGACCGACGGCGTTTAGATGACGACTGCCACTGATCGAATGTAGGAAAAATCCAAATGCAGCATCAATCAAAACCAAAGTATTAATATGAACATAAATAACTAAATATAAGTTGTTCTGAATTGTTTGAATCTTGTCTGTAATTCCAGAAGTAAATGTCCTGCGTTGGTTTTTCGGAATATGAAGCGAAGAGCAGCTGCTAACTGCTTCAGCGCTGCAAAAAGATGGGAAACGTGGAGCAGATGCAGGTGGTGTCCAAAGATTTAAGCATTTTTCACTTAAAAATAATCAGTCTTGTAGATGTGGTCAGTCTAAATGTAAAACACCTGAGATTTACCTGAAAGGGTTAATACCTCAGCAGAGGTTCTCACTGTGCAAGAATCGGATCCAAAGCACAACTTTCCCATGAAAATGTAGTTTTTCTGTAACGTAGATAGACAAGATTATCATCATTATTTCATATCATATATTTAGAACATTACAAGTCCTCTGGGATAAATATTAATCAGTGATATTTCAAGCCTTGAAGAGTTTGAATGTTGCCGGGTTTAAGCATGTTCTCTCAGTACTTATTAAAAAAAAAAAAAAAAAAAAAAGTACTGAGAACATGCTTAAACCCGGCAACATTCAAACTCTTCAAGGCTTGAAATATCACTGATTAATATTTATCCCAGAGGACTTGTAATGTTCTAAATATGTGATATAGATATGAAATGATCTCATTTATCGTTACAGAAAAACTACGTTTTCATGGGAAAGTTGTGTTTTGGATCTGATTCCTGCACAGTGAGAACCTCTGCTGAGGTATTAACCCTCTCAGGTAAATTTCAGGTGTTTTACATCTAGACTGACCACATCTACAAGACTGATTATTTTGATAAGTGAATGAAAAATGTTTGGACAACACCTGCAACTAAGTTTTATTTTATTTTATTTTTTTTTGTAAACACTGGAGCACATTTAACTCTTAAAGAGCCAGGATGAAGATTTGATGACAGGATATAAAATCTGCTCTTAGTATTGCAGTGAAGTAATGCATGTTCAGGTGACTGCCACCATTTGACACACACTGTTTCTGCTTATAAACTGGGCCAGCATGTAGAAACGGTTGCTGCTTCCGTAGGAATGAAGACGGTAAAAAGCAGCTTGCTGGGTCTTATCAGATGCTCCTGATTGGATTTGGTATCAGCAGGTGAGTACCTCCTCCTTAATGAATGCAAACATTTTTACAGGTTAAGAATCATCCTGGTGTGTATGCAAAGTCCTCAGCATTCATTGTAAAGAAGTAATCGCTCTGAGAAGGCTTAAAGCCACATTCAGTCCATTTCACCAGGAGAAAGGAAGACTCATAGCAGTATTTATGTGGCTGTTTGTAATTTTTCTTTGGTAAAATCATGGAAAGTTCTAAAGAAAGTGTTTGGATGCGAGGATGTTCACACAAACACGATAACATGTGGTGATATCAAGCATGACCAGAGCCTTCCTGAGTGTAAAGGTTTCAGGGGTTCAGCCTGTTCCTGAGGTCAGGATCCCATAAGGGGAAGAAACTGGTCTCCCTTTGCCACAAAAGCAGGGGTTTGTTAGCGGCATCTGGATCCCGGGGGGGTTACGTGACGGTCAGTAAGTCAGATGTCTTTAGGGGCTGTTTAAGGCTTTGTAGTTGAGCAGGAAGATGAAATGTAGCAGGAAGCTGATGGAAGTTCAGAGATGTGTTCATACCTGTGCTCCAGTACTGAGTCCACCTGCAGCGTTTCAGAGCAGCTGGAGGTGATGCAGGCAGCCGCGACGGCTACCTGAGTTCAGTCAGCTGTTGGGGTGAAAGCAGACCAACTTGTGCATAAAGTTTTACAAACTGGCAGTCTAAATGAAACGACTCATTTAGAAGAACTTCTTTCTTACTAAGAACCATGTGTTCACTCCGAAGCTAAAATAGTTTTACTCCTCTGCAGCCTGGATCTCATGCAGCTGCTGAATATAACAGAAGTAGGGATGAAACAAAATGTCTTTAAGATGACCGAAGGACATTTTGGTTCCATCCAGGATTGTTAAAAAGATCAGAAAAGACTTTCAAAACCGCTTTTTCTGCAGAAAACATTCAAGATGGCTGCCAACCTTCCCACCAGCGATTGTTCTAGCAAGTCCGTCAGACCATGAAATGCTTACCCTGCGTATCGGACTCATCAGGTCTCAGTTACCTTGTTGCCTTTCATTCTTCATGGGAGAGCCTGGACATGTCTGGCTCTGGTAGAAGGCTGCAGGAGAAAACCTGTCTGAAAACAAGATGGTCCAGTCTGAACAGACCACATGACTCCTGGTGCCGCGTCTACCCAACAGATGGGACCAAAGTACAGATGTTTGGACATGATGCACAACAACATGCAGTCCATGGAAAATACCGACTATAGCGTTGGCATAAACCCCCTACCAGCTGTCCGGCATGGTGGTGGAGGGCTGGTGGTGTGGGCCTGGTCAGTCAGCGAGGACACCATGACGTCCTGTTAATGACCTGCATGTGGAAGATGATGCCGTGTGTCTAAAGCTTGGCCGACTCTGGCTCATGCATGAGGGCGGTGATCCTAAACATGGCGGCAAACCTCCAACAGAATGAAGGTAATCAAGGCGTTGCGGTGGTCCAGGTAAAAGCTACACTTAGCCTGGTGTTGATGTGGGACTTGTCCCACTAGCCAACACCCACTAACGTCAACGGACTGAAGCGATGAGATGTGGGCAGCTGATAAGCTTTATGGCAGATAAAGATGGATCTGCAAGTCTTCCAGTCATTGGTTGGAGTTTTCCACAAACTCTGCAGTTAGGTTCAGAAACTGTAAAATTCTCTAAACATCAGATCCAAGCTGGAAATTCTGAGCCAACAAAGCTGCTGCTGCTCTTCAGCATCGACCAAACTGCTGGTCAGCTCCTGCTTTGTGTCGTCGTGTCATTAGAATCTGATGTCAGGGTGGGTCACCTGTTGTCGCTCTGCTGGATCAGCGCCGCAGTGGCGCTCGCCTACTTTCCCACAGCCATCAGACTCCAGGTGCTCGTTGTAAAGAGGTCTCAGCTCGGTAGGTAATCTGTCTAACAGAACCAGCCATGATGCGGCTGCAGCAGCAGACACACGACTACTGATAAGTCCAGAGATCTCACATGTGTTGATTCAGCAGTTAAAGCAGCAAGGCTGCCATCTAGCAGGGAGTGGAGTGACACTCCACTGTCTCCGCCTTGTCATGCCATGTCTGTGTTTAGTGTGCACACTGCATTAAACGGCTCTTTAGGCTGGTGAGAACGCTGCTAGTTTATGTGCTTATTTGTCCAACGCCCGTCTGTCTTCATGCTGACGTTCCTTCATCCTGTTTATGGCATCAGCTGTTCAGCAGAAGACGTGTTTATGCAGAGGTTTGTGCTGAGTCTGCGCCCAGACCTGATCTGAAACACAGGAACACTTCTGTACCAAACCTTTGCTGTGTGGCGTTCGGGGTGATTGTCCGGCCAGCGCAGGCGGGGTGCATCGTAAACACGGTGGCGTAGCGCTGAAGGATGTGCAGGTTGAGAATATCCCTGCAGCAGCAACCAGCTGTCTCTCCTGTTGCACCACAACAGAATTCTCTTCCATACTAGTGACTGTTCAGTATCAGGTGTTAAAGTGAGGCCCGCTCATCTGGTCTCAGTCCGCTGGAAGGTTTTCATGTCGACTTGTGGAGTTTGGTTTGAAAGTGATGATGTGCAAAAGCAAACAGAAAGGTAAAGTTATGAAATTCTCATCTGACTGTAGAACTGGTAGAGATGCCAGGTAACTTGGTGGTTCTGCATCCTGTCTCTCCTCCGAGACCTGGTTAACAGTAAACGATCATCTCTACTCATCATCTCTTGCTCTGTCCCTCTTTTACTCTTCCTCAGTTTTAGCAATGGGCCCTGAAAAACCCAAAGACCACATCATGACCTTTATTCACAGTAAACTTTTAAAGCTGAAGTGATGCAGATCTAACTGTTGGGAACCAGATTTCTCCTGAATGTGTGCGATCAGCGACACTTCATTACAGCTACTGACTTCCTCGACGTGGTTCGTATCTAAGTCGTAAGAAACGATGCGCGCTAGAGGTAGAAAACGGGGAGCTTGGTGTGATGGAGGGAGATATCTGGTCAGACAGGGTGAGTGGGTACTGTGGGTTAGCAGACGGTGCATTCCCATCCATTAGTGGTATTCTGGATATTGCATTACATCATAGTTGGACAGATGGCCCAAAGCCCATGCTCCAGGCTCAGACTGAACACGCATAAAGGAGCTTGTTCTCTTGCTGTTCATCAAGGCCACATGAGAACACATCCTGCATGACGTGTTCAAGGGAAGCGCCGACTTGCAGAGTTCTTACTGGAAGGTTTAAAACCAAATGTTTCAGGAGGGGATCGGCGTTTCCAGACCAGTTGTTCGTGGTGGTGTTTCCTGGAAGCACACAGCTGATTAAACCTCATCTATCATATTTATACTGAGCTTGTCTTCCACCTCTCATCCCCTGGCTGTGTCTGAACATCTTCTCCACCTATCCAACGTTTCTGTCCTATCAAACAGACCTCAGCTTGTTCTGAGTCGCTCCTCTTCTCAGAATGAGCTTTAAAAATGTCCCTTGAAGCTCTCCCCGCCTCTTTTCTTTCTTGTCCCTCCAGCCCTCGCCTCCCTTCCCGTCCTTCCCTCCCTCCTCCCTCCCGTCTGTAACCAGAGCCCAGGGAATGGGAGGTCTGCCAAGATCCAGTTTGCTTTTGCCCTTTTAAGGCTAAAAAACCGGAGGAACTTTTTCAAGCAGAGGGAGTGAAGCAAAGGAGAGCGGAGGGAGGGAGGATGAATGGAGAAGGGAAGAGCAGGAAGTGGAGTGGCTGGTTGCATAGTTTGAGGAGGAAGGAAGGAAAATAGGTCAGAGTTTGGATGTTTGCTGATGGAAACGTACTTTATAGCTGATCTTTGTATTCATCACACAGTATCAAATTCTGCAAAGGCTCATATCTTAATGTACACTTTGAAAGTGTGTGTGTGTGTGTGTGTGTGTGTGTGTGTGTGTGTGTGTGTGTGTGTGTGTGTGTGTGTGTGTGTGTGTGTGTGTGTGTGTGTGTGTGTGTGTGTGTGTGTGGAATGCGTGACGTTTTCTCTGTGTTCTGTCTGGACACACTGTAGAGAAGCGTGTCTTATCCACTCATGCTCGCCTGTATTTGCGTTATGTAAGTATCTTTGGGAATCTTTCCAGGCATGAAAGTTTGGAATGTGCGGTTTATTTGTCCCACACACCTATTGCTGTGTTTTATATGGAGCTTAAAGGGTTGCTGTGGAACTTTTGGCCACTGGGGACACTAAAGCTGAAACCATAGGCTGCACGACATTTGCAAACTTCAACTGCTTCCATTATGATGCACAAACCAGAACACTTCCACAAAGCTGAAACTTTCTAAAAACATTAGATTTGACACAACTCGTGTCAACTTTACCTGTTTTTGGCAAACAACAACTCTGGGAACAACTTCACCGTTTTGGTGACAGTTCTTGGTTTATTGTAATTTGCAGCTTGTGCCACTAGGTGTCACTGCACTTTATTTTTTTACCCCATGAATGGTGCTTTATAGTAATGAAGGATAATAGTTTAATGTTTAAATTGTAGCTTGACCATGTTTAAGCAACTCTCCCTTCTGTCTCGTACAAAAACCAGCATGAATCCAAACTGGTGAACAGAAAATTGTTTTGACTTTGTAAATACAGTAATATTGAAACTTTTTTCCCCTAAAAAGCCGTCTTAACTTTCCTCTTGACCAATTAGACAGACTGTTACTAGAACATATAACCTGCCAGCCTTTCTGTGCATCTGTGTGGCTAACTCCAGCGGTTGGCATCTGGCACACATCGGCCCACTGAGCTTATGTTTAAATGCTCTGGTCATTTGTCCCTTTGTGGAGCTGATTGTCTTTAGTGTAGAAACGGTGGAAGAAGTCTCCATCCCAACATGATGGCTTGTTCTCGGATGTTCTGGTACAGTTGGAATCTGTCATGATTATTTTACTTGGTAATTGTTTTATGATTGCAATTTAAGACATGCCTTTTCATCTGTAAGCTCATTTTTATGTCACTGTTGCAGAGCCTGTAAATTCCAGATGTGGCGTGTCCATAGTGCAGGGGTGTCCAAAGTCGGTCCTCGAGGGCCGCTGTCCTGCAGGTTTCCCATGTATTCCTGTTCCAACACATCTAGCTTCCACTAAATGGATCAAACAGCCAATGACGTGCACAACTGATTAAGCTCTACTACTAGTTAATTTGAATCAGGTGTGTCTGAGCAGGGATACATAGAAAACCTGCAGGATTCTGGCCCTCGAGGACCGGAGCTGGACACCTCTGCCATAGTGGGAGGTCGCGGTGCATTGAGGTGATTAGGCTGGGCGATGAGACCAAAAGCTCAGATGTCCTCATAACAATATTAGAGTAATTCTGTGTCAGATGTGTTTGATCTCCTTCCATCTGCAGGAACTATGGCTGTACGGCGTTCCACGCCTGTTGCAGCGTTTGGAGTGCTTTCACCTCCACTCGACTCCACTGTTGTGGCTTTTGCTTGTTGACCCTGTATTTGTCATGATTCTTGTCCAGGTGATGAAAATAAGTTGTCAGAGTCCGTTGTTGGGACTGTGAGCTAGTCTGGTTCCACGTTGGTCTTGTATCCAAACCACATCCACAGGCTGGTCATGTTTTAGTGAATTATCCTCTGAAACACGTCTGCGACAGTCTTCATGTTTTAATATCGCAGCGTGCCGTAAAGCGCATCTTGACATGAATACTGCAGTAAAGCACCTTATGGTGGCGTAAACGATCGAGGCTCATATTAAACGAAAGACGTTTTCTATCATCCAGATATAGTCATATTGCCCAGCCTCGGAGGTCATTTAAGCATTTATGATTTTAGCTGCTTGACTTTTATCAAATGGAAAACTGTGTGGAAATCTTGTATTTCATGCAGCTGTTTTAAAAAAAAAAAAAAAAAAAAAAAAAGTAAATGAAGATATTTCTACTCTGCTGCACCATGACTTGTACTCCGGGCCCACCAGCTAGTTTCACCGCTGATGCAGAGGGTTGCATCCTCTTGTTTCCCGTCTTATCCGCTGCATCTTGTGCCTGCTCAGCGGCAGCTGTAGCTGGCTTCGGTAAGGAGACATCGGTCATTTAAATCCTTTACCGTGCCATGCTGCAGCCCTGTGAAAACTGGTGCATCTAAAACATGTTAAAACTTCACAGTAAATCAAGAGAAAGTTGGAGGCCTTCATCAGGTATTTATATCCTGGATATCCTGACGCTGCACTGTGGGTGTTCCTCTGCCCTATGTGAAGAACTGCAGGGACCACGACGGGCTCTGGGAAGGCGGACACCCCAGGACTTTCTGACGGACTGGGCTGCTTGTTTGTGTCCTACAGGATCTCGGGACTAATCGGCTCCAGATGTTCCAGGATAACCTGAATGTTGAGCAGAGACTTTCCTCTTGCTGTTCTCCTGAAACTCAGGGAGAGTCGGGCTGAGGGTCAGGGGTAGCCATGAAGTCACGCCGTGTCATGGGCCTGGTGGGGGTGGGAGCCAGTGTCCCGCTGCACCAACAAGCCAGATGGATGAGTCATGGGAATGTTGGGTAAAAAAGGAATATCAGCCACTTACACTCATTATCTACGTATGGCGGCCTCTCCACTGGAAGGGGGGGGGTGGTGAGTCAGGCGAGTCTGCGGTGATTTGTGTCCGTATATGGGCTCCATCAGGCTTGGTACGCTGTGGTCTGTCAGGAATGCTGGCAGATTCTTTGAATGTTTATTAGCTTCCAGAGGTGGAGAATAAACTCATCTGCGTACATTCGCAGAAAGAGTGTGTGTGTGTGTGTGTGTATTTCCAAACACCCCGGAGGAGGAGGTGATCTTAGTGTGGCGACGGCATACGGAGGCAGATTGCAGAGAGACTCTGACGAGGACCCGTCATGGCAGCTTCTTTTCCTTTAGGACCAACATAAGACGGTGTAGTAATTAGTTTTCACCGTGTCTGGTGTGTGTTTTGGTAACATGGTGGTGTTTCTGAGTTCAGATTGTGGAGCCTGAGGTGGTTGTGTGGCACACCCCTGTTGTAGCTCATCTCCATTCCTGCTGCAAGAAGCAACGTGTGAAACACAAGCATGCACAGCTCAGACCTTCCTCTGACTGATCAGCAGCGTTTTAAATGGCCCACTTTACTTCTGTCCTCAGGCAACCTTCTCTCTTCAACTTCTCCTCTTTTAACCCTGTAAGACCTGACACGGTGGTAAGTTTTTCTAGGTCTTTGTTACAAAATGTGCGCGCCGAGCCCAATAGGAGGCAGAAGACGAGCATTATTGTGTTCAACAGGATTCACAGCAAAGTTTTTCTCAAAGTGAAGCAAAAGGTCTCAAACTGTCTAAATATGAAACACTTGGCTTTCAAGGGTTAAATTAGCGTTTTATTTGTCAGTGTTAACAGTTTAGATGCATTTCTTTCATATGGAACATGACTGGACATGAGCAGACAGCTGGGGCGTATCCTGGAAGAAGATGGGGATAAAACCAAAGCATTTGTAGACATACCTGCTGGCTGGTTTCTCCTCTCCCTGCCTGACCAGCTTCTCATCTTGGAGCGTCTAACTCAGAACCTGGTGGTTTAGACCACATCCAGCCTGACCCTGCTCTCAAACTCTTGTTGTGGTTCATAGCCAGTAAGCTGCAGACGCTGCCTCCCCCCCCTCCCCCCAGCTCTCCTATGAAACGGTCTGCAAGCGTTGATGAATCTGAAGTTTGTCCTTTGTTGTGTTTTTGTATTTCCAGAACCAGACTTTGCCTCTCATACACTGCAGACTCCTAGTGTGTGTGTGTGTGTGTGTGTGTGTGTGTGTGTGTGTGTGTGTTTTTTTCAGACCATTCTTACCTCCTTTAGCCGTGTTCTAATCCATCAGAGATGTGATGATCTTGCTCCACCCTTCCCTTTAGGCTGGATGTCAGCCATCATCCCCTCCATCTGCTCCCGACGTGTGTGTGTGTGTGTGTGTGTCTCATGCCCAGACTAGCTTCATGTTGCATCACTCTTCTGCTCGGAGCGACATGTGAGGTGGAGGCTGGAAGCTCGGATAGATCAGGTAGATCCATGAGGCTGCAGAGTTGCAGTCTGCTGAAATCCCTTCATGTTTGCAGCGCTTCTGCCCCCAGTGCTCCCAGCAGCGTTGTAATAGTTTAATGGGAGTAAACCAGGGTGTAGATCTGATAGCTGTTCTAATTTAGCATAATTTACCCATGGGGGGGGGGCCCTGTTGGAAGAACTGCAGTGACCCGAGAACTGAACCCTGAGGGCCTCCTGACAGGAGGAAATGATGTTGCTTTGAATAAAAATAAGTTATGAGCCATCCTGGACTATTTCTATCCAGCCTGTGTTCCCAGTAGGCTGTGGTTTCCTCAGCCAGCAGCTGCAGGGACGTCTCCCTTCAACCGGTGTTCAGGTTAAAGTCATTTCACACCTTTTTATCAGTGCACTCGTCGCAGTTGCTATCTGTACGAGGGCCAAACATGGCTGATGGGTTCCCGGTATGCACCCCCCCTCCAGCAGGGCAGGGATGCATTCATGCCACACCTGAGACGCCGATGGCAGAGAGATTAGAGGGAAATCTGGAGGTATTTAAAGGACAAGTCATTTTTTATCCTTTTAATGAAGGAACATCTCCGTAGTTCACAGCGATGAGGGGTTTTTCTCCACTTTAGGGTTGTTTTGAGTTTTAATTTGGGGCTTAAATTCCCCTTTAAACTGTGTCCACATGGAGAACATCTCAGTCTGACTCTGATTTCTGATCTGACCCTCTTCTGCTCTTCAGACTCTAAAGCCATCGTAGATGGGAACCTGAAGCTGATCCTGGGTCTGATCTGGACCCTGATTCTGCACTACTCCATCTCCATGCCGATGTGGGACGAGGAAGAAGAGGCAGATGATGGCAAGCAGAAGACGCCCAAGCAGAGGCTGCTGGGATGGATCCAGAACAAGCTGCCAGAACTTCCCATCACCAACTTCAGCAAGGACTGGCAGAGTGGCCGGGCCCTGGGGGCCCTGGTGGACAGCTGTGCTCCAGGTGAGGGCCAACGCCAGTGGTTGGAACACACTGGTGGAGGTGAAGAAGTAACCAATGTGTCTGTTAGTCAAAACAGCCAAGCATTTAGAGCTAGCGAGGCTTTCCTCTGGACACCGGCTGCTTCATGTTCTCATACAGCTGCTTATGTCAGGATCATCCTTTAATATAACTTAACATAACTTTAAGCCAATGAAACGCTCCGATTCTTTCTGCTGATCCTGCTCCTTTCTTTTCCAAGCTGTCTTGATGAATATGAGGTAAATGTTTAGCTCTTTATAAAGAAAAGCTGGATAGGAGGGATACTGGAGGTTTGTAGCACACACAGGAAGGGACTTCTTCTCTAAGCAGGCCTGAACTGAGGACGGAGGGAGCTCAGCCTCCACATGACATGAGGATGGAGTAGGAGCCTGCAGGCATGGGGTGAAGGTCTGAGTAGGTTTCCCCTTACATGCTCTGCATGTTTGGCATACCTGCAGATCACCTTCAGCCCTGAGCCGGAGATAAGGGTTCAGTAAGCTTCCATTTCCCTCCAAACGCCTGAAACATGCAAAGAAATGTCCTTAAAGTGCAGCTATGCCTAAAACAAGCCGCTGTCAAAGGGCCTGTTTTTCACGCTCTGCTGGACCCAGAGACGTAAACACGACCGCTGCAGATCTGCCGTGATCCTGCCTCTACCAGCTGACCGCCGTCAACACTGTTACTATGGCGATGACAGACCGACCGGCTGTTAACGGAAGCTGCTGGATTCTGACTGCAGTCCACTGGAAATCCATTTAAATTAGTATTAAACCTCAAAGTGTGTGTGTGTGTGTATAACAGAACTTTTGCCAGGCAGAAAGCTAAAATAACTTTGACTGCGTCTGGTTTTATTAGCACGCTGAACTCTTTATTCTTCCATTCCACTTCTGATTGATGCATGGCAGAACTTCTACGTAGTAAATCCTGAAGTTCTTCCTGTCCTGCAGGTCTGTGTCCTGACTGGGACCAGTGGGATCAGACCAAACCAGTGGACAACGCCCGTGAAGCGATGCAGCAAGCTGATGACTGGCTGGGCATCCCACAGGTGAGGCGACCTGCCTGCACTCGCTGCGGAGTACTTCAGTCCATGGAGTACTGGAGGTTTCTCAGGAACCAGTACTGCTTATCGACACAGGACTGCTGATAAATGCAACGTTTTCAATTTGAGCTGTGTGTGTGTGTGTGTGGAGCTGTGTGTGTGTGTGTGTGTGTGGAGCGCTGTGTGTGTGTGTGTGTGTGTGTGTGGAGCTGTGTGTGTGGAGCTGTGTGTGTGGAGCTGTGTGTGTGGAGCTGTGTGTGTGTGTGGAGCTGTGTGTGTGTGTGGAGCTGTGTGTGTGTGTGTGTGTGTGTGGAGCTGTGTGTGTGGAGCGCTGTGTGTGTGGGGAGCGCTGTGTGTGTGTGTGTGTGTGTGTGTGTGTGGAGCGCTGTGTGTGTGTGTGTGTGTGTGTGTGTGTGTGGAGCTGTGTGTGTGTGGAGCTGTGTGTGTGTGGAGCTGTGTGTGTGTGGAGCTGTGTGTGTGGAGCTGTGTGTGTGGAGCTGTGTGTGTGGAGCTGTGTGTGTGGAGCTGTGTGTGTGTGTGTGTGTGTGTGTGTGTGTGTGTGTGTGTGTGTGTGTGTGTGTGTGTGTGTGGAGCTGTGTGTGTGGAGCGCTGTGTGTGTGTGTGGAGCGCTGTGTGTGTGTGTGGAGCGCTGTGTGTGTGTGTGGAGCGCTGTGTGTGTGTGTGGAGCGCTGTGTGTGTGTGTGGAGCGCTGTGTGTGTGTGTGTGTGTGTGTGTGTGTGGAGCTGTGTGTGTGTGTGGAGCTGTGTGTGTGTGTGTGTGTGTGTGTGTGTGTGTGTGGAGCTGTGTGTGTGTGTGTGTGTGTGTGTGTGTGGAGCTGTGTGTGTGTGTGTGTGTGTGTGTGGAGCTGTGTGTGTGTGTGTGGAGCTGTGTGTGTGTGTGTGTGTGGAGCTGTGTGTGTGTGTGTGTGGAGCTGTGTGTGTGTGTGTGTGGAGCTGTGTGTGTGTGTGTGTGTGTGTGGAGCTGTGTGTGTGTGTGTGTGGAGCTGTGTGTGTGTGTGTGTGTGTGGAGCTGACGGTTGGCCCTGTGGCGGCGGCGGCGGCGTTTCCTCTGCCTCTGCAGAGGAGCTGCTTTCGGCTCTGTGGTCTGCTGGGTTTCATGTCAGTCTGGTTCAGGTACTTTCCGGCCGGTGCTGCCAGTCACTGTGTGGCTAAATCACAACATGGTTCTCTTGTCTGTAATGTTTCCATGGCAACGTGACAAAGCGTGTGGCGTGCTGATGAGCTGGAGGATCCTCCTGTCTGAACCGGGACGTGGTTAATGATTGGTCCTCCCGGTAAAGATGCTCCTCTGTCTGAACTGCAGGTGATAACCCCTGAGGAGATCGTCGACCCGAATGTGGACGAACATTCGGTCATGACCTACCTGTCCCAGTTCCCCAAGGCCAAACTGAAGCCCGGCGCGCCTCTCCGACCCAAACTAAACCCCAAGAAGGCTCGAGCCTATGGGCCCGGTACGGCTCACTCAGCAGTCATTTGGTGAATAAACTCTTATTTTCTGCTTTAACCTGCTGCTGCTCTGCCTGAAGGCATCGAGCCTGTCGGAAACGTGGTGATGAAGAAGGCCGTGTTCACCGTTGAGACCATCAGCGCCGGGATGGGAGAGGTGCTGGTTTATGTGGAGGACCCGGCGGGACACAGAGAGGAGGTTTGTCACTTCTCATGCAGCTCATCTTCATGGAAACTTTCATCTGCTTTTGTAAACGACTTGTAAATGTTTTTCAGGCTAAAGTGACGGCGAACAATGACAAGAATCGGACCTACTCTGTTTTCTACACTCCCAAAGTGACAGGCATGCACAAGGTACGCTCAGCTCGTGCTGGTAAACGCCGCTTTCAGATGATATTTCTACTTTCATTCCCACGGAAACCAAGAGTCCGTAGAATATTAATCAGAACATTTCTGAGTGGGGAAACTTCAGCCACTGAGTCATTCTATGGAACCACTTCCTCATACGTTGCTTCTGAAATGACTGAAAGGATGTCGAGTGTTTTCCGGCTTCATCAGTCATCGAGTCTCGCACCTTTTTAAGATTTTTATTTTAACGGGATCGGTAACGTCTGTGTCCCGGTGACTGGACCGGTGCAGCGTCGAGCTCTGGACCTGGACTTTCGTTTCGGTGCGTTCAGGTTCCAGAAGGGTCTCAGGACTTCGGGCGCTGCTGCCGGTCAGACGGGCCTAGAAATAAATTTACTGCGAGTCACAAACTGTATCACGAGAAATAAGATGAGAACAGCCCCCCCCCCCCCTACCAGCCTGCGCGAGTAAAGAACCTGAATGTGTGGATTTCTGCCCATAAGGAATCACTGACCTGACCCCCCCCCCCTCCTCTTCAGGTGACCGTGCTGTTTGCAGGACAGCACATTTCCAAGAGCCCGTTTGAGGTGGAGATCGGCATGGCTCAGGGAGACTCCAGCAAGGCCACGGCGCAGGGACCCGGCCTGGAGCCCTCAGGAAACATCGCCAATAAGAGCACCTACTTCGAGGTCTACACAGCAGGTAGCTGCGAGGAGGACGGTTCGGGGAACCAGATGTGTGTTTGTGTGTTCCAACGGATCTGGTGGGCTTCCTGCTTCAGGTGCAGGAGTTGGGGAGGTGGAGGTGCTGATCATGGACCCTGCAGGCAAGAAGAACACGGTGACCTGCACCATCGAGGACAAAGGCAACAGCAGCTACCGCTGCACCTACAAACCCACTCAGGAGGGCCAGCACACCATCTTTGTCACCTTCGCTGGCGGTCAGATCAGCAAGAGCCCCTTCACCGTAAACGTAGGCGAAGGTGAGCTTCAGATCGCCATGGCAGCATGCTTCATGTGTGTAGTTTAAAGTAGCTCAGCTTCTCCTCAGTGATGAATAATTAGCCTTTTCCCTTCTGTCTCTTCCTGCTGCGATGCTGGATGTCCTCTCCTCTCTGATAGAGGCCTGCTGGCGTCTGTCTCCTCTGTGGAACGCCCTCTTCCTTCTGCTGTCATTTCCTGTTTCCTGGGATCTCTCTTGGGTAGCCGCTCTCTCTCTCTGTGTGTGTGTGTGTGTGTGTGTGTGTGTGTGTGTGTGTGTGTGTGTGTGTGTGTGTGTGTGTGTGAGACTGACTGCATGCATGTGTGTGTGTGATCTTTGTTGCGGAACATATTTGAGCGTGCTGCCAGTTTGTGTGTTTTGTGTAACTGCGTGTCTTGTGACTAACTTTCCCTGTTTAGACTTGTGCTCATTGTGCCAGCTGCCTCTGATGCTTCAGCTCACGGTGACTCAAACATCCCAGGAGAAGCTCTCCTTATCAGGACTTATAGATGTTCATGAAAACACCCGTTCATGTGAAACCATCAGTGTGTTAGATGAGGGACCTGAAGCTTCATCTCCTCCTGCTCAGTTCTGATAATCAGTCTGGTCCGGGAGTGCAGAAGTCTGGTCCGGGAGTGCAGAAGTCTGGTCCGGGAGTGCAGAAGTCTGGTCCGGGAGTGCAGAAGTCTGGTCCGGGAGATCTTCCGTCCTGCAGCTTGTGCATGCATCCCGCCTGCAACACGCTGGGCCTCTGCAGCACTGGATGACACGCAGACGGAGGAATTCAGCCGTCTTGTTGAGGCATGTTGGAGAGGAGATGCATGGAAACGCTGCAGGATGGTAGATCTCCCGGACCAGACTCTGACTCTTCTGATTTAGACCAGAACTCTGTTTACTGTGAGATGCTCTAGTTCTGTAGGTGGCCGTCGCCTTCAGGCGGATGGATACGTCCTTTCTGACGCCGTTTTAACTTCACACATCAGACCTCTAAAGACTAATTCTTTAACAAAGACCTCAAACCACCTGCAAAGAGAGATCCCTAAAATATCTGATCAGATTTTTGTTGTTGCAGTTTTGGTTTTAAATGCTGGCGGTGCTTTAAAATAAACTCCTGGGTGAAAAGACTTTCTAAAGAGCCGTTTGGAGGTTGGTCTTTGTTTCTGCTGAGTGACTCCTCTAGCAGTGATGCTAAACTGTAACATGAAATGTCAATAAAACAGAATGAGTTTATTTCCTGCAGCTGTTAAGGTAAAAACACATCATTTGTTTTTGTTTTTAATGCTTTTGTTCCAGATTTATTTATGAAATCATTTATGTTCAGAAAGAGAAATGATCTACATGAATATTACTGTTGAGTTGTCATAACCCTCCTTACAGCTGCACAAACATTTTCTACTGACCATAAATGAGTCCTCCTTCCTACAATCTGCAGCTTCAGTGTTTTAATAACCTGCGTTTACATAAAGTAACATTTTTAGAATCTATAAGAATGTAAACGTCTTGTTTCCTCTGCTTCCTGCAAGGCGTTGTGCTGACTCAGCAGCGGCGGCTTTAACCCTTATGATCCAGAGATATGAGGAATACCCGGCTTCCTGCGAGGACGGTTAACCGCGGGGTGGAAATGTGCTCTGTGGGATGAGATAAATGAGAAGCAGTGGATGAGTCTGCAGGCTGGCAGGAAGGAGGCGAATGTGGAATGCTCACTGCAGACTTTATTGGATGGAAATAGTTTGGTTTTTACATACTTCACCCCGCAGCTCGAACCGTTTCTCCACACTGAAACCACCAGCAAGCTTGCATGTGGTCGTCATGTTTGAGTCTCTTTGTCTGCTTCCCATTTACTCCTGTGTCTCCATCCGCAGCGTGTAATCCGAACCTGTGCAGAGCGAAGGGTCGGGGTCTGCAGCCAAAGGGCCTGAGGGTGAAGGAGACCGCAGACTTTAAGGTTTACACAAAAGGAGCCGGCACCGGAGAGCTGAAGGTCACCATCAAGGGCCCCAGTGAGTTGCATATCCCACAGCGGCGCTGATCCAGGCCGAAGCTCGCGCTGAAAGAGTTAAAGTCCGTTTTAACCGCATCCAAATGAAAACATTTATCATGAGGAGCTTCTATACGCGGCCAGTTATGCTGTTTTAATCCATTTAGTTTGTTTAGAGTCAGGATCACGTTTAATGTCAAAATTCACATCTTCATAACAAACATGGTCCTCTGGAAAAAACCCAAAACAAACAGCCCATAATATCACACCAATTAAACAGTTATCAGAGTGTTTCTATGGCAACGTGCTGCTGCATCATCCCAACATGGCGGTGCTGCTTCCCAGACAACCCCACGTTGGCGCTGGTTAGATTCTTCATATGATGAGAATCTTAACTAATCTACATGGAGAGCATTTCTCCAGACCAGAGGGGGGGGGGGGGGGGGGGGGTGGGTGTGTGTGTGTGTGTGTGTGTGTGTGTGTGTGTGTGTGTGTGTGTGTGTGTGTGTGTGTGTGTGCGCGCCTGCCTATTCACTAAGAAATGAGCAGATAACCACAGAAACATGACAGATCAGAGTCTTTGATGCTGCTTCATTAAAACCGGTTTGGTCCAGTTATCTGGCAGCATCACGCTGAGTTATGAGTTTCAAGCCAAATCTAAAGTTCGCTTCCTCTGCAAAGAAAAAACGGCACACTGAACGTATAAAATAATTATCCTGCTGAAACATCTAAGTTCTTTTCTGATCATTTTTGAGGATTTGTTATTGTTGACCAGCATATTTTGGGAAAAACTAAATGAAGTTCCTGTAACGTCACCGCAGAGTAAGCTTTTAAAACACTCTCCTGTCCGGACTTCGGCTCGGCTCAGATAAGTCGCCACAAAGTTTGTCCTGTTTGGACAGGAAGTGAAAACACTGCGTGCTTCCTGGTTGCTGACCACTAAGACCAACAACCCGCGCAGGAAGGCCTCATTAGGAGCCGCCATGTGCTGCGATCGTCGTCGTTTCTTCAGGTTTAAAGGTTTAGTTGCATCGTTTCAACACAACTAGCTGGTTGAGATGTTTTGGTGAAATCAGCCTCTTTCACTGCAGAGCCTCAGTTTACACGATGAAGCGTCTCCTGTGGAGCGTAACGCTGCTATAAAACCAGGATTTCAGCTCAAACTTCCTGCAGTAGAACTGAAATGCTTCACTGTGTGCAGAGGGACTGGAGGAGCCCTGCAAACAGAAAGATCTTGGTGACGGTGTGTATGGGTTCGAGTATTACCCCACCACCCCTGGAACATACAGCATCACCATCACCTGGGGAGGACAGCACATCCCTCGCAGGTACAGTCCGACACGCTGGAAAACGCTGAAGTCCACTAAGGTCGTGTGTGTGTGTGTGTGTGATGAGCCTCTGCTTTTAGTCCCATTGAGGTAAAGATCGGCGCCGAGGCGGGCCAGATGAAGGTGAGGGCCTGGGGTCCAGGCCTGGAGGGAGGCGTTGTTGGGAAGTCTGCTGACTTTGTGGTGGAGGCGGTTGGAGACAATGTCGGTACACTGGGTACGTAGCAACCAGAGATGAAGATGTGGGCTAAAAGGATCCTAAAAGGCTGAGCCAACATGTTCTGCTGCTCAGGTTTCTCTGTGGAGGGTCCGTCTCAGGCCAAGATCGAGTGTGACGACAAGGGTGACGGGTCCTGTGACGTGCGCTACTGGCCCACAGAGCCTGGCGAGTATGCTGTGCACGTGCTCTGCAACAACGAGGACATCCAGCACTCCCCCTTCATGGCAGAGATCGGCAGCCTGCCGGGGAAAGACTTCCATCCTGACAAGGTACGGCGACGTCCAGCGTGCTCGGCGACGGCGTGAAACCGCTTCATTCCTCCCGTCTCTGTTCCAGGTTAAGGCTTACGGTCCCGGCCTGCAGAGCAGCAGCCTGGCTGTGGGAAAACCCACAGAGTTCACCGTGGATGCCAAGCAAGGAGGGAAAGCTCCTCTCAAGATCGTGGCTCAGGTACGGACAGCTTTAACCCTGTAAGGGAAACTCGCTGACATACGTAGAAACTTTAGTTTGGCTGAAAGTTTCTATAGAGTAAATTACAAGACTTATTTGTGAAATAACGGAAGTTATGCAGTAGTCAGTGGACGGTTCCCCCCCAACGTTACGCTTCAGACTGATCTCTGGGTTGTAGCCTGACTGGTGTGGAGAACTCGGACTGGTTCTGTGATTTCATGGTTCAGTCAGAGACATGTTTGTCTGAAGGGTTTAAATGTGGTCATTTTGGCCAGTAAAGGGTTAATGAATCCACACTAGCAGATGTGCTGAACATGGTTTACTGTGGAATGAGAAAACATGCAACGTGTTTATGATCCAAGCTGTTTAATGAGTTAAACATGAGGTTAAAGGAAGAGTTTTGGTAGTCCTAGCGGTGCATGTGGCCTCGGCACGCCGCCGGCTTGGTTTCCTTCCACTTAAACCTTCTACCTCTGATGGCTCGTCGTCTTCTCAGGATGGAGAAGGCAATCCTGTGGATGTCCAGGTGAAGGATAATGGCAACGGCACATACACCTGTACCTACACCCCCCGCAAACCGCTGAAACACACGGTGGTGGTGTCCTGGGGAGGGGTCAACATCCCAGACAGTCCCTTCAGGGTGAGTAAACACACTTTATCTCTGACAGATGGATCTGTTCTTCCTCACAGGAAAGTTTCTCGTGTTTCTGACAACAGATGACCGTTGGAGCAGGCTGCCATCCCAACAAGGTGAAGGTATCTGGACCCGGGGTGTCCAAGACGGGCCTGAAGGCCTTCGAGCCAACCTACTTCACCGTTGACTGCTCTGAAGCTGGCCAAGGTGGAGCAATGGAGAAGCTTTCTCCTCCTCTTCTTCTTCTTCTGGGAATTAAAGGCAGGAAGGAGTTAAAATCGCTGACTGGCTGTCTTCTGCTCCCAGGTGACATTAGCATAGGAATCAAGTGCGCCCCCGGCGTGGTCGGACCCGCAGAGGCTGATATCGACTTTGACATCATCAGGAATGACAACGACACCTTCACTGTGAAATACACCCCCCCCGGAGCAGGCAGCTACACCATCATGGTGCTCTTTGCCGACCAGGTGAGTTGGACTCCTCCACTGTGGATGAAGCCGCCTGAGGATGTCTGTTTATAAAGGGCTGTGTGTGTGTGTGTGTGTTTAGGCCATTCCAATGACCCCCATCAGGGTGAAAGTGGACCCCTCTCATGACGCCAGCAAAGTGAAGGCTGAGGGACCAGGACTCAGTCGCAGTGGTACGAACACTCGGCCAAAACGAAGAGTTTTGCTTCAGAACCATTTGAGATAAAATAAAGGTTTTCGTCTTAATTCTGCAGCTTGAAGTATTAAAGTATTAATAATCAACGGCAGTTTTCAGATGAAGTTCTGATGATTAGAAAGCTGGCAGGATGAGCCGGAGGTAGTAGTCCGCCCAGCTGCAGCTTTGTGATAATCTGCAGCGTTGTGGAAAACGTCGAGCGTTTCTTTTTCCTCTAAATGCATGAAAGAAGCAGGTAAACATTGTCTGTTGCTTCGCTGCAGCTCGTCCTTCGTTTTCACCAGAGCTGCGTGTGAAACGGTTCTGATAGTTTCAGCAGAGGGTGTATGACCGCTACATGTGAAACTGGGATTTCCTGGTTTAACTCTGTTCTGCTTCCAGGGGTGGAACTGGGAAAACCCACTCACTTCACTGTGAGCACGAAGGGGGCAGGAAAGGCCAACCTGGACTGCAACTTCAGCGGCCCCAACAAAGGAGAAGCTGTCAAAGACTTTGAGATCATCAACAACCACGACAACACACACACTGTGAAATACACGCCGGTGCAGCAGGTAAGCTGGGAGGGGGGCTCCCACCTTGTCTGTGCCTCACGCGGGTGGTCCCGCCAGCTGGAGTGTTTCCTCCACTCGCTAAACATGAAACCTGCAGCGTTCCTCAGACTGGAAGCGGATCGCGTCGATGCATCTTTCTGCTTTTAGTGACTTTGATCACATGGAGTCTCTCCCGTCTGCACCAGGGTCCTCTGGGCGTTGCCGTGACCTACGGTGGAGACAACATCCCTAAGAGCCCCTTCAATGTTGCCGTGGCGCCCATGCTGGACCTCAGCAAGATCAGCGTCTCAGGCCTTGGAGACAGTACGTGCTTCGCCGCCATGTTCGGATTCAGCTGCGCTGCGTTTAGCAGCCGCTTCACCTCTTTCCTTTATTCCACTGCATGTAGTTTGTTTTGAACCTTTTCTGTCTGAGACATTGATCCTGACCATCAACGCTTCCAGATCAGTGTCTCATCTCGTAATTCTCTTTTCTTCCATTTTTCTCGTTTCTCAGATTTTGACTCATAATTTTGACGGAACATGAGAGGTTTTAGTATTTCAGCTCTTCTGTGTGTATTTAGGTCATAATTCACTCTTTTCTCTTTTTGTGTAGAAATGACTGTTGGGAAAGACCAGGAGGTGACTGTCAAATCAAAGGGTGCTGGTGGTCAGGGCAAGGTGGCGGCCAAGGTGACCGGACCATCAGGGAAGCCGTTGACCAGCAAGGTGAGGTGTTTCACCATGCAGACCATGTTATGTGCATATAAAGAATAACTCAGTATTTTCTTCTTAAACAATGTAGTTTAAGTGGTTTATGTTCATGTTCCAGGTTGAGCCGGGTCTGAGCCCAGAGACCAGTCAGGTGAAGTTCATCCCCCGGGAGCTGGGGCCTTACCAGGTGGAACTGACCTACGATGGCGTTCCAATCCCTGGATCACCTTTCACCCCCACAGCTTACCCTGCTACAGATCCCTCCAAGGTCAGCCGCCGTCACTGAACTCCTCCCTGACTTCTCTGCATCACGGTGGTCTGACAGCAGCCATGTAACCCCTCCCCTCTGCAGGTGCGCTGCTCGGGTCCAGGCTTGGAGCGCTGCAAGGTCGGCGAGACGGGCGAGTTTGTTGTGGACTGTACCAACGCCGGTCCGGCTGAGCTGACCATCGAGATCATCTCTGACAGCGGGACTGAGGCAGAAGTTCACATCCAGGATAACGGAGATGGGACCTACACCATCACCTACATCCCCCTCTATCCCGGCTCCTACACGCTTACCATCCGCTACGGTGGCCAGGATGTGCCCAACTTCCCCGCTCGGCTTAACGTGGAGCCGGCAGTCGACACCAGCGGAGTCCATGTGTTCGGACCCGGCGTTGAAGGAAAAGGTAACCTGCTGGTTTTATGTCCCGCTTCAGCTTGGTGTGAGAGAGTAAAAACTGACCAGAGAAAAACTAAATGATTCAGTAAAATCGGCGGGTCCCTGTGGGGTAAGCGGTGTTGCTGTGTTTCTGCAGGCGTGTTCCGCGAAGCGACCACAGACTTCACCGTGGACGCTCGTGCTCTCACGCAGACGGGAGGCGACCATGTGAAGACCCTCATCAGCAACCCATCCGGAAGCCGCACTGAGTCTCTGATCACTGACCTGGGAGATGGAACCTACAGCGTGGAGTACACTCCCTATGAGGAGGGTGAGTTTCTGCTGGTGTGTGTTCCTGAACCGGTTTGATCCTTTCTAACGGTGTCATGTCCGCCGTAGGCCCCCACAGCGTGGAGGTTTGCTACGATGGCTCTCCGGCCCCTAAGAGTCCGTTCCGTGTCGCGGTAACTGAAGGATGCGATCCAGCTCGTGTGCGTGTGCACGGTCCTGGACTGAAAGGCGGCATCACCAACAAACCAAACAAGTTCATGGTGGAAACCCGGTACGAGACTCAAAACTTCTAGTTGGGTCCAGGAGTGCTTCCTGCTTGTATGTCTAAGTGCTGCGTCTTCCATCTGCAGTGGAGCCGGCACTGGCGGACTTGGTCTGGCCATGGAGGGTCCATCAGAGGCCAAAATGTCCTGCACTGATAACAAAGATGGCAGCTGCAGCGTGGAGTACGTCCCGTACGAGCCTGGCACGTATAACCTGAACATCACCTACGGAGGCCAGCCCATCGCAGGTAGACGGAGCAGCCAGGTGTGAAGGCGGTTCTGTCTCCGCTCGGCTCTGACTCTCTGATGTCTGAACAGGGAGTCCGTTCTCGGTGCCGGTGAGCGACACGGTGGACAGCACCAAAGTGAAGTGCCAGGGTCCGGGCCTGGGCAGCAACGTTCGAGCCAACATCCCGCAGGCTTTCACGGTGGACGCCTCCAAAGCCGGCGTGGCGCCGCTGCAGGTCCGCGTACAGGGGCCCAAAGGTGACACATCTTCTCCTACTCCTCAAGGATTCCTTGAAGGATTCTTTGGAATCAAAACATGATTTTCAACCTTTTCTTTGTTTGCAGGCGTTGTGGAGCCAGTGGAACTGGTGGACAATGGAGACCAGACTCACACTGTCAACTACGTTCCCACCAGAGATGGACCCTATTCTATTAACGTCCTGTACGCTGACGAGGAGATCCCACGCAGGTGATACGCGCACTCACACACCTCTACACACTCATTCAACACTGAAACTTCCTACCAGGACATTTTTCTGCCACGTTTTCCATCAAACTAAAAGATGAGAAACTAAGAACGCTGCCCAGTCGGTGACGGTCTCCTGTTCCTCTGCTAGTCCTTACAAGCTGAAGGTCCTGCCGACCCACGATGCCAGCAAGGTGCGTGCCAGTGGACCAGGCCTCAACACCACCGGCGTGCCTGCCTCTCTGCCTGTTGAGTTCACCATTGATGCCAAGGATGCCGGCGAGGGCCTGCTGGCGGTGCAGATCACTGTAAGTGCTGACATCATGAAAATCAGGAGACCTGTTGGGGTCTGTAGCCGGTTTTCATGTAAAAACTGGTGAAACTTGTTTCTGCAGGACCCAGAAGGGAAGCCGAAGAAGGCTAACATCCATGACAACCATGATGGGACCTACCTGGTGTCGTATGTGCCCGACATGACTGGCCGATACACCATCCTCATTAAGTACGGAGGAGACGAGATCCCGTATTCGCCCTACCGCATCCGGGCTCTGCCCACTGGAGACGCCAGCAAGTGCACCGTCACAGGTTAGAATCTCTGCTCCATGTTCAGTAGGAAAACGTGACGTTCTGAACCAAGCATTTAGCTGATGTAGACATTTTGCAGTTAGATTAGGTTTAATGTCTGCATCACATGGTGGTTCAGCTCCGAGGATCCTGTGGGACCTCCTGTTTGTACCTGCTGCTCATGTTTTATGCATTGTTGTTCCTCACCCTGTGCTCCTCAGTTACTCCACTTGTAAGCCCCTCGCTGCACACACACACATAAATACACATGCACACACTCTCCTCTCTGCTTCACACTCCACCATCACTGTGCGTTGTCAGCACAGTTATTGCCACGCCCCCACCTGACTGTCTGTTATTTGTCACTTTTTTCTCGCTCCCCGCTTCGCGCCGTTCCTTTTCAGTCTCAATCGGCGGTCATGGTTTAGGTAAGCCTCCTGAATGATTTGTAATGTAGAAGACTTGCTCTACTTTTCTCTCTTCTCTGTCGGCATGGAGGATAGTGGTACCAGCTCTCTGCACATCTCAGTCTGTCTTCTATATTTCACTTTTTCAAGCTTTGTAAAACATGTTTTTGTCATTGACCTAAAAGTTTTCCTTCCTCTGAAATAACAGACTAATGGACTAACGGTCGGTATGATGGCATGGTGGAATGGCTCTCTGGCTAATCCAGCTTCCAGTGATGCACTGAAACTGTTCATAACAGATGATTTGTTGGTAACAACCTGCAGTAGGTTGGAATAACCTGACTAGAACTCATCCAGCTTCAGCCTGGTGTCCTGGTTGTGGAATGTGCATGCCAAAGGCGGCGGTAGCACGCCAGAAACCCTCCTAACAGATGGCGTCTGTTTGTTTTCTGAAGGCGCTGGCGTTGGCCCGACTATCCAGATCGGGGAACAGACAGTAATCACAGTAGATGCCAAGGCTGCAGGAAAAGGCAAGGTGACGTGCAGTGTCTGCACACCTGAGGGGGCGGAGCTTGACGTGGACGTTGTTGAGAATGAGGACGGGACGTTTGACATCTTTTACACGGCGCCGCAGCCTGGCGAGTACGTGATCTGTGTTCGTTTTGGAGGAGAACACATTCCCAACAGTCCATTCCAAGTCACGGTGAGTGGTGCACGCCTCACACGGCCGCTTGGCTCGCACGTTGAAGCCAGGTGGAAGAAAAAACTCATAAAATGACAAGGATTGTGTTTAAAACTTCACAAGAAGCAGGAAAATAACAGTTAAAGGAACAAGGTTGCATTTCCAGGCTGTTTCATGACAGAACTGGAACCAGTAAGAACCAGTCGGTCTAGCACCTGTTCATGTCGTCATATTTGCTCATCAGAAAGTTTTTGTTGACCTGAGACAACGGGAGCAAAGATGCAATCTTTCCTGCTGCCATGAAAACGTTTCAGTCGTCTTCAAACCCTCATCATCTCTCTTTACCTTCTCAATCCCCCATTCCGCTCATACCAACCCCACCTTCACCACCTCCCACCCCCTCAGGCACTGGAAGGAGCTCCGTCAGACCAGCTCATGCAGCAGAGCCAAATGCCCCAGTACTACAGTCCACAGGCCTGGGTACCTAAAACATCACTTTCCAGCCTCTTAAATCCTGTTTGGCTTCATTTTCCTCCGTTTCTTCCCTTCCTTCACGTCGTCATCATCATCATCATCATCCCTCATAGCTCCATTTCACCAGGGTTCATCAGTGTCTGCTGTCTCTTCACAGGTGTTTCATTTCTCAGGGTGTGTTTTCCCACCATGTCAGAACCTGTCCTCCTGCATGGACGCTGCAGCAGAGTTGCACAGACTCAGAACGGCGTGTTTCAGCAACAGGAAAATATTTCCATTCTGAGAGATTTTCCAGAAATCACTGTGCAGCTCTTCTGTTCAGCGCTCCATGTTCAAAAGCTGCCATTTTGAGAACCATGAATGTGGGCGTGTCACACGCTCCACATTGTTCAAAATGGTCACCGGTGCTTTTTCATCCCCGTTCCATCCATCTGTTTTCCCTCCCAGCTCATGTCGGCGCCATCTTGCCCTCTCATCTCATCCTGTCGGTGTTTGGAAGCTTGTCGCTCTCGCTCTCTTTTCGTTGCTCACATCTGAGACGTTTTGTTTCTGGAAGTACACCTACCCCACAGCCTCCATATATCCTTTAACTCTCCTGTCTCCCAGGCAACAGACAGACCAATGGGAATGAATGGTCTGGATGTGGAAGGACTGAGACCGTTCGACCTGGTCATCCCGTTCACCATCCAGAAGGGAGAAATCACAGGTAAGAGGAGTGAGTCCAGGTTCCAGGTGAGTCCTTCATGATGATCTCCCTGCTGCAGGTTTAGACGTGTCCCTCATCTATTACAGGCGATGTCCGAATGCCGTCAGGCAAGGTGGCCAAGCCCGACATCACCGACAACAAAGATGGCACCGTCACGGTCAAGTATGCTCCCACGGAGGCCGGCCTGCATGAGATGGATATCAAATACGATGGAATCCATATCCCTGGTACCGAACTGTCTGCAGGCAGACTTAAAGCCTCTTTAATCCCGTCTTGACACCCTCCATCCTGTCTGTCGCCTTGTCCCTTCGCAGGAAGTCCCCTTCAGTTCTACGTGGACTACATGAACAGTGGGAATGTGAGTGCGTACGGCCCCGGCCTCATCCACGGCACCGTCAACAAGCCCGCCGTCTTCACGGTGAACACTAAGGATGCTGGAGAGGGTAGGTGGCGTTGGGTGTGGAACAGTCACCAGATGACTTGAATAGGACTTTTCTCTGCCGTCTTGTTGACAGTAAACTGATCTGACTACTTCCTGTTGGCTATGGTTTGTATTTCTGACTTTATCGTGCCGGAGTTAATGTTTCGGTTACGACTGCCCGCTCCGGAGACGTCCTGAACGAATCGGGCTCCCTGTCTGCAGGTGCTAGATGGACAGATGGACATGCTTCCTACACTGCAGGACCTGCAATGTGACACAGCTCCAACGATATGTCGTGCAGCTGTAAAACGGAGCCATGGGTGATAAGTGACTGCTGTAATCACACACAACTGTCAATGTCGTGTTCTCGTAGGCGGCCTCTCCCTGGCCATCGAGGGTCCGTCCAAGGCCGACATCAGCTGCGTGGACAACCAGGACGGGACCTGCACCGTGTCCTACCTGCCAGTTCTGCCAGGAGACTACAGCATCCTGGTCAAATACAATGACAAGCACATCCCAGGCAGCCCCTTCTCTGCCAGGATTACTGGTGAGGTCCACATCACATGAACCTGGACTTCCTGATCATCCATGGTCTCCGCCAGGCCTCTGTGTGGCGCTATCGACCTTCTGTTTCAGCTTTCTTCTCAGGATGAGGGTTTCTGGCATATTAATGATGGGTTTGCTAAATTTAGAGAACCTTTGGCTTCATTGTCTCCAAATTCCACATATTTTAGGTTTTAAATATTTTTTAGGAGGACTTTGGGTCTTATTAGCTTAAAGCTTGAACCCCATGAACCGGCCTTTAACTCGTTCTGAAAGTGAATCCTGACTGGGACAGTCTTTTGGTTGCTGTCCCAACCTGATGGGAAAAGCAAACACAGCGGCTTGGTCTCATGTTTAAGACTGTAGGAAGCAGTGCCGAGTCGGCTCACTAGGCTGACAAACCTCAGTACCTGGGAGGACGGAGTGAAACCAGGAACAGCCTTCGTCTGCGTGTTCTTACTGCATGTGGTCAGCGTGGATCCTGATTGGCCTCTCCCTGCTGCCTCCAGGTGACGACTCCATGAGGATGTCTCATCTGAAGGTGGGCTCAGCTGCAGACATCCCTCTGGACATCGGCGAGCTGGACCTCAGTCAGCTGACTGCCTCCCTCACCACGCCCTCCGGGCGCGAGGAGCCCTGCCTGCTGAAGATGCTGCGTAATGGACATGTTGGTGAGTTTGTAGCCGCCGCCCTCGTGGAGGAGGCGCCGCCCTCGTGGAGGAGGCGCCGCCCTCGTGGAGGAGGCGCTGATGAGCTGACGGGAAACATGGATGTTGTGTAACTCTTCCCTCTTTCTGCACCAGGCATCTCTTTTGTTCCAAAGGAGATCGGGGAGCACCTCGTCAACATTAAGAAGAACGGGCGCCATATTCCCAGCAGCCCCATCGCTGTGATGATCAACCAGTCAGAAATAGGTGATGCCAGCCGTGTGCGTGTGAGCGGTCAGGGTCTGAGTGAGGCCAGAACCTTCGAGCCTGCAGAGTTCCTCATTGACACTCGTGATGCAGGTACATGCCTGAATAAAGGATCGACGTATCTTCAGACTGGATGGTTTCTTCACACCTTCTCATTGTCCTACAGGATATGGTGGCCTGAGTCTGTCCATCGAGGGTCCCAGTAAAGTAGACATAAACACCGAGGACCAGGAGGACGGCACCTGTAAGGTCACCTACTGCCCCACCGAACCAGGAAATTACATCATCAACATCAAATTCGCTGACCAACACGTTCCAGGTGCGTACCGCTAAACAGTCTGGGCTTAGAGAGCAGAGCTGTGGTCTGAGTGGATGAAGCAGTGTGTGTGTGTGTGTGTGTGTGTGTGTGTGTGTGTGTGTTGCAGGGAGTGCCTTCACGGTGAAGGTCACAGGCGAGGGCAGGATGAAGGAGAGCATCACCAGGAAGAAAAGAGCAGCATCCGTGGCCAACGTTGGCAGCCAGTGTGACCTCAGCCTGAAGATCCCAGGTGACGTCAGTCTGCAGAACGCTGAAGGAGCTTCTGCTCGGCGGGAAACGCTGCCTCCATCTCACGCCCGCATGCCGCTGTCCTTTCAGAGATCAGCATCGCAGACATGACCGCTCAGGTGACCAGTCCATCCGGTCAGATCCACAAGGCCGACATCATGGAGGGAGAGAACAACACCTACTGCATCCGTTTTGTCCCCACTGAGACTGGCGTGCACACCGTGTGTGTGAAATACAACGGCATGCACGTGCCTGGAAGCCCATTTCAGTTCACCGTTGGGCCCCTGGGTGAGGGTGGGGCTCACAAGGTGCGAGCTGGAGGGCCCGGCTTGGAGAGAGCAGAGGCGGGAGTCCCAGGTTGGTGTGTGTGTGTGTGTGTGTGTGTGGGGGGGTGGGGGGGTTGTGTGTGTGTGTGGAGGCGAGCCATCTGACTCTCGGTCTCCGTGTGTTCAGCTGAGTTCAGTATTTGGACGAGGGAGGCTGGAGCCGGGGGTCTCAGCATCGCGGTGGAGGGGCCGAGCAAGGCAGAGATTTCCTTCGAGGACAGAAAGGACGGCTCCAGCGGCGTGTCGTACATCGTGCAGGAGCCTGGTGAGAGGAGGCGCAGGAGCCGAGCACGTCCGAGTGCTCTGCTGTCGTCATGACAACATACTGGAGTTTATGCCATGTCGGCACGTTTCTGCGTGTGGAAACTGTGTGTGAATGTGTGTGTGTGTCCGTTTCTGATCCTCTGTAGGAGACTACGAGGTGTCGATCCGTTTCAACGATGAGCACATCCCTGACAGCCCCTTCATCGTCCCCGTGGCCTCGCCATCGGATGACGCTCGCCGCCTCACTGTTGCCAGTCTTCAGGTGAGGCTCTGGGACACACACACATCCGTGTGCGCACACACCAGGCCACCGCTCACTGCCCACAATGCAGCAGCCGCAGTTTCTGCATAATATGGAACGAGACACATCCTGCTTCCATCGTGGGTTATTAAACTCCACGTTTGATATTAATCAGCTTTTATTGTCTGCACAGTCGTGATCCCCGTGGCTGTCTAGAGCCTGGAGCAGCCTAAATGTAGACACCGCCGCGTCGCTGGTGCTGCTTAACAAACCAGTTTTAGGGAGGGGTTTAACTCCTGATGCCTGTTTCTGTCCTGAGAGACTGAAGCTAGAACAGCAAGAAACAACTCTCCTCCCTGAACAGACGAGTCAAAACTAAAAGGAACCTTATTTTAAAATGTTTAAAATGACAGAGCGAGGTGGTCGCTCAGTCCAGCTAAGGCATGATGGGTAATGAAGGCATTCACACCCTCTGCCCCCCCCCCCCCCCCCCCCCCCTCCCTCCTCACACAGCCTGCGTATATGAAAGATGGACGGAGCCTCAGCGGTTAAAAGTGAAGCCTATGTGGAAGTGTATAAACCTGCAGTTCCCCCTTCATCCACTAGGGGCTGCAAAACAGAGCAAATCCCCATAGACTCCCATGTTAAAAATACCAACTTCACAGCAGGAATAAACATGTTTACAGCAGGAATAAACATGTTTACAGCAGGAATAAACATGTTTACAGCCTCGTTCAAAAATCCATTTTAGGTTTAATAGGTCAGGTTTACCTTCATGACACCTGGAGTGAATTTTTTTTTCAAACTCGCCCATTTAAATTTTATTTAATCTCGAATTTCGGCAAATTTAGGGGCATGTCCTTTTGATTGAGAGGTACCCGATCTCCCGCTACGTCAGAATGTACAACAACCGCGGTTTTTAGCCAGTTAACAACGTGACTTAGCTTTAGCCTCCGTTAGCTCCTGTTAGCTCCGGGTTAACTTGGTTAGCTCTTAGCTACAGAAAGCTCGGAGTTCACTTGATGTCAATCATCCACCATGACGCTCACAGCCCCCCTCTCAGCTCCACCTCTTTGCCCATATTTGTATTTTCTGGGCGAGACGACACGCATGCTCCTGCCAAGATGGCGATGGTAGGAACCGCCCACGAGCCTCAATTCAGCTCTTCAGAAACCTACGGGTGACGTCACGGAGGCTCTGCCCATCTTTTCTATACAGTTTATGATTTCACCTCAATTTACTATGACGTTTAGAGAACTTCCTGCTGCATAGCAACTAGAACCTTCCAAACAAACAGGACTGTGATGACCAGAAGATATGAATCCAACGTCATTCATCAACACTTCTCAGGGTGTTTTCCTTCCATGGCCAGACAAGGTGCAAGTTAAGAGAAACTGTTTGGTCAGCTGCTGCATTGTTGGGCCGGGCGAGGGCTTCTGGGATACAAGAGGACTGTGTGTGTTTCTCGTGCCTCGTTCTAAAGGCTGTCAACAGCCTCCCGACTCTGACGGTGTGACGGGGCGCTAAAGGGTTAAAGAGGATGGATACGGGCTGCTTCCTGTCTCTGTTCCCGCTCACAGCTGCACGACACAGAGGCTCATTTCTGGATGGAGAAACTAAGGCTGGGTTGGCCGCTCCTGCTGGGAATGAGCTTTCATGTGTTTAATAGACCCCCTCCCATGAAAAACCAGACCATAAACACTCATTCATTATAAAAGACTTCTATCCAGCTTCTGTTTATTTTCCACTCTGCCTTTTCCCTGATCAGCCCTCCTCTTTAGCCTTGTTAGCGACCTCCAGGTAAGCTAAACTGTCTGAGACGCCGTTGTCACCATGCCGTTCTGTAGACGGTTTGCTGTTGGGGGAGGAACAGGACTGTAATGTTGCTGCTGAGGCAGAGTTTGAGAGTGTGAGTGTGTTATTGTTGAGCAGGAGTCGGGTTTGAAGGTGAACCAGCCAGCATCGTTTGCTGTCAGCCTCAACGGCGCCAAAGGTGTGATTGACGCGAAGGTCCACAGTCCATCGGGAGCACTCGAGGAGTGTTGCGTCACCGAGATCGACCAAGGTAACCCAGGAGAAGCTCACCAGACTCCGGACTAGCTTAATGTTCCACGTGCCTAACATTTTTCACTGCTTGTGCAGATAAGTACGCAGTCCGGTTCATCCCCAGAGAGAACGGCCTCTATCTCATCGACGTGAAGTTCAACGGAAGTCACATCCCAGGTAGTCCGTTCAAGATCCGTGTTGGCGAGACGGGCCAGGCTGGAGACCCGGGAATGGTGTCTGCCTATGGACCAGGACTGGAGGGAGGCACCACAGGTAGCACACCACTATCTGCACACAGTAATCAGGATTCCTGCTCAGTATGCGGCTTGGTTTCAGTGTTTGTTGGCTCTTTGAGCTGGCTTCACTCCTCATGCCTGAAGTTTCGACCTTTAGAACAGGAAACTATGTTGATGTTGTCCAAGTGATGTAATTGGATATATGTTCTGAGTTTTCATTATTCATCAAACTGTTTGTGCTTTAAATGCTCGAACTGCACTAAATTCTGAGGAAGGTTTGTGCTGCGTTGCAGTTTGAACTTTTTCCCACTGATTTTGGGTCCTCATCATTGGAGACTTATAAAAAGTTGACCAGTAATGGGATCAGTGTTAAGCCTGAATTCCTGCCAGGACTCCTGGAGGCAGTCTGGTCAGTTTTGCTCCTGTTCAGGCAGAGAGGATGTTGTCATTGTGCAATGCTTTGGTGCAAACTGATCTGCATGAGGTAAAGTAAAACGGGGTACATAGTCAGAAAATAACTTAGATGGTTGGATGTTGAGTGCAACCTGTGAAACCAGCTAATTTCACTGGTTGAAGCTTAAACACGTAGAAACCCTGAAAAGAACAAAGTCTGAACTCTTTTTGATAATTTCACCCCCCCCCACACATCTTCAGGGACTGCGTGTGAGTTTGTGGTGAACACCAGCACGGCTGGCCCTGGAGCTTTAGCTGTGACCATTGATGGTCCTTCCAAGGTGAAGATGAACTGTGTGGAGTGCCCTGAGGGTTACAGAGTCACCTACACCCCCATGGCTCCTGGCAACTATCTCATCTCCATTAAATATGGTGGTCCCTACCACATTGTTGGAAGCCCCTTCAAGGTCAAGATCACAGGTGAGGAAGACTCTGATTTTTATTTCAAAGCCGACTGGGAAAACATGAGTAACTTGCTGTTCTGTTGTCCAGGCTCAAAGCTGGTGTCCAGCCACAGCATGCATGAAACGTCCTCCGTCATGGTTGACCCCATGACGCGCGCCATCAGCTGCTCTCAGCAAGGCGCTCCCATCCATTCGGATGCCAGTAAAGTGGTGGCTAAGGGCCCCGGCCTGACCAAAGGCTTCATCGGTCAGAAGAACAACTTCTGTGTTGACTGCAGCAAAGCAGGTGTGTGCCGCCGGGGCGGTAACGGTTCGATTTCCTCCCACCCCTCCATTTCATGTTTTACACTCGCAGTACCGGGTATTAGGTGCATCCAAACCTGTTTTACTGGGCAGACGTCCATGTTTATAAACCACATGAATGCACTTTCTTCATGCTTAGGTTTCTATAGAAACGCACAATTTAAATGTCAGGAAAAAAGATTTGATTTTTCCAGAAAACTGCATTTAGTTTATAAAATGCCTTCAGGTGTCGATACATGTTTGCTTCCATGTAAATAAAGCAAATTCAGTGGAAGTGTCTGAATATTACTGTCCCACCAGCTGGGTTTCCATGTTTCCCTGCTCCAACACACCTGGCTTAAACAAGTCGTTTACATGCTGTGGTGGATCCATTTTCAGGTGTGTTGGAGCAGGTAAAAGCTGAACCTGCAGGACCCCAGCCCTCATGGGACTGAACTGAAGAGCCCTGGTCTAAATAAAGCATCAGCTGTGCAGTGTCCTGGTGCATCGCTTCATAAATATCTGGTTGTGCGACTTTAGTCGTCCGTGGCCGGTTCTGTTCTGGGGATGAAAATGTTGCACACTGCATGTGGCGTCACTGTGTGTGCATCTCATATGATGTTGCAGAGACTCATGTGTTGTCTGAACCTGCAGGTCGTAACATGCTCCTGGTTGGAGTGGACGGGCCCAAGGTCCCCTGCGAGGAGATCCTGGTGAAACATTTGGGTAACCGCGTGTACAACGTCAGCTACCAGCTCAAAGAGAAGGGAGAGTACATCCTGGTGGTGAAGTGGGGAGACGAGCACATCCCCGGCAGCCCCTACCACATCACCGTCTAAACGGCCAGAAACTCGGACCACTGTTACAACTGCAGTCCTGTCGCATATCTAAGCAGTTGTTTACGACTCCAACACCCTCCCATGTCACACATTACATTTCAGTTTGGATTGTTTAAAGCTTTTCTTTTTCCAACCATCTTCACTGTAGTCCAGTCCAGAGGAAGGTAGCGAGTGTTTCTCTCCACCGTCGTTTGGGGAAGAGAGACTTGCACCTTTTTATTACTGTAAACCAGCCACTGGTGGTTCTTTAGGGTAGATTTCAGCTGTAGGTGGACGTTAGTGTAAACTGGTGCAGAATGCGAGGAGAACGCAGCAGCAGCAGCAGTAGTAGTAGATTTTGGCCCCTGCTTTGGTTACTGTTTACACTGGAGGAGTTCCTGCGTACATGTGTGGTTAATAATGGATCTATGAGCTTCTTTATGAACTATGACAGGACTTGGATCAAAGAGCGTCAGGAGTGATGTGCCTTCCTCGTGTTTTGATGCAAGCTGTGTGTGTGCAGGTCAGCTTGGCTGTTTTCCAGGAGTCTCCTTGTTTAAACGCTCAGCTTCTCTCCAGCATGGGGTGTTCGTGATGATTTTACTAACCCAGTTGTTACCTGCTGCTAGTGTGATCCAGGTGTAGCCACTGCTGTTCTTAGTTGTAAGGAAATCGTTACAAATCAAAGGTCATGTGAACAAACAGGAGGCCGTTAGCTTTCTTGCGGTTTGGTTAGCTCGAGCGCTCTCAACACTGGGAGACGCTGCTTTCCGTGTGTAGTCTGCATGTGCGCCACATGTGCTTTAGGTTGTAAAACTCCTTCAGGCACAGAAAAGCTTCCATCAGCAGCGGTTTGGAAGTTTTCTCATCCGTGAAAATGTTGAAAAAGGGAAGTTTCCAAACTTGTGCTGGACAGAGGAGTAAAAGTTGGAGATGTTGGGGTTTGTCCTCTCCAAGCACGATGACCAAAAATAAGAATGTTGCTTTTTCTGCTCAGTGTTTTGCATCTCACCCCCCACCCCGTCACTTCCCCACCTCCCCGTATTCTTGTTTGCATCCTGCCTGCAGGTCGGAACAAAAATGATCTTGTCCTAAATAAAGGCTTTAAAAGTGATTGTAAGACAGTATTTTGATACACAATAAAATATTTTTCTCAGTCTGAGCGGTGTGCTTGTCTTTACACTTTTCACGTTGTTCTTAGTGATCCTTGTAAAGTCTCATTAACTCTGCTCCTCGATCGCTACCGTCCTGCAGGTTTTAGGTGTTATCCTGCTGCAACACATCTCATTTAAATAAAATATTTCTCCCAGCAGCTTGTGAAGTTCTGCAGCTGCCTGTTACTGAGACGGTGATTTGAGTTGGCTGTGTTGCAGCAGGGAAATGTCTAAAACCTGCACCGGGACCAGAGTTGGTGCATGAATGAGGAAATCGTCTGAGGTTTAACTGCAGATGATGTGAGAACAGTTTGTGTACAGTGAATTACTAAAACATCTACAGGCTTCCAGCTGCTGTGATGCATCACATGGAATGATGCAGTTGTGGCTTGGAAAACGAGTTGTGAGGGTTGGGTAACACTAGCATGTACCGGGATGAGGATTCATGGCAATGCCCAGTTCACACAGACCTACTCGGCATAAAGCTTTAAGCCCCAGGTTTTATTTTAGTGAATCATGATCAGAAGGAGCAGTGACTGATGTATGGAAGGGTTTGAGGAAGAAACGGGCCACATGGAGCTCTTTAGCTTTGGCTCGACTAGATCAGCTGATCTCACTTTTACCTCTGTCATGTAAATTTAAAATATCGGCCAAGAGATGCATATTGTCCCTTTAACTCTTCTCTGATGCACAACAAGCATTTAAAACTGCAGCTGGAGCTTCACCCTGAAGTTTCAGCAGCTCTCCAGTGGACTGGATGCAGTCCTCCATGTCGGACCAGTTGGCCTTTGCACTGAACCAGTTCTCCTGTCAGAAGTCCAGTTTGCATTTGGAGCTTCCATGACATGACTGTCCTGAATCTTAACATAACATTTAAATGTGTCCTGAAGTCACCTGGACCTGCAGAAAAATCCAAGCCTTATTTCAAAGCCACACATGGTCGAGGTAGTTCTGACTTCTTGCTTTCAGTTTTCATGTCTGCGTCTCTGATGCTGGTTGCTTCACCTGCTCCTCGTTTGTCGTCAATATAATCTGCTTTCTTCTGGTTTTCAGTTTCCCTGCGTTTTCAGACAGTTTTTCAGCCTCTGGTTTATTTTCTGTTGAAGCGCTTCCTGTTTGTTCTGAAATAAAGTCTTTGTCGTCCTGCGTTGGGGTCCTTCCTCCCAGTATCATGGAATGTGTCATAGATGTACTCTTAACTTGTTTTCTTGTTTAGTATGCTTGTATGGACACAGAGGCCACAGATTGCTCAACGTGCACTCTAGTCTGTTTTTTTCCAACACAGCATGCCAGTAGAACCAGTATAATTAGAGAACTGGTTTGTGTCCTGTAGAAAAGGTGCTATATTTGCTTTGCCTATTAATCAAAACATTGAAAGCAAATTTCCAAACTTTGAAACAACATAAAAACTGTTTTTCCACGTGAATGGTTGGATGAAAACTATTTCCTAACTGCAACCATCCAGCTGAGGTTGGCCAGGTGCAGAACCAGCCAAAGGTTTGGACATACCTGTCGACTCATGATGGACAGGGCTGGTGATGGTCAGACGTGTTTGTCCTGTTCAAAAAGCCATCCCATCTAGACCAGCAACATCCCCACCACTGCTGCAGCCGGACAGTTTTCTCCAGGAAGTTACCAGATTATAGCCTGTCTTTATAACAGATTTACTATAAAGGAAGCAACCAAATTGGATGGAAACAGTTAATCAGAGAGGGGAGGATGGAGTCTGAGCTGGAATCTAGAGATGGGAAGGAACCTCTGCAGGAACTGGATGTCGAGGTAAGAGACATTCCACATGTTCTTCAGAGAAAATCCTACCAGCTGCTTTAAGTTATTCTTTCATAGCATGACGACAGAAATCCATTTAGTTTTACATATTTATGTATGGCTGAAGCTGCAGGGTGTAAACAGCGGGATTAGGAAAGAAAAAATGTCAAATTATCAACTAAAAAGCAAGAAAATGGGAGAAGTTTTGTTTTGTTTCTCCTTCTGTGGGATTTTAATCATTCCATCTCCATCTCCATCTTCTGCCGCTTATCCGGAGTCGGGTCGCGGGGGCAGCAGCCTAAGCAGGGAAGCCCAGACTTCCCTCTCCTCAGCCACATTTGCCAACTCTGCGGGGGGGATCCCGAGGCGTTCCCAGGCCAGCCGAGAGATATAATCCCTCCAGCGTGTCCTGGGTCTTCCCCGGGGTCTCCTCCCAGAGGGACGTGCCTGGAACACCTCACCAGGGAGGCGTCCAGGAGGCATCCTGACCAGATGCCCGAGCCACCTCAACTGGTTCCTCTCGATGCGGAGGAGCAGCGGCTCTACTCTGAGCCCCTCCCGGATGACCGAGCTCCTCACCCTATCTCTAAGGGAGAGCCCGGCCACCCTGCGGAGGAAACTCATTTCAGCCGCCTGTATACGAGATCTCCTTCTTTCGGTCACGACCCACAGCTCATGATCATAGGTGAGGGTAGGAACGTAGATCGACTGGTAAATCGAGAGCTTCGCCTTCTGGCTCAGCTCCTTCTTCACCACGACAGACCGGCGCAGAGTCCGCATTACTGCAGACGCCGCACCGATCCGTCTGTCGATCTCGCGCTCCATCCTTCCCTCACTCGTGAACAAGACCCCGAGATATTTAAACTCCTCCACTTGAGGCAGGACCTGACTCCCGACCCGGAGAGGACAATCCACCCTATTCCGGCTGAGGACCATGGTCTCAGATCTGGAGGTGCTGATTCTCATCCCAGTCGCTTCACACTCGGCCGCGAATCGCTCAAGTGAGAGCTGGAGATCACGACCAGATGAAGCCAACAGGACCACGACATCTGCAAAAAGCAGGGACCCAATCCTGAGGCCACCAAGTCGGATCCCCTCAACACCTCGGCTGCACCTAGAAATTCTGTCCATATAAGTTATGAACAGAATCGGTGATAAAGGGCAGCCTTGGCGGAGTCCAACCCTCACCGGAAACGAATCCGACTTACTACCGGCAATGTGGACCAAGCTCTGACACCTGTCGTACAGGGACCGGACAGCTCGTACAAGGGGGTCCGGTACCCCATACTCCCGGAGTACCCCCCACAGGAGCCCCCGGGGGACACGGTCGAACGCCTTCTCCAGGTCCACAAAGCACATGTAGACTGGTTGGGCAAACTCCCATGCCCCCTCCAGGACCCCAAAGAGGGTATAGAGCTGGTCCACTGTTCCGCGACCAGGACGAAAACCACACTGCTCCTCCTCAATCCGGGATTCGACTATCCGGCGGACCCTCCTCTCCAGGACCCCTGAATAGACCTTACCAGGGAGGCTGAGGAGTGTGATTCCCCTGTAATTGGAACACACCCTCTGGTCCCCCTTCCTAAAAAGGGGGACCACCACCTCAGTCTGCCAATCCAGCGGCACTGTCCCCGATGTCCACGCGATGCTGCAGAGGCGTGTCAGCCAGGACAGCCCCACAGCATCCAGAGCCTTAAGGAACTCCGGGTGGATCTCATCCACCCCCGGAGCCTTGCCGCCAAGGAGCTTTTTGACCACCTCAGCGACTTCAGCCCCAGAGATAGGAGAGTCCACCCCTGAGTCCCCCAGCTCTGCTTCCTCATCGGAAGACGTGTTGGTAGGATTGAGGAGGTCTTCGAAGTATTCCTTCCACCGACCCACTATGTCCCGAGTTGAGGTCAGCAGCTCCCCACCTCCACTGTACACAGTATTGATGGAGCACTGCTTCCCCCTCCTGAGCCGCCGGATGGTGGACCAGAATCTCCTCGAAGCCGTCCGGAAGTCTTTCTCCATGGCCTCGCCGAACTCCTCCCATGCCCGAGTTTTTGCTTTGGTGACAGCCAAAGCCGCATGCCGCTTAGCCCGCCGGTACCCATCAGCTGCCTCCAGAGTCCCACAGGCCAAGAAGGCCCGATAGGACTCCTTCTTCAGCTTGACGGCATCCCTCACTGCTGGTGTCCACCAACGTGTCCTGGGATTACCGCCACGACAGGCACCAACGACCCTACGGCCACAGCTCCGGCCGGCCGCTTCAGCAATAGAGGCACGGAACACAGCCCATTCGGACTCAATGTCCCCCGCCTCACTCGGGACATGGTTGAAGCTCTGCTGAAGGTGGGAGTTGAAGCTCGCTCTGACGGGGGACTCAGCCAGACGTTCCCAGCAGACCCTCACAACACGTTTGGGCCTGCCAGATCTGACCGGCTTCCTCCCCCACCATCTGAGCCAACTCACCACCAGGTGGTGATCAGTTGACAGCTCCGCCCCCCTCTTCACCTGAGTGTCCAAGGCATGTGGCCGCAGGTCCGACGATACGACTACAAAATCGATCATCGAACTGCGGCCCAGGGAATCCTGATGCCAGGTGTACATATGGACACTCTTATGTTGGAACATGGTGTTCGTTATAGACAATCCATGACGAGCACAGAAGTCCAATAACAAAACACCATTTGGGTTCAGAGGGGGGGGACCATGCCTCGCAATCACTCCCCTCCAGGTCTCACTGTCATTGCCCACGTGAGCATTGAAGTCCCCCAGCAGAACAATGGAGTCCCCAGAAGGAGCACCCTCCAGCACTCCCTCCAAGGACTCCAGAAAGGGTGGGTACTCTGAACTGCTGTTCGGTGCATAAGCACAGACAACAGTCAGGACCCGTCCCCCCACCCGGAGGCGGAGGGAAACTACCCTTTCATCCACCGGGGTAAACCCCAACGTGCAGGCACCAAGCTGGGGGCTGATGAGAATGCCCACACCTGCTCGGTGCCTCTCACCATGAGCAACTCCAGAGTGGAAGAAGGTCCAGCCCCTCTAGAGGGTTCTGGTTCCAGAGCCCAAGCCATGCGTCGAGGTGAGTCCAACTATATCTAGCCGGAACCGCTCAACCTCGCGCACAAGCTCAGGCTCCTTCCCCACCAGAGAGGTGACGTTCCACGTCCCTAGAGCCAGCTTCTGCAGCCGGGGATCGGACCGCCAGGGTCCCCGCCCCTTGCTGCCGCCCAGCTCACATTGCACCCGACCCCTACGGCTCCTCCCGCAGATGGTGAGCCCACGGGAGGATTTTAATCATTGTTCCAACTTATTTAAACCAAAATGTCTGAAAAAAAAAACATCAGCAGTAATTAAGAAAACAATCCATAAAAAATCTTTTCTTCGCTGCATAAATCTGGTTTTAACCAACAGATGACATGACTTAAATCCTGGACAGACAAGACACTCAGAATTTAGCTTGTTACACAACAAAGAGGAGAGCTAGAGGAACCACATTTCTCAAATTCTGACCCAAAAAAGATGGAAAACAATACAGGATTCTGATTTTACATGTTAAACATAAATCCTAACGGTATCATTGTTTAATAGTTTTTTTTAAAATAATTTCCTGTCCAGATTGGAAGCAGAAGACAGGAACAATGCCTTTGGAAGCAGCTTGTTCCAACAGGGCCATGGGTCGCAGCCACCATCAAAACATCTACTTCTACTACTAAACATAAATTATTTAAATGCCACAAAATTCTTATGAAATTAAAATTGCTTACATATAATTTGGGCAAGGCATTGGCCTTGTCAAAATCCTCCCTGGGACACAGCTCTCCGCTGCCTCTGGCCTATCAGCATTAATTTAGCTTCTTTATTTATCCAATGATGTTGATTTTACACCTTTCATTCAAAATCACAGCCCTGATGTCCAACTGCACAAGCGCAAACGTAATGGCACAATGCGGAGGAAGAGATGGGATTTACGGCTCTTTGAAGGGAGCCGGATCTTTGGGATCCGTTCATTTCAAAGAGCCGTTAAAAAACTGGCTCATTTGGCTCATCGTTATATTTGTTCACTTCCAAGAAGCCAGCCTGGGTTTAATTTATGTTATCCTGTAAATAATCACAGGGAGGAATGATGGGCAGAGATTTGGATCAGAATCATTTTGAACTCAGATTTTCCACCAATATTTAAGTTGGATTTCTTCTGAAATATTTACTTTGACTGATGTTATTCATGTAACACCTAAACACTTGTAAAAACACAATAAAAACAAAGCAGGCTACAATCAACTTCCATGCAAAAGCTTTTCGTACAAAATTTACACCCAACGTTTTTTTTAACAACACAGAAAAACTCAAAACAACCTTTTAACCCTTAAAACTCCAAGCCTGCTGTGTGCTGTTTTTGACCGCCTGACCTGTTTGTCCCTGCTTGTAAAATACCAACCCTTCCATATACAGTCAAGTAATGAACATCTTTTTTTCTGGGCTGTCATAATATGTCATCTAAAATGATGACATATGAAGGATCAATAGTTATGAGTATAAAAACTGAAGAAAAAACAAAATGGAAATCGAATGTCACAGAATTTAATTTACAAAAGGACACGGATCAGCCATGTAGAAGCTTTTTCATTTCTAAATATGTTTCTCTCAGGCCTTGGGCTATCAGGAGAAAAAGATCCAACATTCTAACATAAATCAACCAAAACTCACTTTTTTACCGCCATCTTTCGTATACGGTCTGTGGTTTTAATGTACGATATCACACGAGCCCTCCTTTAATGCACACAACTCTGCCTGATCGCTGAAAGCATCTCTGACTACATTCTTCTTCTACTGGTAATCGACAGGAAGTTGACACATTCAACTGCACAGCATCTCGGACAACCTGAATGAGTCGCTACAAGTTACCGGTGCAGGTACTCAACATGGCAGCTGTTGGTAACAGTGACTTGACTGGGAAACTAGATATAAGTGGCTTATGATCTGTGATCGCAAATTTTCTTCCATTCACCTTCTTTATCCAGCTGGGAGTTGTTCCTTTCTGTCACAGTAAGTGTAGAGGATGCAAACGCAGTGGTTGTTCTGGCATACCGTGAGCTTACACTGCTCCCCACTCTATCACAGGAACGTACCAGTTCTTCCTTTTCATCATAGTCTACGAACACACTGCTCGACTGCGAGAAGCAGGTAGACCTGGACACCAGTCCATCGCAGGCCCGCACAGAAACAAACAACCATTGACACTCACTCCTAGGGACAATTTACAGTAACCTGTTAACCTAGCATGCATGTGTTCGGACCATAGGGTTCGGACGGTGGGAAGAAGCAGGAGTACCCGGAGACAAACCCACGCCTACACGGGGAGAACATGAAACTCCACACAGACAAGCCACCGTTTGAACATCCCCCCAGCTGAGGCTTGCTGTGAAGCCACAGTGCTAACCACTACTTCACCGTGCCGCCCTAAAGTATAAAGTTATATGGAAATCATTTTATGAAACAGGAACAAGTGTGACCAACATACATGTTCATCCACTGTACATAGATATAATAAATGTGGCATGGAGGTTTAGTAATGTTTGCAACCTTTATGCTAAATTTCAAGGAAGGCCACCTTACTGTGGCCCTTTCAGCCTGTAGAGGTTTTGAGAACGAAGCCATTTAAAAAAAACCAACCTCAGTGTGAACCCTTCTCTCTACTTTCAGGACTAAGACTCTCTCCCTCTCATCTTCTTCTGTCTGCCTGTTAACACCACCTCTAGGCCTTCCTCTGCCTCGTCTTCTTCCTCCTCTGCCTCTCTGACCTCTGACTCTGAATTACAAGTATAATCTATTTTAATGCAAATCCTGACAGCATAGCACATTTATAATCGTAGATACAAATCACCATGAATTTATTAACCTAACAACAAAGATGTACCTAACAGGAAACAATTAGGTGAGTGTGGTGCTGTTAACCAGCAACATTTGTGTGAATGGTCCTGTGTCAGCTGTGTGAACCAGTGTCTGCCTTACTTTTCCATGTGCACCAGCTCCCAGGTCACTCCTGCCGCTCCAGACCTGGGCTGCCTTCCCTGGAGCTGGATGGACATCATGCAGGCTAGACAAGAAATAATTAGCTGACATGAGCTTACCTGGTTCAACTAAAACATCTGAGAATAAATAAACAAGCATTGTCCCTACTGACCTGACAGGTTCAATCACAATAAATAATAATTATTAATCTAACAAAAAATAACAATACAATAAAAATTACCTTGATAGACGTTAAAAAAGACGTTAGATGGAATTTGTCAGTCAGCCATTTAGTAATTATTAGTTATTTTTTCCTGTATTGATCCCTTTTGGAAAATCTGTTCTCTGTTTTTTATGTGTGTTTGTGTTTTGTCCTTGTATTTGAGTCTTTTTAATGTTTTTATTGTTAGTTTGTACTTTCTCTACTTTTATTGATAATGTAAAGCACTTTGGATGCTGTGGCTGTTTAAATGTGCTCTACACACACGCACACACACACACGCACACACACAAATATATATATATATATATATATATATATATATATATACATTAAAATTGACTGAGTGCGCCATCTGATGGCAGCAAATTGTAGTAGCTCTGCTTGCTATCTTCATTTTTAAAAGTACAAACTCACCTGGTGAAGAATATGTTCAGCTCATTAGCTCTGTCCAGACCTCCATCAGGCTGGTCCCCCTTTAACTTGAAGCCGGTGATCTTCTTCATTCCAGACCACACATCCCTCAGGTTATTCTGCTGGAGCTGACTTTCTAACTTCTTCCTGTAGTCCTCCTTGCACTTCTTAGTTTGTGTTTTAAGTTGTTTTTGTGTTGCCCTCAATAACTCCCTGTCTCCATCCCTGAAGGCTTTCTTTTTGATGTTCAGCAGCTTTTTCAGGTCACTGGTGATCCAGGGTTTGTTATTGGGGAAGCACCTCACTGTTCTTGTTGGGACGATGCTGTCCACACAGAAGTTTATGTAATCTGTCACACACTCAGTCATGGCGTTGATGTCGTCTCCATGAGGTTCACAGAGGACGTTCCAGTCTGTAGCCTCAAAGCCTCCTCTAAGAGCATCTTCAGCTTCAGCAGACCAGATGTTGATAGTCTTTGTGATGACTGGTTGCTGCTGAACGATGGGCTTGTAGGTGGAGGTGAGAAGAACCAGATTATGGTCAGATCTTCCTAAAGGAGGCAGGGCAGAACAACTGTATGCATTATTCATATTTGCATAAAATAAGTCCAAGATCTTATTTTCTCTGGTGGAGCAGCTGACAAACTGCTGGAATGTTGGTAGAGTTGCAGAGAGGGAGACGTTGTTGAAGTCTCCGGAGATCGCCACGAATGAGTTTGGATGCTGTGTTTGTAGCCGAGCAACGACGGAGCTGATGACGTCACAGGCTGTGTCTGGTGCGGTACCAGGTATTATATAAACCGCTACCAGAATAACACAGGTAAACTCTCTGGGTAAATAATATGGATGGAAGCTCACAGCTAACAGTTCCATGTCCCTTGTGCATATCTTCTCCTTGACAGTAACATGTCCAGGATGACACCAACGCTGGTTAACCAGCACTGCAATTCCACCACCCTTTAGCTTTCTGCTGTGTTGTCTACTGCGGTCTGCATGGACCGTTTTAAAGCCCGGTACAGACACATTACAGTCAGGGATGTGTTCATGCAGCCATGTCTAGGTGAAGCACATAATACTGCATTCTCTGTATTCTTTCTGAGACCTTGTTAGCATCTCGAGCTCGTCCGTTTTGTTAGCTAGCGATCTCACATTACCCATGACGACGATTGGGAGAAATGGTTTAAATCTCCATCGCTTTCTCCTCTGTATCACTCCCGCTCTGCATCCTCTTCTCTTTCTTTTCAACTCCATCGGGATTTGATGTGTTGTTTCGCTGATAATCTTGATTTGGGAGAGGTTAATCAGTTGATCCCGATTGTAAACAAGTCTTTCGTTGCCATGGAGACTCATTATAACAAGCCTTGAAAGAGCCAAAAATATGCAGAAAAATCTTCCTTGCAGCACACCCTCCGAGACCAGCATGAAATCTTCCGAAAAAAAGACCTAATTTGACCTAATTTCACTTTCTATGAGAAATCAATATAGCAAGTCAGAGCTACTACAATCTGCTGCCAACAGACGGTGCAATCTAGAATGGAATGAAGAGGTTTATAATAGTAAAAGAAACACGTGCATCAGCAGATTTCATGAGCTTTCCATGCACCAGTGCGAGTGTGAGCATGAATGTTAGTTTGTCTTACGGTATTGGCATTGTGATGGACTGGCAACCTGTCCAGGTGTACCTGCCTCTCGCTCGTCTATGCTCTCGCCCAGTGATTACTGGGACAGCTGGACTCCAGCTTCTCGCAACCCTGAACTGGACGAAGCGATTAAGAAAATGGATGGATGGACATGCACCATTGTTCTGCAGTTTTGACTTGTATTCAGATTACTTAGATACTAATCAAATTAAAGTTGAACTTTCTCACATCAGATATGCAAAGTTTAAAATGTAGTATTATTAGTTTCAATCTGTCATAATTTACCCAGTTTTATGAAACATAGACACTAAATCTCGAGTACTTTCAGTTTAATATATCCAAAAGCAGGAGTGTCTTCTTGCATCGCATATCTAAGCTTACATGACTTCTTCCTCTCTCTTCTCCATCCTTGCAGGCTAATAGTAGAAATGAGACCAGAAATTTCTCTGTCACCAAGAAGAGTGCAGAGCAGAGCATGCTAGATCTTGCCGTGTTGATGGCCAACTCTTCCCAGCTGAAGACCATCCTCTTCCAGGGGCAGAAAAACCCTTTCTACACCTTCATCGTTGCCCTGCTAATCATCTCCATCATATTGCTTATCCTCGTGGGGGTGCTGCTCATCTGCATCGGTGACTCAGACTTTCTGTCATCTTTTTCTGTTGTTCTCTCAATCTAATCCACTTTATATATATATCACAGTTCATAAACGTAAACAGCTTCCAAAGTGCTGCACAGAAAAAAACAAAAACAATGTTACAAGACAGAGTAATAAACTTTAAATCAACCCCAATAAACAGGTAAAAACCAATAAATAATTTAATAAAATGAAATAAAATAAAAAAAGACACAGAGGACCACACAACTCACGCGGTGTGAAAAGCCAGAGAATTAAAGTGAGTCTTAAGACGAGTAATAGCCACCCTTCATGTCAGGAAGAGCAGACAGTGCAAAGAATCTAACCTCATGTTCACACATGCACTAGTCCTGGAGATGTGCAGATGGCACGAGAGAAAGCAAATGTGTGCAACGTCTAAAGAATCTTTGGGTTTTCTCCTGAAGTCTCCACTGTGTGAAAAAACACCAGCTGATTCCTCATCATTTGGCCAAATCCAAAGACATTTGTGGTGAAAGTAATATTAGCTTAGAAATAAAATGAAATTCCAGCAACATGAGCTTTTTTCATATTTATACAAGAGTCGTTGAGAATTCCACTGCTAGCTGGCTGGTATTTTCAGATATATGCACAGTTGCATCACTTTGTTGGGGGCGTCAACGTATTAATCAGCTGGCTCAGATCAGCTGGCTTTGACAATGGTTATTTAGCATAAAAAGTACATCAAGGCCAAAGTAAAGTAGTTCCTATACTTGAGAATATTTAGTAAGTTTTGGGAAACAGCTCATGTGGGACCATCATGGAATAACGGAAAGTAGAAGGAAAGTGTTTTAATCCACTTCGGGCGAGTGCTGTCGTGAGGTTCAAGACTCTGTATCGTCCAATAAAATATAAATATACATATAAAACTTACTAACATATGATGTTGCTGCCATTTCAGAGCCTGATTTTTGCTGTTTTGTTATTGCTTTGCTTGCAGCTTACTATGATCTAGCTGGTGAAAAGAGAAATGACAAGCTGAACATGTTGTGGTTCCTGCTCTGACCAGTGCTGCAGTGGCCCAACAGCAACAGCCTGACCCTGGCACAGGTCCCCGTAACCGCCTTTATGTCCCCAATTCTGTACGTTCCCAAGTCCTCCAGTGGGGACATTCCTCCCGCCTAGCATGCCACCCTGGTTCTGTGCGAACACTTTCTTTTCTGAGACGCAGATTCTGGTGGCCCACTATGGATAAAGATGTCCGGGAGTTTGTTGCAGCCTGTACGACGTGTGCACGCAGTAAGTCATCGCATCAGCCACCTGCGGGATTTCTTCGTCCATTACCTGTTCCAAGCAGACCCTGGTCGCACATTGCTCTGGACTTCGTCACTGGTCTTCCAGCCTCAAGAGGTAACACCACCATCCTCACAGTTGTTGATCGCTTTTCCAAAGCTGTTCACTTTATTGCCCTTCCCAAACTTCCTACTGCCAAGGAGACAGCCAACTTACTTGTTCATCATGTCTTTCGGCTCCATGGTCTGCCCACAGACATAGTATCAGACAGAGGACCCCAATTTACATCCCAGGTATGGAAGTCGTTTTGTCACTCACTCGGGGCCACTGTGAGCCTGTCGTCTGGTTTCCATCCCCAGACCAATGGCCAGGCTGAGAGGTCTAATCAGGATCTGGAAACTGCCCTGAGATGTGTGGCTGAGTCCAACCCCTCCTCCTGGTGTGACCATCTGGACTGGGTAGAGTATGCTCACAACTCCCTCACCTCTTCTGCTTCAGGCTTATCACCTTTCGAATGCTCCCTGGGATATCAGCCGCCCCTGTTTCCAGCACAGGAGGAGGAGGTTTCTGTGCCGTCGGTCCAGCTACACATCCGCCGCTGCCGACGGATTTGGAGGAAGGCTCGAACTGCGCTCCTTCGTGCCTCCGTACGTACCCGCCGCATGGCGGATCGTCATCGGACTCCTGGACCCCATTACGCACCTGGCCAAAAGGTTTGGTTATCAGCAAAGAACATTCCATTGCGTACTGATGCCAAGAAGTTGGCCCCCCGCTTTTTGGGTCCTTTTGAGGTTGAGCGGATCATTAATCCCACCGTGGTCAAACTGAAACTCCCCAGTTCCATGAGAGTCCACCCTTCTTTCCATGTCTCCCAACTCAAGCCTGTTTCCTCTAGTCCTCTCGTCCCTCCTTCCAGACCCCCTCCTTCCAGATCCCCCTCCTCCCGCCCGGCTTGTGGCGGGTCGCCCTGCCTATTCTGTCCGGCGTCTCCTGGATGTGCAGCGTCGGGGTCGTGGCTTCCAGTTTCTGGTGGACTGGGAGGGGTATGGTCCTGAGGAGCGTGCCTGGGTTCCGCGCTCATTTATTCTGGATGCCTCCCTGGTCCGGGATTTTCGTCATGCTCATCCGGAGAAGTTTCGGTCGCCCGGTGGCTCCCGTGGAGGGGGGGGGGTACTGTTGTGGTTCCTGCTCTGACCTGTGCTGCAGTGGGTGTGCCTGTTTCCCTGGCAATCAAGTCCACACCAGGTTCTCATCGGGTAATCAGCAGCAGCAGCAAGATAAAAGGCCAGCTCAGTTCACCAGTCATCGCCTGATTGTTGTGTCATCTGTGGTAACAGCTCTCGGCCATTGCAGCTTTTCTGCTTAAGAATTTAAACTGCTTGTTTCACAACTGTCTGTTCTGTCACCAGTGCATGATTCTTGCCTGCCTGCCCGTCAACCTGCCTGCCTGCCCGTCAACCTGCCTGCCTGCCCGCCAACCTGCCTGCCTGCCCGCCAACCTGCCTGCCTGGCCACCTACCATTCTGCCCAGAACAATAAACCTGTCCTAGTATCCACATCCAATCTGCACTTGGGTCCTTGTTTGTCTTACACTACAACAGAACAGGATGAACAACTTGGCCACTCTGTTCATCTTCTCCACCCTCATCATCAACATCTTAATCTCTGCATTTGGATTCCAGGACAGTAATGTTATTGTCAGGTTGGCCAACACACAACTCATTCTCACAAACATTTCTTTTCTAATTTATACAAATGTTTAAATTAGTGTTTTCTTCACAGCTCATCACCATGACTCATCTCTCCGCTAACAGGCTGCTGACATGAATATAACTGGTGGAAATTTAATCACAGCAGGATCAAAGCTTTCTCATTTTAAGGTTTACACTGGAACAAAGGGCTTTATTACTGTTTAAAGCAGTTAAAATTGCTGTAGGCTTTCCAGTGCTTTCCAAAGAAAGTTATCACAAAATAAGGTTCCTACAACTGTGCCCAACCTCTTATGGAATGTCAGAAACATCTACCTTAATTATTGAACCATAATTCAACTTAAAGTTAAGCACCATGTTGGCAGAACTTTTGTAAACTAGCATACAGCTAGGCCAAAAATAAAGTAATCGCCACACTGTAACATCTGGTACTTTTTTTTTTTTTTGTCTTGTCCAGCTTTGAAGCAGCAGAATGATGGTCTGGATGCTGTGTTCTGCTGAGCACACTGACTTTGCCAAGGGGTGCCTTATAGATACAATGATCCCCTTGATTTTCGAGATTTTTATTTAATTTTTCTAGTTATTTGGTATGATTGTTTATATTGCAGTTTCTACTGCTGGAACCGACCGGAGAGGATAGAAACAAGGATAGAAAGAGAACAGAGAGAGAAAAAATAACAGAAAAACAAATAAAAAGAGAAGACAGCAGACAGAGAGTAACGAGGAGACATAGAAAACACCTTGTAAAGAGAGAGAGAAAAACATAGATGCATACATATGCATATACACACAAACACACACACATACACACACACACATATATATATATATATATATATATATATATATATATATACGCACGCACTATTCACAAAAAGTTAGGGATATTCAGCTTTTGGGTGAAATTTCGCAACAAGCCTAAAATGCATTCAAACCTGTACAGGTGAACTTAATGTGATCTTCTCTAAGCTTTTAAATGCACATGTCCAACTGTTAAATGTTTCAATAAATTTTGCACAAGTTGCTGTTCTCTAACAAGGAGCTTAACGGCAAAAATCACGGCAGGTGTGTGATCCTTGAATTGACCAATAAATGTCCTGGTTCAATTAGAGCTGGTGTTTAAACAGTTGTCCTCATCATGCTGTTCACATTTTGACACCATGAGACCAAGACGACACCTAACAATGGAACAACAGTCCCTTGCCATTGCCATGCTTCAAACAGGACGTTCTCAGACAGAAGTGGCCACTGAGCTTGGAGCATCACAGAGTGTCATCAGCAGGTTGCAACAGAGATATGGAGAGACTGGAAGAGTCACAGAAAGGCCTAGAAGTGGACGTCCTTTGGCCACATCCCATGCTGATGACCGCTACATTGTGAACACTGCCCTGAGAAACCGGATGATGAATGCCACTCAACTCCAGGCACGTTTAAGAGAGGTGAGAGGCACCCAAGTGTCACGTCAGACCATTCCAAACCGTTTCCATCAGCGTGGTCTGCGTGCTAGACGACCTGCACGGGTACCTGACCACACCACCAGGCACAGGCATCATCGTCTTGCATGGGCCAGGGAGCATTTACGCTGGACGAGGAACCAGTGGGCCTCAGTGCTGTTCTCTGATGAAAGTCGATTCACACTGAGCAGAAATGATGGCCGGCAACGATGTTGGAGACGTCAGGGAGAGCGCTATGCATCAGCCACTGTTGTCACCAGGCCAGCTTTTGGTGGTGGCGGTGTTACAGTGTGGGCAGGGGTGTCCACTTGGTACAGAACTGCCCTACACTTTGTGAATGGTACAGTGACAAGCCCATACTACCTGAATAACATCATTAATCCAGTGATTGTGCCCCTACATGAACAGCACAGGCCTAATTTCATCTTCATGGACGACAATGCTCCTGCTCATCGAGGCCGCATCATCAGGGAACGGCTGTTGGAGACTGGTGTACCTCAAATGGAATGGCCTGCACTCTCTCCAGACCTGAATCCCATTGAAAACCTGTGGGATCAGCTGAGCCGTCGTGTAGAGGCTCGAAACCCTGCACCCCAGAACCTCAATGACCTGAGGGCTGCCCTTCAAGAAGAGTGGGATGCCATGCCTCAGCAGGCAATAAGTTGCCTTGTGAACAGCATGAGACGTCGTTGTCAAGCTGTAATTGATGCTCAAGGGCACATGACCAGATATTGAGACGTTCACATTTTTTGTTGTGGTGTAACTACCATTGTTGTTACCTTTTGTGTTGAATGAATTTTTTGAGATGAGGAAATCAGTAGTGCATCCTTCTACTTAAATGTCTTACTTTTATGATATATCAATGTAGCATGAACATATTGCATTTTCCATAAATTTCACCTGAAAGCCAAATATCCCTAACTTTTTGTGAGTAGTGTATGTGGAATTTCCTCCAGATAATTCAGATAAGGCTCAGTATGCTTTGCCTGCTCCTGTATGCACTCCCTACAATGTCTGGACTCCGGATGAAACCACGGATGTTCTCCTGAGGGAGATCCTGCCAGACCTGCATCGGGGCATCAGCCAACCAGTGGATGTCCTGCAAAGTCAAACAGAGACTGTTTCATAGTGTTTATTTCTGTTTGATGGAGAGATGGCGTTTAGGAATGGGATCTGCACATCCTTCTGCTGCAGCCCTGGACAATAGACTGTATATAAAAAGATGGATGTAGCCTCCGTGACGTCACCTGTAGGTTTCTGAAGAGCTGAATTGAGGCTCGTGGGCGGTTCCTACCATCACCATCTTGGCAGGGGCATGCGTGTCGCCTCACCCGGAAAATACAAATATGGGCAAAGAGGTGGAGCTGAGAGGGGGGCTGTGAGCGTCATGGTGGATGATTGACATCGAGCGAACTCCGAACTTTCTGTAGCTAAGAGCTAACCGAGCTAACCCAGAGATAACAGGAGCTAACCAGCTAATGGTGATTAGCGGGCTAAAGCTAAGTGACGTTGTTAACCGGCTAAAAACCACGGTTGTTCTACGTTCTTCTTACTTGAAGCCAGAGATTGGTACATGTCAATCCTAAATATGCCGAACTTTGAGATTAAATTACTTTTTAAGCGAGTTAAAAAAAAAAATTCACTCCCCCCACAGTTGTCATGAAGGTAAAATTGACTTATTAAACCTAAAATGGTTTTTGTACCAGGCTGCAAACATGTTTATTTCTGCTGTAAACATGTTTATTTATGTTGTAAATGTGTTTATTTCTGCTATAGACATGTTTATTTCTGCTGTAAACATGTTTATTTTTGCTGTAAACATGTTTTTTCCTGCTGTAAACATGTTTATTCCTGCTGTAAACATGTTTATTTGTGCTGTAAACATGTTTATTTCTGCTGTAAACATGTTTATTTCTACTGTAAATATGTTTATTTTCTGCTGTAAACATGTTTATTTCTGCTGTGAAGTTGGTCTTTTTAACATGGAAGTCTATGGGGATTTGCTGTTTTGCAGCCCCTAGTGGATGAAGGGGGAACTGCAGCTTTATGGACTTCCACATAGGCTTCACTTTTAACCGCCAGAGGCTCCATCCATCTTTCATACACGGTCTATGCCCTGGACCCGAAGCAGAACTAAGGCGCAGGCTAGCAGTTTTATTTTCCTTGCTTGTGGTGATTTGAGGGAATTTGGGGATATAAAGAAACACAAAAAGGTTTACAGGAAGTGGAATTATTTACATTTATTAGTTCCAGTGAAATCCATCAACAAACTGGGATAAAAAAAAAAAAAAAAGGGTTTATTTCGCTTTGAATTTAAAGATGAATAAAGAAAAACAGAAGAAACACAAAAACAAAATCATCTTTAAAATGTTAATCACAGCTTATTGAATCTGATCTTCTCCATCACATGAAATACATAAAGTAGGTTCCAGCCAATAGCAGCAGCGCCAGCATCACTTTCCACGTGTTGCCTCCAGGTTTACGTCTGAGTGGCTCCCTGATGCTTACAACCCGGTACCCTGTTCCTCTGTTGCCCATCTGGAAAAGAGGACTGAAGCAGAGAAGAGAACATTCAGGAACCAGATAAACATGATAAACGTGCTGTCAGTTCTGACTTCAAAATTTACTCTTTATTTAGGCCGAGTTGCTCGTCTATGTTTTGCTCAGTGCTGCTCCTTTGCTTCAGTCTTGATGGAACAATAATTTACAGATTGTTAACAGCATAGCAATGCAATTCTATAAAAGAAGAATGCTCAGAATCCTCAAACACAGCACAGTGATGCTGGATTTGTATTTTTCTTTTTCATTTTTTTCTTTACATACATCTAACCCACAATTTTTCAGAGCAAGCCTCTTCATTATAATTCACTGCTTTTAGGTCCGATTACAGGATTTTTGCTGAAATAATGTAACACCAAATAAATGAATTCCTAAATGAATAAAAAGACCGAAGGATGAAATAAAACGAGTCATTCTAATTGTACCATGATGGCATTGATTGCAACACAGTCTGGTAGCCGCACCTTATTGACTGGAACTGTGGAAAACTGAGTTTGTCCGACACATTCCAAAGACAAGCAGTGATTTCAGACGAGACTGCTTGACTTCCTGAAAGCCATCTAAAGAAATACTCTGCAAAGAATAGTCTGAAAAACTTTCACTCAAGGCTACGTGAATAATTTGACAAAAAACTGGTATGTTCCACTTGTCTCATGTGTAAAGGACATTTCAAATCCGCATGAAACACTATGTGGACTATGTACAGGTATATGCAGTATATGCATTTTATGCAGGTATATGCAGTGTATCCAGATATATACAGTATATGCAGGTATATATAGTATATGCAGGTATATGCATTATATACAGTATATGCAGGTATATAAAGTATATGCAGGTGTATGCAGTATATGCTGGTATATGCAGTATATGCAGGTATGTGCATTATATGCTGGTATATGAAGTGTATGCTGGTATATGCATTATATGCTGGTATATGCATTATATGCTGGTGTATAAAGTATAATGCTGGTATATATAGTATATGTTGGTATATGCAGTGTATGCTGGTATATGCATTATATGCTGGTATATATAGTATATGTTGGTATATGCAGTGTATGCTGGTATATGCATTATATGCTGGTATATATAGTATATGCTGGTGTATAAAATATATGCTGGTATATATAGTATATGTTGGTATATGCAGTGTATGCTGGTATATGCATTATACGCTGGTATATATAGTATATGCTGGTGTATAAAGTATATGCTGGTATATATAGTATATGTTGGTATATGCAGTGTATGCTGGTATATGCATTATATGCTGGTATATATAGTATATGCTGGTGTATAAAGTATATGCTGGTATATATAGTATATGTTGGTATATGCAGTGTATGCTGGTATATGCATTATATGCTGGTATATATAGTATATGCTGGTGTATAAAGTATATGCTGGTATATATAGTATATGTTGGTATATGCAGTGTATGCTGGTATATGCATTATATGCTGGTATATATAGTATATGCTGGTGTATAAAGTATATGCTGGTATATATAGTATATGTTGGTATATGCAGTGTATGCTGGTATATGCATTATACGCTGGTATATATAGTATATGTTGGTATATGCAGTGTATGCTGGTATATGCATTATATGCTGGTATATATAGTATATGCTGGTGTATAAAGTATATGCTGGTATATATAGTATATGTTGGTATATGCAGTGTATGCTGGTATATGCATTATATGCTGGTATATATAGTATATGCTGGTGTATAAAATATATGCTGGTATATATAGTATATGTTGGTATATGCAGTGTATGCTGGTATATGCATTATATGCTGGTATATATAGTATATGCTGGTGTATAAAGTATATGCTGGTATATATAGTATATGCAGTACATGCAGGTATATGCAGTGTATGCACGTTTATGCAATACTTGCTAGTATGTGCAATATATGCAAGGATGTGCAGTATATATAGGTTTATGAAGTATATGCAGTATATGCAGTATATGCAGAGAGGCAGGATATGCAGTATATACAGGTATATACTTTATGTGCTCTATATGTAGTATATGCAGGTATGTACTTTATGTGCTGTATATGTAGTATATGCAGGTATGTACTTTATGTGCTGTATATGCAGGTATATCAATCTATCAAGTATATGCAAGTATTTGCATTATATGCAGTGTCTTAGTATTCCTTGGATGGAGTTTGTTTCATGCATCCAGGTCTGATGGGAGGTTCCAGCCCTGAGTACTCTGATTACCAGTGGTACAACAACTGACTGACTTGATTCACATAGTTCTTTCTACTTCTCTCTGCAGCCCTTGGTACTTCTGCTGCTGTTGCTTGATATCACCACCACTACTACTGTCTACTTCTGCAGTTTGTTGGCTACCACAATCAGTTCATCAGTCTGGATCTTGAAGTCCCACCAGATCTTGGTTTGGTCACAATCCCAGCCAGCCACCACTCTGAACTGGATGGAGCAGCAGAGCAAATGAATGTATAAAAGTCTTGTCCTCACAATGCTTAACAACGTTTGCCTTCAACCTGGTTGTGGGTTCATTCTTTCACCTTTGTTTCTTGATATTTGGTGTGTGCGTCTTTGTTTTTGTTCCCTACTGTTTTTGTTTCCTCCACACCAAACTACCAGAACCTGCTCTACTGACGAATCTTAAAGTGAAATACCTGCTGTCATTATAAGGATGATAATACACGTTAACAAATCATCTCCAAGTGTGATGAGTGTGCTTAAATGCACTCACGTGTCGCTAAAGCCATCTTGATTTCTCTGTAAAATGAAAACAGGAGTGTTTGTCAGAAGACTTTTGTCTTCCAGAGAAAAATAAACTGGCAAAACCACCAAATAATTGGCCAACAATGAGGACTAATCAGACCACGGTATGAGATGTATGTAACTTCCTCTTCTGCAAACAAACAGTGGCATTATTTTACATTTAATGTCATTAACTCCAAAATAACCCACAGTTACATATGTGCATTACTAAAAACATGGAAAACAAGTTAAAACAAAAAGAATGAAAAGGGAAAACATAATTCCAGAATATCATTTTGTCATTAATGTGCAGAAAAATAAACATTAACTGTTGTCCACCACAAACATTCAGCACAGGAATAAAGTAGCACACAGAGAAATCTGTTGGGCTGGATGACTGACCGATGCATTACCACCAGTCCCATGACTGCACATTAAAAACTATGCTTCTGGTCTGCAAAGAGACAGATCCACCAGTCCGCAACTCAGCTCATGTGCATCGCTGGTAAATGATTGTGATAATAACTTCATGTTACTCGTAGAAAACACAGCTAACAGTCTCAGTATGAAGTTTTTATTATTATTATTATTCATTCATTCATTCATTCATTTTCTGAACTGCTTATTCCAATTCAGGGTCGCGGGGAAGCTGGAGCCTATCCCAGCCGGCTTTGGGCGACAGGCAGGGTACACCCTGGACAGCTCGCCAGTCCATCGCAGGGCCACTATTATTATTATTATTATTATTATTATTATTATTATTATTATTGTTGTTGTTGTTGTTGTAGTAATTATTATCATCATCATTATTTTGTTGTTATTATTATTATCATTACTATTATCATTAAAATGACACATGATCGGTCACTTATACAGTCACTGAACATGTAATGCAGGTCCGTTTGAAGACTCCCTACAGCTTTCGTGCAAGCAGCCTCATCTCAGCATGGAGCTGAAAGAAACAATGAGACCCAGAGGCTCAAAATGAAACATTTTGGAGCATCAACCTGACAGTTTCTCCTCTGCTACTGAACGATCAGCTAAGTGACCTCTGCAGGAAATTAGAGCAGACAGAGCATCCTACCTTCTTCTCTGTAGACAGTCTTTTCACAAGACTGTTTGACTGAAGCCTTTGCCATGACTTACTCAAGATACTTCTCTTCTAGCTTCTGAGTGTAACCTGTGTGTTGCAAACACATGAACAACTCATGAACTTTCACCATAAAGAATATTTACATTAATAAATAAATGTGTTTTTATCAAGTTGAGCTAAATGTGTAGTTACAGTGTTTCTTAAAAATGCAAACTAACTTCTTTATGGATTTAGTTTTTTTTTATTTAGAAAGACTAAAGTAAGTCAGATAGATAGATAGATAGATAGATAGATAGATAGATAGATAGATAGATAGATAGATAGATAGATAGATAGATGGATGGATGGATGGATGGATGGATGGATGGATGGATGGATGGATGGATGGATGGATGGATGGATGGATGGATGGATAGATAGATAGATAGATAGATAGATAGATAGATAGATAGATAGATAGATAGATAGATAGATAGATAGATAGATAGTGGTTTGCTCACCTCTGAGGGAATGGAGTCTTTGGAAAAGCAAGAGAGTTGAGAAGAGAATAGCAGCAACGTGGGTGTAACCAGTGAAGTTAGAACACCTCCCAGGTATTGAGATATGATGGAAAGCCAGGAGGTGCCGTGGTCTTACAACAGTTGTCTGGTTTTAGGTGCTTTTCCTTTGCCTGGGTTGGGAGGGGCAAGCTGTAGCTCCTCCTCCTGGGGGCGGAGTTCTGGTTGTCAAACCTGTTCATCATCACTCATTGCTGAATTTCTCATGAATTTCTCAAAATAACTCTTAGCTCAGCATTCCAACATCCGTAAATGGCAGCTGCTATCACAGGGGAGATACAACACGTTAATGCTGTGGCAAGCTGTACGCTAGGAGTAAGCAAGACCTTGACTCACTGAACCACACTACCAGGATCCAGAGCAGGGAGATTGGAAAGTCATTCAGACTGGAGAGATGCGGGCAAATGATAACAAAGAGAGGGAACGTAATCCATACGGAGGCCATTGCACTCCCGGAGGGCAGGATAACAGATGTGGAGGAAAGCTACAAGTACCTGGGCATACCACAGACGAATGGTAACCATGAAGAAGCCACAGCTAAATACCTGCAACGAGTGAGGCAAGTACTGAGAAGTCAGCTCAATGGCAAGAACAAGGCAATTAACTGTTAATTGTAGACCCAGACCCAGGGACTAGTGAGCATCAAGGCCACTATCCAAGATTAAACATCCAAGCTCCATGAACACATCAAGAAGAGGGCACCAAGGGATGAAGCACTTAGTGAATGTCTCAGACAATGGAATCTGGAGGAACACGAGATGGAAGAACCATCATGTAACCATGGGTTGTAACACCGGCAGATCACCGAAGTGGCTGATATAAACAAAACCCATCACTGGCTGGACTGAAGGACAGCACAGAGCCGTTAATCATGGCAGCACAGAAGCAGGCCCTGAGCACCAGAGCGATCAAGGCCCAGATCTACCATACCAGGCAGGATCCCAGATCCACCATACCAGGCAGGATCCCAGATCCACCATACCAGGCAGGATCCCAGATCTACCATACCAGGCAGGATCCCAGATCTACCATACCAGGCAGGATCCCAGATCTACCATACCAGGCAGGATCCCAGATCTACCATACCAGGCAGGATCCCAGATCCACCATACCAGGCAGGATCCCAGATCTACCATACCAGGCAGGATCCCAGATCTACCATACCAGGCAGGATCCCAGATCTACCATACCAGGCAGGATCCCAGATCTACCATACCAGGCAGGATCCCAGATCCACCATACCAGGCAGGATCCCAGATCTACCAGACCAGGCAGGATCCCAGATCTACCAGACCAGGCAGGATCCCAGATCTACCAGACCAGGCAGGATCCCAGATCTACCATACCAGGCAGGATCCCAGATCTACCATACCAGGTGCAGACTATGCAAAGGAGCTCCTGAAACAATCCAGCACCTCACAGCAGGGTGCAAGATACTGGTAGGCAAAGGATACATGGAGGCCATAACCATGTAGCCGGCATAGTGTACAGGAACATCTGTGCAGAATATGGACTGGAGACCCCTAAGTCCCAGTGGGAAACTCCCCCCAAGGTGGTGGAGAATGAGAGGGCTAAGATCCTCTGGGACTTCCAGATCCAGACAGATAAAATGGTGGTGGCCAACCAAGCGGACATAGTGATCATGGAGAAGCAGCAGAGGAAAGCCGTAGTGATCCATGTATCCATCCCCAATGATGGAAATATCAAGAGAAAGGAGAAACTGGAGAAGTACGAAGGCCTCAAGGAAGACCTGGAGAAGGACTGGAGGGTGAAAGCAGCAGTAGTACCCATAGTGATGGGAGCACTGGGGGCCGTGTCCCCCACACTGGAGAAGTGGCTCCAACAGATACCTGGTGGAACATCAGACATCTCCGTCCAGAAGAGATCAGTCCTACGAACAGCTAAGATACTGAAGAGGAGCCTCAAGCTCCCAGGACTCTGGTATGCATGGGTTTGCGGGTAACAATGAAAAAGAAAAACTCCCTTTTGACAGGAAGGGAAACCTCCAGCATGAGATTTAAGAGAGGCAGCTACTTAGAAGTGGAGAGGACAGGACAAGGGGTCAACTTAGCTTTTTTATTTATAGAGTACTTTAACACAGCGCATGTTGACACAGTGCTGAACATCGCATAAGCAAATTTTAAGACATAAAAATAAAGTGCAAAGTAAAATCAGAAACCATAACAAGAAGAGTATCATGCCAGGTTGAAAGCCAGATCATAAAAACTGGTCTTCAGGCAATTTGTTCAAACGGACCATGATGTGGCTTCTCTCATCTGCAGAGGGAATGTCTTCCACAGTTTAAGACAGCAACCACAAAGGCTCTGTCCCCTCTGGGATTCAGTCTAGATCCCAAGTCAGATAGATAGACACCAAGATAAAGTCCTTTACAGTCATCCAAGTGAGGAAGGCATCGATTACTGTCACACGGAGATAAGCAGCTAAAATAATCTGACTTTGTGAGTTTATGAGGGTTAAAAACCCGAGACTTCACCACTGAGTTAACCTGCCCATCTAGTTTAAACACACTGGCCCATTTAAAACCCAAACTAGAGACAGATGGTTGTAAAAAGCTGGACAAGGGCCCCAGATCAACTTGGGAGGAGCTGAAGCCATTCACCTGAACACGACAGCCTCCATTTGTTTCTCATTAAAATTCAAGACACTCAGGCCATCTTGTCTGTGAGTCGTGTCATGAAGGCAGGGGGCAGAGCTAGAAATCGTCAGGTGCTTAGCCCATCATCACAAGGGTGATTCACGACACCATCCATCCATCCATCCATCCATTCATCCATTCATCCATCCATCCATCTTCTGCCGCTGATGCCGGGGTCGGGTCACGGGGGCAGCAGCATAAGCAGGGAAGCCCAGACTTCCCTCTCCCCAGCCACATTTGCCAACTTTGCGGGGGGATCCCGAGGCGTTCCCAGGCCAGCCGAGAGATATAATCCCTCCAGCGTGTCCTGGGTCTTCCCCGGGGTCTCCTCCCAGAGGGACGTGCCTGGAACACCTCACCAGGGAGGTCCAGGAGGCATCCTGACCAGATGCCCGAGCCACCTCAACTGGTTCCTCTCGATGCGGAGGAGCAGCGGCTCTACTCTGATCTCCTCCCGGATGACCGAGCTCCTCACCCTATCTCTAAGGGAGAGCCCGGCCACCCTGCGGAGGAAACCCATTTCAGCTGCCTGTATACGAGATCTCCTTCTTTTGGTCACGACCCACAGCTCATGACCATAGGTGAGGGTACGAACGTAGATCCGACTGGTAAATCGAGAGCTTCGCCTTCTGGTTCAGCTCCTTCTTCACCACGACAGACCGGCGCAGAGCCTGCATTACTGCAGACGCCGCACCGATCCGTCTGTCGATCTCACGCTCCATCCTTCCCTCACTCGTGAACAAGACCCCGAGATATTTAAACTCCTCCACTTGAGGCAGGACCTCACTCCTGACCCGGAGAGGACAATCCACCCTATTCCGGCTGAGGACCATGGTCTCAGATTTGGAGGTGCTGATTCTCATCCCAGCCGCTTCACACTCGGCCGCGAATCGCTCAAGCGAGAGCTGGAGATCACGACCAGATGAAGCCAACAGGACCACGACATCTGCAAAAAGCAGGGACTCAATCCTGAGGCCACCAAGGGACCGGACAGCTCGTAAAAGGGGGTCCGGTACCTCATACTCCCGGAGTACCCCCCACAGGAGCCCCCGGGGGACACGGTCGGATGCCTTCTCCAGGTCCACAAAGCACATGTAGACTGGTTGGGCAAACTCCCATGCCCCCTCCAGGACCCCAAAGAGGGTATAGAGCAACACCAACAAAGTAAATTATTTAATCTGCTGGTGTGGTTACAAAATGAATTCAGTATTTGCATTTACCCATCTTAAAGTTGAACTTGCCCAAGTTCTTTAATGATTGTAACAGTTTAGTAATATGATATTACTATTTAAAAGTAGTAATGGACAACCTTCTCATCTTACAGTCTTGGTGTCGACCATCTTACTTAAAGTACAGAACTGGGTTCTGTACACCACCAATGTATTTAGATTTATTACACATTTATTGCTATTTCCAACTCAATAATAGTTAGGATAAAGAGACACGGGCGCAAACTTTCCAAAGACATCCGAGTAAGGGGCATTAGGCTCAGGGAAGGAGGTGCAAAAGTGCTAGACATTTCAGAGGCTTTATATGATACAACGTGTGGAGCATTAAGCTTAAACTCAATCTGGGATTGCACTGATTAAAAACAAACATTTTGACAGACTCTTTTTGCCTCTTTAACAGTGTCTTTATAAAGTTGCTAGTTCTGCAGTACCTCCAGGCTGATAGGATAACTAAGCCAGCAATATCTGTTGACAAAGGATAAGAAAGAGACAAAGTAATGACAATTAAGAATGCATATATAAAGGTGCAAAGGGAACTGTTTGCAGGGCTCACTGCATCGCTGGACATCCCACAGAAGCTTAAGCCTATGGCAACATATCTAAAGAAGACCACCAAGCCAGTCCTGCCTACAAACATTGTAAAATGGGAAAGCTTTAATAATTTAATAATTAAGCTTAATCTTGAAGGTTGCCTGCTTTCTGAACCAAAACTAGGACCTGGTTCCAGACTAGGAGAGATCATGAAGGTTCTCCCTCCCATTCGGCTTTTCAAAACTCTGGAAACCACTCATGAACCTGCTGCCTGGAGACAACATGCTGTATTGAGAAAACACAGGACTACGATATGGTTAGGATACAGTAGCGTTTGATCACTGAGCTTGATGTGTGAGTAGCTGAAGATCTGGATTTAACTGGGATGTGAAGAGAAGCTAGAACAGGAGAAATGATCCTCATCAGAAACTTTGTTGGAGCATTTGGATCAGCTGGAAAGTTGCAAGGACATGTTTGGAAAAGTTCAGGAAAAAGAAAATGAGTTTTCCTGCATTAAAGGATGTGCAACATTTTTAAGGTTCTTCACTGTAATGCTGGAAGACGAGTTAATGCCATTGTGGCATGCTGGGCATTGGTGGGTGGAGCTTCCCAGCATTCCTTGCTGATTTTGTTTCAGGTTGCACCCTGAGCGAGACTGCTAATGCTTTTTGATGGCACTCTGTTCTTTCACTGCATGTGCGGTTCAGATTGTTCTTTTTGAGTTGATAAAGAGCACAACCTTGTGAGCAAGAAGAGTCGTCTGCCTTCTAATTTAACCATAACCCTGCCACAATATTGAACACAACAACTCCTGTCTGAAGCTAAAAAGAGAAACTTCAGTTGTCCTGGCCCCCCACGTCTTCAAGACCAGCTGATGTGCTTCATCATGGACACAGATGACTGACTATTATCTGCACAGTAGTGAACATTTATACTATGCTGCCACCATCATCACCAACACGTGAGGCTCAGTGGCCGGAAACCTTCATGCTGCTTACAGGTGGAGATGAACCCTATCTTCATCTACTAGACTGGCTAGACCACTGACCTTCAGATGAACCTCACTACTGGGGAAATGGAGTTTAAAGGTTTGTTGTTTTTTTCAGAGCTTTGCTGTTCTCTGTCATAAGTGTATTTATACACTTTATTTCATGAAATGCATCCCTAAAATAATGAATTCCTACAAATTGCTGACTGATTATGACTATTTTAAATGGTTAGAACATTAATGTAGTTTCCGGCAATGGCTGGCGACCTGTCCAGTAGTCTTTCGCCTCCCGACGAAAGACTACTGGGATAGGCTCCAGCACCCCTTCAACCATAATCGGACTAAGTGGTTCAGACGATGAATAAATGAATGAATGTAGTTTATGAGAAATCCTTCAGCCAGCTTGCTTGCAGTAACTGTTTGATTGCAGAAGGTGGCAGTAGAAGACAGTTTCTGATGCAGTTAAACCAGAAATGACCAACCAGTAAAATGTCATTTGTGATGAACGCCTCATGTTAAACCTAACACAGCCATTATTTGTGTTACTGATGCAAATTAATCATGTCACACTGCACAACTAATACAAGGCTACTGGCAGTGTCCCCCTAGGTGCTTAGTGTGGGTCTACATCATCCCCTCAGCGTTTAATGTGGGTCTACATCGTGCCCTCAGTGTTTAATGTGGGTCTACATCGTCCCCTAGGTGTTTAATGTGGGTCTACATCGTCCCCTAGTTGTTTAATGTGGGTCTACATCGTCCCCTAGGTGTTTAATGTGGGTCTACATCGTCCCCTAGGTGTTTAATGTGGGTCTACATTGTCCCCTCAGCGTTTAATGTGGGTCTACATCGTCCCCTAGGTGTTTAATGTGGGTCTACATCGTCCCCTAGATGTTTAAAGTGGGTCTACATCGTCTCCTCAGCGTTTAATATGGGTCTACATCATTCCCTAGGTGTTTAATGTGGGTCTACATCGTCCCCTAGGTGTTTAATGTGGGTCTACATAATCTCCTCAGGGTTTAATGTGGGTCTACATCGTCCCCTAGGTGTTTAATGTGGGTCTACATCATCTCCTCAGGGTTTAATGTGGGTCTACATCGTCCCCTAGGTGTTTAATGTGGGTCTACATCGTCCCCTAGGTGTTTAATGTGGGTCTACATCGTCCCCTCAGTATTTAATGTGGGTCTACATCGTCCCCTAAGTGTTGAATGTGGGTCTAAATCGTCCCCTAGGTGTTTAATGTGGGTCTACATCGTCCCCTCAGTGTTTAATGTGGGCCTACATTGTCCCCTAGGTGTTTAATGTGGGTCTACATCGTCCCCTAGGTGTTTAATGTGGTTTTACATCGTCCCCTAGGTGTTTAATGTGGGTCTACATCGTCCCCTCAGCGTTTAATGTGGGTCTACATCGTGCCCTCAGTGTTTAATGTGGGTCTACATCGTCCCCTAGGTGTTTAATGTGGGTCTACATCGTCTCCTAGGTGTTTAATGTGGGTCTACATCGTGCCTTCAGTGTTTAATGTGGGTCTACATCGTCCCCTAGGTGTTTAATGTGGGTCTACATCATCCCCTAGGTGTTTAATGTGGGTCTACATCGTCCCCTCAGCGTTTAATGTGGGTCTACATCGTCCCCTAGGTGTTTAATGTGGGTCTACATGGTCTCCTCAGCGTTTAATATGGGTCTACATCATTCCCTAGGTGTTTAATGTGGGTCTACATCATCCCCTCAGTGTTTAATGTGGGTCTACATCGTCCCCTAGGTGTTTAATGTTGGTCTACATCATCCCCTCAGCGTTTAATGTGGGTCTACATCGTCCCCTCAGTGTTTAATGTGGGTCTACATCGTCCCCTTAGTGTTTAATGTGGGTCTAAATCGTCCCCTAGGTGTTTAATGTGGGTCTACATCGTCCCCTCAGCGTTTAATGTGGGTCTACATCGTCCCCTAGGTGTTTAATGTGGGTCTACATCGTCCCCTAGGTGTTTAATGTGGGTCTACATTGTCCCCTCAGCGTTTAATGTGGGTCTACATCGTGCCCTCAGTGTTTAATGTGGGTCTACATCGTCCCCTAGGTGTTTAACGTGGGTCTACATCGTCCCCTCAGTGTTTAATGTGGGTCTACATCTTCTCCTCAGCGTTTAATGTTGGTCTACATCGTTCCCTAGGTGTTTAATGTGGGTCAACATTGTCCCGTCAGCGTTTAATGTGGGTCTACATTGTTCCCTAGGTGTTTAATGTGGGTCTACATCGTCCCCTCAGTGTTTAATGTGGGTCTACATTGTCCCCTAGGTGCTTAATGTGGGTCTACATCGTCCCCTAGGTGTTTAATGTGGGTTTACATCGTCCCCTAGGTGTTTAATGTGGGTCTAAATCGTCCCCTAGGTGTTTAATGTGGGTCTACATCGTCCCCTAGGTGTTTAATGTGGTTTACATCGTCCCCTAGGTGTTTAATGTGGGTCTACATCGTCCCCTAGGTGTTTAATGTGGGTCTACATCGTCCCCTAGGTGTTTAATGTGGTTTACATCGTCCCCTAGGTGTTTAATGTGGGTCTACATCGTGCCCTCAGTGTTTAATGTGGGTCTACATCGTGCCCTCAGTGTTTAATGTGGGTCTACATCGTCCCCTAGGTGTTTAATGTGGGTCTACATCATCCCCTCAGCGTTTAATGTGGGTCTACATCGTCCCCTAGGTGTTTAATGTGGGTCTACATCGTCCCCTAGGTGTTTAATGTGGGTCTACATTGTCCCCTCAGCGTTTAATGTGGGTCTACATCATCCCCTCAGTGTTTAATGTGGGTCTACATCATTCCCTAGGTGTTTAATGTGGGTCTACATCATCCCCTCAGTGTTTAATGTGGGTCTACATCGTCCCCTAGATGTTTAATGTGGGTCTACATCGTCCCCTCAGTGTTTAATGTGGGTCTACATCGTCCCCTAGGTGTTTAATGTGGGTCTACATCGTCCCCTCAGTGTTTAATGTGGGTCTACATCGTCCCCTAGGTGTTTAATGTGGGTCTACATTGTCCCCTCAGTGTTTAATGTGGGTCTACATCGTCCCCTCAGTGTTTAATGTGGGTCTACATCGTCCCCTAGGTGTTTAATGTGGGTCTACATTGTCCCCTCAGTGTTTAATGTGGGTCTACATCGTCCCCTAGGTGTTTAATGTGGGTCTACATTGTCCCCTAGGTGTTTAATGTGGGTCTACATCGTCCCGTAGGTGTTTAATGTGGGTCTACATCGTCCCCTAGGTGTTTAATGTGGGTCTAAATTGTCCCCTCAGCGTTTAATGTGGGTCTACATCATCCCCTAGGTGTTTAATGTGGGTCTACATCGTCCCCTCAGTGTTTAATGTGGGTCTACATCGTCTCCTCAGCGTTTAATGTGGGTCTCCATCGTTCCCTAGGTGTTTAATGTGGGTCGACATCGTCTCCTCAGCGTTTAATATGGGTCTATATCATTCCCTAGGTGTTTAATGTGGGTCTACATCATCCCCTCAGTGTTTAATGTGGGTCTACACCGTCCCCTAGGTGTTTAATGTGGGTCTACATCATCCCCTCAGCGTTTAATGTGGATCTACATCGTCCCCTCAGCGTTTAATGTGGGTCTACATCGTCCCCTCAGTGTTGAATGTGGGTCTACATCATCCCCTAGGTGTTTAATGTGGGTCTACATCGTCCCCTCAGTGTTTAATGTGGGTCTACATCTTCTCCTCAGCGTTTAATGTGGGTCTACATCGTTCCCTAGGTGTTTAATGTGGGTCAACATTGTCCCGTCAGCGTTTAATGTGGGTCTACATTGTTCCCTAGGTGTTTAATGTGGGTCTACATCGTCCCCTCAGTGTTTAATGTGGGTCTACATTGTCCCCTAGGTGCTTAATGTGGGTCTACATCGTCCCCTAGGTGTTTAATGTGGGTTTACATCGTCCCCTAGGTGTTTAATGTGGGTCTCAATCGTCCCCTAGGTGTTTAATGTGGGTCTACATCGTCCCCTCAGTGTTTAATGTGGTTTACATCGTCCCCTAGGTGTTTAATGTGGGTCTACATCGTCCCCTCAGTATTTAATGTGGGTCTACATCGTCCCCTAAGTGTTGAATGTGGGTCTAAATCGTCCCCTAGGTGTTTAATGTGGGTCTACATCGTCTCCTCAGCGTTTAATATGGGTCTACATCATTCCCTAGGTGTTTAATGTGGGTCTACATCGTCTCCTCAGCGTTTAATATGGGTCTACATCATTCCCTAGGTGTTTAATGTGGGTCTACATCATCCCCTCAGTGTTTAATGTGGGTCTACATCGTCCCCTAGGTGTTTAATGTGGGTCTACATCATCCCCTCAGCGTTTAATGTGGGTCTACATCGTCCCCTCAGTGTTTAATGTGGGTCTACATCGTCCCCTTAGTGTTTAATGTGGGTCTACATCGTCCCCTAGGTGTTTAACGTGGGTCTACATCATCCCCTCAGTGTTTAATGTGGGTCTACATTGTCCCCTAGGTGCTTAATGTGGGTCTACATCGTCCCCTAGGTGTTTAATGTGGGTTTACATCGTCCCCTAGGTGTTTAATGTGGGTCTCAATCATCTCCTCAGGGTTTAATGTGGGTCTACATCGTCCCCTAGGTGTTTAATGTGGGTCTACATCGTCCCCTAGGTGTTTAATGTGGGTCTACATCGTCCCCTCAGTATTTAATGTGGGTCTACATCGTCCCCTAAGTGTTGAATGTGGGTCTAAATCGTCCCCTAGGTGTTTAATGTGGGTCTACATCGTCCCCTCAGTGTTTAATGTGGGTCTACATTGTCCCCTAGGTGTTTAATGTGGGTCTACATCGTCCCCTAGGTGTTTAATGTGGTTTTACATCGTCCCCTAGGTGTTTAATGTGGGTCTACATCGTCCCCTCAGCGTTTAATGTGGGTCTACATCGTGCCCTCAGTGTTTAATGTGGGTCTACATCGTCCCCTAGGTGTTTAATGTGGGTCTACATCGTCCCCTAGGTGTTTAATGTGGGTCTACATCGTGCCCTCAGTGTTTAATGAGGGTCTACATCGTCCCCTAGGTGTTTAATGTGGGTCTACATCATCCCCTAGGTGTTTAATGTGGGTCTACATCGTCCCCTCAGCGTTTAATGTGGGTCTACATCGTCCCCTAGGTGTTTAATGTGGGTCTACATCATCCCCTAGGTGTTTAATGTGGGTCTACATCATCCCCTAGGTGTTTAATGTGGGTCTACATCGTCCCCTCAGCGTTTAATGTGGGTCTACATCGTCCCCTCAGTGTTTAATGTGGGTCTACATCGTCCCCTAGGTGTTTAATGTGGGTCTACATTGTCCCCTCAGTGTTTAATGTGGGTCTACATCGTCCCCTAGGTGTTTAATGTGGGTCTACATTGTCCCCTAGGTGTTTAATGTGGGTCTACATCGTCCCGTAGGTGTTTAATGTGGGTCTACATCGTCCCCTAGGTGTTTAATGTGGGTCTAAATTGTCCCCTCAGCGTTTAATGTGGGTCTACATCATCCCCTAGGTGTTTAATGTGGGTCTACATCGTCCCCTCAGTGTTTAATGTGGGTCTACATCGTCTCCTCAGCGTTTAATGTGGGTCTCCATCGTTCCCTAGGTGTTTAATGTGGGTCGACATCGTCTCCTCAGCGTTTAATATGGGTCTATATCATTCCCTAGGTGTTTAATGTGGGTCTACATCATCCCCTCAGTGTTTAATGTGGGTCTACACCGTCCCCTAGGTGTTTAATGTGGGTCTACATCATCCCCTCAGCGTTTAATGTGGATCTACATCGTCCCCTCAGCGTTTAATGTGGGTCTACATCGTCCCCTCAGTGTTGAATGTGGGTCTACATCATCCCCTAGGTGTTTAATGTGGGTCTACATCGTCCCCTCAGTGTTTAATGTGGGTCTACATCTTCTCCTCAGCGTTTAATGTGGGTCTACATCGTTCCCTAGGTGTTTAATGTGGGTCAACATTGTCCCGTCAGCGTTTAATGTGGGTCTACATTGTTCCCTAGGTGTTTAATGTGGGTCTACATCGTCCCCTCAGTGTTTAATGTGGGTCTACATTGTCCCCTAGGTGCTTAATGTGGGTCTACATCGTCCCCTAGGTGTTTAATGTGGGTTTACATCGTCCCCTAGGTGTTTAATGTGGGTCTCAATCGTCCCCTAGGTGTTTAATGTGGGTCTACATCGTCCCCTCAGTGTTTAATGTGGTTTACATCGTCCCCTAGGTGTTTAATGTGGGTCTACATCGTCCCCTCAGTATTTAATGTGGGTCTACATCGTCCCCTAAGTGTTGAATGTGGGTCTAAATCGTCCCCTAGGTGTTTAATGTGGGTCTACATCGTCTCCTCAGCGTTTAATATGGGTCTACATCATTCCCTAGGTGTTTAATGTGGGTCTACATCGTCTCCTCAGCGTTTAATATGGGTCTACATCATTCCCTAGGTGTTTAATGTGGGTCTACATCATCCCCTCAGTGTTTAATGTGGGTCTACATCGTCCCCTAGGTGTTTAATGTGGGTCTACATCATCCCCTCAGCGTTTAATGTGGGTCTACATCGTCCCCTCAGTGTTTAATGTGGGTCTACATCGTCCCCTTAGTGTTTAATGTGGGTCTACATCGTCCCCTAGGTGTTTAACGTGGGTCTACATCATCCCCTCAGTGTTTAATGTGGGTCTACATTGTCCCCTAGGTGCTTAATGTGGGTCTACATCGTCCCCTAGGTGTTTAATGTGGGTTTACATCGTCCCCTAGGTGTTTAATGTGGGTCTCAATCATCTCCTCAGGGTTTAATGTGGGTCTACATCGTCCCCTAGGTGTTTAATGTGGGTCTACATCGTCCCCTAGGTGTTTAATGTGGGTCTCCATCGTCCCCTCAGTATTTAATGTGGGTCTACATCGTCCCCTAAGTGTTGAATGTGGGTCTAAATCGTCCCCTAGGTGTTTAATGTGGGTCTACATCGTCCCCTCAGTGTTTAATGTGGGTCTACATTGTCCCCTAGGTGTTTAATGTGGGTCTACATCGTCCCCTAGGTGTTTAATGTGGTTTTACATCGTCCCCTAGGTGTTTAATGTGGGTCTACATCGTCCCCTCAGCGTTTAATGTGGGTCTACATCGTGCCCTCAGTGTTTAATGTGGGTCTACATCGTCCCCTAGGTGTTTAATGTGGGTCTACATCGTCCCCTAGGTGTTTAATGTGGGTCTACATCGTGCCCTCAGTATTTAATGAGGGTCTACATCGTCCCCTAGGTGTTTAATGTGGGTCTACATCATCCCCTAGGTGTTTAATGTGGGTCTACATCGTCCCCTCAGCGTTTAATGTGGGTCTACATCGTCCCCTAGGTGTTTAATGTGGGTCTACATCATCCCCTAGGTGTTTAATGTGGGTCTACATCGTCTCCTCAGCGTTTAATATGGGTCTACATCATTCCCTAGGTGTTTAATGTGGGTCTACATCATCCCCTCAGTGTTTAATGTGGGTCTACATCGTCCCCTAGGTGTTTAACGTGGGTCTACATCGTCCCCTCATTGTTTAATGTGGGTCTACATCTTCTCCTCAGCGTTTAATGTGGGTCTACATCGTTCCCTAGGTGTTCAATGTGGGTCAACATTGTCCCGTCAGCGTTTAATGTGGGTCTACATTGTTCCCTAGGTGTTTAATGTGGGTCTACATCGTCCCCTCAGTGTTTAATGTGGGTCTACATTGTCCCCTAGGTGCTTAATGTGGGTCAACATCGTCCCCTAGGTGTTTAATGTGGGTTTACATCGTCCCCTAGGTGTTTAATGTGGGTCTCAATCGTCCCCTAGGTGTTTAATGTGGGTCTACATCGTCCCCTAGGTGTTTAATGTGGTTTACATCATCCCCTAGGTGTTTAATGTGGGTCTACATCGTCCCCTAGGTGTTTAATGTGGGTCTACATCGTCCCCTAGGTGTTTAATGTGGTTTACATCGTCCCCTAGGTGTTTAATGTGGTTTACATCGTCCCCTAGGTGTTTAATGTGGGTCTACATCGTCCCCTAGGTGTTTAATGTGGGTCTACATCGTCCCCTAGGTGTTTAATGTGGGTCTACATCGTGCCCTCAGTGTTTAATGTGGGTCTACATCGTGCCCTCAGTGTTTAATGTGGGTCTACATCGTCCCCTCAGCGTTTAATGTGGGTCTACATCATCCCCTAGGTGTTTAATGTGGGTCTACATCGTCCCCTAGGTGTTTAATGTGGGTCTACATTGTCCCCTCAGCGTTTAATGTGGGTCTACATCATCCCCTCAGCGTTTAATGTGGGTCTACATCGTCCCCTAGGTGTATAATGTGGGTCTACATTGTCCCCTCAGCGTTTAATGTGGGTCTACATCATCCCCTAGGTGTTTAATGTGGGTCTACATCGTCCCCTAGGTGTTAAACGTGGGTCTACATCGTCCCCTCAGTGTTTAATGTGGGTCTACATCGTCTCCTCAGCGTTTAATGTGGGTCTACATCGTTCCCTAGGTGTTTAATGTGGTTCAACATCGTCCCCTTAGCGTTTAATGTGGGTCTACATTGTTCCCTATGTGTTTAATGTGGGTCTACATTGTCCCCTCAGCGTTAATGTGGGTCTACACCGTCCCCTAGGTGTTTATAGTGGGTCTACACCGTCCCCTCAGTGTTTAATGTGGGTCTACACCGTCCCCTAGGTGTTTAATGTGGGTCTACATCATCCCCTCAGCGTTTAATGTGGGTCTACATCGTCCCCTCAGCATTTAATGTGGGTCTACATCGTCCCCTCAGTGTTGAATGTGGGTCTACATCATCCCCTAGGTGTTTAATGTGGGTCTACATCGTCCCCTCAGTGTTTAATGTGGGTCTACATTGTCCCCTAGGTGTTTAATGTGGGTCTACATCGTCCCCTAGGTGTTTAATGTGGTTTACATCGTCCCCTAGGTGTTTAATGTGGGTCTACATCGTCCCCTAGGTGTTTAATGTGGGTCTACATCGTCCCCTAGGTGTTTAATGTGGGTCTACATCATCCCCTCAGCGCTTAATGTGGGTCTACATCGTCCCCTCAGTGTTTAATGTGGGTCTACATCGTCCCCTAGGTGTTTAATGTGGTTTACATCGTCCCCTAGGTGTTTAATGTGGGTCTACATCGTCCCCTCAGCGTTTAATGTGGGTCTACATCGTGCCCTCAGTGTTTAATGTGGGTCTACATCGTCCCCTAGGTGTTTAATGTGGGTCTACATCGTCCCCTAGGTGTTTAATGTGGGTCTACATCGTCCCCTCAGCGTTTAATGTGGGTCTACATCGTGCCCTAGGTGTTTAATGTGGGTCTACATCGTCCCCTAGGTGTTTAATGTGGGTCTACATCGTCCCCTAGGTGTTAAATGTGGGTCTACATCGTGCCCTCAGTGTTTAATGTGGGTCTACATCGTCCCCTAGGTGTTTAATGTGGGTCTACATCATCCCCTAGGTGTTTAATGTGGGTCTACATCGTCCCCTCAGCGTTTAATGTGGGTCTACATCGTCCCCTAGGTGTTTAATGTGGGTCTACATCGTCCCCTAGGTGTTTAATGTGGGTCTACATCGTCCCCTCAGCGTTTAATGTGGGTCTACATCGTCCCCTAGGTGTTTAATGTGGGTCTACATCGTCCCCTAGGTGTTTAATGTGGGTCTACATCGTCTCCTCAGCGTTTAATATGGGTCTACATCATTCCCTAGGTGTTTAATGTGGGTCTACATCATCCCCTAGGTGTTTAATGTGGGTCTACATCATCCCCTCAGCGTTTAATGTGGGTCTACATCGTCCCCTCAGTGTTTAATGTGGGTCTACATCGTCCCCTCAGTGTTTAATGTGGTTTACATCGTCCCCTAGGTGTTTAATGTGGGTCTACATCGTCCCCTCAGCGTTTAATGTGGGTCTACATCGTGCCCTCAGTGTTTAATGTGGGTCTACATCGTCCCCTAGGTGTTTAATGTGGGTCTACATCGTCCCCTAGGTGTTTAATGTGGGTCTACATCGTGCCCTCAGTGTTTAATGTGGGTCTACATCGTCCCCTAGGTGTTTAATGTGGGTCTACATCATCCCCTAGGTGTTTAATGTGGGTCTACATCGTCCCCTCAGCGTTTAATGTGGGTCTACATCGTCCCCTAGGTGTTTAATGTGGGTCTACATCGTCCCCTAGGTGTTAAACGTGGGTCTACATCGTCCCCTCAGTGTTTAATGTGGGTCTACATCGTCTCCTCAGCGTTTAATGTGGGTCTACATCGTTCCCTAGGTGTTTAATGTGGTTCAACATCGTCCCCTTAGCGTTTAATGTGGGTCTACATTGTTCCCTATGTGTTTAATGTGGGTCTACATTGTCCCCTCAGCGTTAATGTGGGTCTACACCGTCCCCTAGGTGTTTATAGTGGGTCTACACCGTCCCCTCAGTGTTTAATGTGGGTCTACACCGTCCCCTAGGTGTTTAATGTGGGTCTACATCATCCCCTCAGTGTTTAATGTGGGTCTACATCGTCCCCTCAGCGTTTAATGTGGGTCTACATCGTCCCCTCAGTGTTGAATGTGGGTCTACATCATCCCCTAGGTGTTTAATGTGGGTCCACATCGTCCCCTAGGTGTTTAATGTGGGTCTACATTGTCCCCTAGGTGTTTAATGTGGGTCTACATCGTCCCCTAGGTGTTTAATGTGGTTTACATCGTCCCCTAGGTGTTTAATGTGGGTCTACATCGTCCCCTAGGTGTTTAATGTGGGTCTACATCATCCCCTCAGCGTTTAATGTGGTTTACATCGTCCCCTAGGTGTTTAATGTGGGTCTACATCGTCCCCTCAGCGTTTAATGTGGGTCTACATCGTGCCCTCAGTGTTTAATGTGGGTCTACATCGTCCCCTAGGTGTTTAATGTGGGTCTACATCGTCCCCTAGGTGTTTAATGTGGGTCTACATCGTCCCCTCAGTGTTTAATGTGGGTCTACATCGTCCCCTAGGTGTTTAATGTGGGTCTACATCATCCCCTAGGTGTTTAATGTGGGTCTACATCGTCCCCTCAGCGTTTAATGTGGGTCTACATCGTCCCCTAGGTGTTTAATGTGGGTCTACATCGTCCCCTAGGTGTTTAATGTGGGTCTACATCGTCTCCTCAGCGTTTAATATGGGTCTACGTCATTCCCTAGGTGTTTAATGTGGGTCTACATCATCCCCTCAGTGTTTAATGTGGGTCTACATCGTCCCCTAGGTGTTTAATGTGGGTCTACATCATCCCCTCAGCGTTTAATGTGGGTCTACATTGTTCCCTAGGTGTTTAATGTGGGTCTACATTGTCCCCTCAGTGTTTAATGTGGGTCTACATTGTCCCCTAGGTGCTTAATGTGGGTCTACATCGTCCCCTAGGTGTTTAATGTGGTTTACATCGTCCCCTAGGTGTTTAATGTGGGTCTAAATCGTCACCTAGGTGTTTAATGTGGGTCCACATCGTCCCCTAGGTGTTTAATGTGGGTCTACATTGTCCCCTAGGTGTTTAATGTGGGTCTACATCGTCCCCTAGGTGTTTAATGTGGTTTACATCGTCCCCTAGGTGTTTAATGTGGGTCTACATCGTCCCCTAGGTGTTTAATGTGGGTCTACATCATCCCCTCAGCGTTTAATGTGGTTTACATCGTCCCCTAGGTGTTTAATGTGGGTCTACATCGTCCCCTCAGCGTTTAATGTGGGTCTACATCGTGCCCTCAGTGTTTAATGTGGGTCTACATCGTCCCCTAGGTGTTTAATGTGGGTCTACATCGTCCCCTAGGTGTTTAATGTGGGTCTACATCGTCCCCTCAGTGTTTAATGTGGGTCTACATCGTCCCCTAGGTGTTTAATGTGGGTCTACATCGTCCCCTCAGCGTTTAATGTGGGTCTACATCGTGCCCTAGGTGTTTAATGTGGGTCTACATCGTCCCCTAGGTGTTTAATGTGGGTCTACATCGTCCCCTAGGTGTTTAATGTGGGTCTACATCGTGCCCTCAGTGTTTAATGTGGGTCTACATCGTCCCCTAGGTGTTTAATGTGGGTCTACATCATCCCCTAGGTGTTTAATGTGGGTCTACATCGTCCCCTCAGCGTTTAATGTGGGTCTACATCGTCCCCTAGGTGTTTAATGTGGGTCTACATCGTCCCCTAGGTGTTTAATGTGGGTCTACATCGTCCCCTCAGCGTTTAATGTGGGTCTACATCGTCCCCTAGGTGTTTAATGTGGGTCTACATCGTCCCCTAGGTGTTTAATGTGGGTCTACATCGTCTCCTCAGCGTTTAATATGGGTCTACATCATTCCCTAGGTGTTTAATGTGGGTCTACATCATCCCCTAGGTGTTTAATGTGGGTCTACATCATCCCCTCAGCGTTTAATGTGGGTCTACATCGTCCCCTCAGTGTTTAATGTGGGTCTACATCGTCCCCTAGGTGTTTAATGTGGTTTACATCGTCCCCTAGGTGTTTAATGTGGGTCTACATCGTCCCCTCAGCGTTTAATGTGGGTCTACATCGTGCCCTCAGTGTTTAATGTGGGTCTACATCGTCCCCTAGGTGTTTAATGTGGGTCTACATCGTGCCCTCAGTGTTTAATGTGGGTCTACATCGTCCCCTAGGTGTTTAATGTGGGTCTACATCGTCCCCTAGGTGTTTAATGTGGGTCTACATCGTGCCCTCAGTATTTAATGAGGGTCTACATCGTCCCCTAGGTGTTTAATGTGGGTCTACATCATCCCCTAGGTGTTTAATGTGGGTCTACATCGTCCCCTCAGCGTTTAATGTGGGTCTACATCGTCCCCTAGGTGTTTAATGTGGGTCTACATCATCCCCTAGGTGTTTAATGTGGGTCTACATCGTCTCCTCAGCGTTTAATATGGGTCTACATCATTCCCTAGGTGTTTAATGTGGGTCTACATCATCCCCTCAGTGTTTAATGTGGGTCTACATCGTCCCCTAGGTGTTTAACGTGGGTCTACATCGTCCCCTCATTGTTTAATGTGGGTCTACATCTTCTCCTCAGCGTTTAATGTGGGTCTACATCGTTCCCTAGGTGTTCAATGTGGGTCAACATTGTCCCGTCAGCGTTTAATGTGGGTCTACATTGTTCCCTAGGTGTTTAATGTGGGTCTACATCGTCCCCTCAGTGTTTAATGTGGGTCTACATTGTCCCCTAGGTGCTTAATGTGGGTCAACATCGTCCCCTAGGTGTTTAATGTGGGTTTACATCGTCCCCTAGGTGTTTAATGTGGGTCTCAATCGTCCCCTAGGTGTTTAATGTGGGTCTACATCGTCCCCTAGGTGTTTAATGTGGTTTACATCATCCCCTAGGTGTTTAATGTGGGTCTACATCGTCCCCTAGGTGTTTAATGTGGGTCTACATCGTCCCCTAGGTGTTTAATGTGGTTTACATCGTCCCCTAGGTGTTTAATGTGGTTTACATCGTCCCCTAGGTGTTTAATGTGGGTCTACATCGTCCCCTAGGTGTTTAATGTGGGTCTACATCGTCCCCTAGGTGTTTAATGTGGGTCTACATCGTGCCCTCAGTGTTTAATGTGGGTCTACATCGTGCCCTCAGTGTTTAATGTGGGTCTACATCGTCCCCTCAGCGTTTAATGTGGGTCTACATCATCCCCTAGGTGTTTAATGTGGGTCTACATCGTCACCTAGGTGTTTAATGTGGGTCTACATTGTCCCCTCAGCGTTTAATGTGGGTCTACATCATCCCCTCAGCGTTTAATGTGGGTCTACATCGTCCCCTAGGTGTATAATGTGGGTCTACATTGTCCCCTCAGCGTTTAATGTGGGTCTACATCATCCCCTAGGTCTTTAATGTGGGTCTACATCGTCCCCTAGGTGTTAAACGTGGGTCTACATCGTCCCCTCAGTGTTTAATGTGGGTCTACATCGTCTCCTCAGCGTTTAATGTGGGTCTACATCGTTCCCTAGGTGTTTAATGTGGTTCAACATCGTCCCCTTAGCGTTTAATGTGGGTCTACATTGTTCCCTATGTGTTTAATGTGGGTCTACATTGTCCCCTCAGCGTTAATGTGGGTCTACACCGTCCCCTAGGTGTTTATAGTGGGTCTACACCGTCCCCTCAGTGTTTAATGTGGGTCTACACCGTCCCCTAGGTGTTTAATGTGGGTCTACATCATCCCCTCAGCGTTTAATGTGGGTCTACATCGTCCCCTCAGCATTTAATGTGGGTCTACATCGTCCCCTCAGTGTTGAATGTGGGTCTACATCATCCCCTAGGTGTTTAATGTGGGTCTACATCGTCCCCTCAGTGTTTAATGTGGGTCTACATTGTCCCCTAGGTGTTTAATGTGGGTCTACATCGTCCCCTAGGTGTTTAATGTGGTTTACATCGTCCCCTAGGTGTTTAATGTGGGTCTACATCGTCCCCTAGGTGTTTAATGTGGGTCTACATCATCCCCTCAGCGCTTAATGTGGGTCTACATCGTCCCCTCAGTGTTTAATGTGGGTCTACATCGTCCCCTAGGTGTTTAATGTGGTTTACATCGTCCCCTAGGTGTTTAATGTGGGTCTACATCGTCCCCTCAGCGTTTAATGTGGGTCTACATCGTGCCCTCAGTGTTTAATGTGGGTCTACATCGTCCCCTAGGTGTTTAATGTGGGTCTACATCGTCCCCTAGGTGTTTAATGTGGGTCTACATCGTCCCCTCAGCGTTTAATGTGGGTCTACATCGTGCCCTAGGTGTTTAATGTGGGTCTACATCGTCCCCTAGGTGTTTAATGTGGGTCTACATCGTCCCCTAGGTGTTTAATGTGGGTCTACATCGTGCCCTCAGTGTTTAATGTGGGTCTACATCGTCCCCTAGGTGTTTAATGTGGGTCTACATCATCCCCTAGGTGTTTAATGTGGGTCTACATCGTCCCCTCAGCGTTTAATGTGGGTCTACATCGTCCCCTAGGTGTTTAATGTGGGTCTACATCGTCCCCTAGGTGTTTAATGTGGGTCTACATCGTCCCCTCAGCGTTTAATGTGGGTCTACATCGTCCCCTAGGTGTTTAATGTGGGTCTACATCGTCCCCTAGGTGTTTAATGTGGGTCTACATCGTCTCCTCAGCGTTTAATATGGGTCTACATCATTCCCTAGGTGTTTAATGTGGGTCTACATCATCCCCTAGGTGTTTAATGTGGGTCTACATCATCCCCTCAGCGTTTAATGTGGGTCTACATCGTCCCCTCAGTGTTTAATGTGGGTCTACATCGTCCCCTCAGTGTTTAATGTGGTTTACATCGTCCCCTAGGTGTTTAATGTGGGTCTACATCGTCCCCTCAGCGTTTAATGTGGGTCTACATCGTGCCCTCAGTGTTTAATGTGGGTCTACATCGTCCCCTAGGTGTTTAATGTGGGTCTACATCGTCCCCTAGGTGTTTAATGTGGGTCTACATCGTGCCCTCAGTGTTTAATGTGGGTCTACATCGTCCCCTAGGTGTTTAATGTGGGTCTACATCATCCCCTAGGTGTTTAATGTGGGTCTACATCGTCCCCTCAGCGTTTAATGTGGGTCTACATCGTCCCCTAGGTGTTTAATGTGGGTCTACATCGTCCCCTAGGTGTTAAACGTGGGTCTACATCGTCCCCTCAGTGTTTAATGTGGGTCTACATCGTCTCCTCAGCGTTTAATGTGGGTCTACATCGTTCCCTAGGTGTTTAATGTGGTTCAACATCGTCCCCTTAGCGTTTAATGTGGGTCTACATTGTTCCCTATGTGTTTAATGTGGGTCTACATTGTCCCCTCAGCGTTAATGTGGGTCTACACCGTCCCCTAGGTGTTTATAGTGGGTCTACACCGTCCCCTCAGTGTTTAATGTGGGTCTACACCGTCCCCTAGGTGTTTAATGTGGGTCTACATCATCCCCTCAGCGTTTAATGTGGGTCTACATCGTCCCCTCAGCGTTTAATGTGGGTCTACATCGTCCCCTCAGTGTTGAATGTGGGTCTACATCATCCCCTAGGTGTTTAATGTGGGTCCACATCGTCCCCTAGGTGTTTAATGTGGGTCTACATTGTCCCCTAGGTGTTTAATGTGGGTCTACATCGTCCCCTAGGTGTTTAATGTGGTTTACATCGTCCCCTAGGTGTTTAATGTGGGTCTACATCGTCCCCTAGGTGTTTAATGTGGGTCTACATCATCCCCTCAGCGTTTAATGTGGTTTACATCGTCCCCTAGGTGTTTAATGTGGGTCTACATCGTCCCCTCAGCGTTTAATGTGGGTCTACATCGTGCCCTCAGTGTTTAATGTGGGTCTACATCGTCCCCTAGGTGTTTAATGTGGGTCTACATCGTCCCCTAGGTGTTTAATGTGGGTCTACATCGTCCCCTCAGTGTTTAATGTGGGTCTACATCGTCCCCTAGGTGTTTAATGTGGGTCTACATCATCCCCTAGGTGTTTAATGTGGGTCTACATCGTCCCCTCAGCGTTTAATGTGGGTCTACATCGTCCCCTAGGTGTTTAATGTGGGTCTACATCGTCCCCTAGGTGTTTAATGTGGGTCTACATCGTCTCCTCAGCGTTTAATATGGGTCTACGTCATTCCCTAGGTGTTTAATGTGGGTCTACATCATCCCCTCAGTGTTTAATGTGGGTCTACATCGTCCCCTAGGTGTTTAATGTGGGTCTACATCATCCCCTCAGCGTTTAATGTGGGTCTACATTGTTCCCTAGGTGTTTAATGTGGGTCTACATTGTCCCCTCAGTGTTTAATGTGGGTCTACATTGTCCCCTAGGTGCTTAATGTGGGTCTACATCGTCCCCTAGGTGTTTAATGTGGTTTACATCGTCCCCTAGGTGTTTAATGTGGGTCTAAATCGTCACCTAGGTGTTTAATGTGGGTCCACATCGTCCCCTAGGTGTTTAATGTGGGTCTACATTGTCCCCTAGGTGTTTAATGTGGGTCTACATCGTCCCCTAGGTGTTTAATGTGGTTTACATCGTCCCCTAGGTGTTTAATGTGGGTCTACATCGTCCCCTAGGTGTTTAATGTGGGTCTACATCATCCCCTCAGCGTTTAATGTGGTTTACATCGTCCCCTAGGTGTTTAATGTGGGTCTACATCGTCCCCTCAGCGTTTAATGTGGGTCTACATCGTGCCCTCAGTGTTTAATGTGGGTCTACATCGTCCCCTAGGTGTTTAATGTGGGTCTACATCGTCCCCTAGGTGTTTAATGTGGGTCTACATCGTCCCCTCAGTGTTTAATGTGGGTCTACATCGTCCCCTAGGTGTTTAATGTGGGTCTACATCGTCCCCTCAGCGTTTAATGTGGGTCTACATCGTGCCCTAGGTGTTTAATGTGGGTCTACATCGTCCCCTAGGTGTTTAATGTGGGTCTACATCGTCCCCTAGGTGTTTAATGTGGGTCTACATCGTGCCCTCAGTGTTTAATGTGGGTCTACATCGTCCCCTAGGTGTTTAATGTGGGTCTACATCATCCCCTAGGTGTTTAATGTGGGTCTACATCATCCCCTCAGCGTTTAATGTGGGTCTACATCGTCCCCTCAGTGTTTAATGTGGGTCTACATCGTCCCCTAGGTGTTTAATGTGGTTTACATCGTCCCCTAGGTGTTTAATGTGGGTCTACATCGTCCCCTCAGCGTTTAATGTGGGTCTACATCGTGCCCTCAGTGTTTAATGTGGGTCTACATCGTCCCCTAGGTGTTTAATGTGGGTCTACATCGTCCCCTAGGTGTTTAATGTGGGTCTACATCGTGCCCTCAGTGTTTAATGTGGGTCTACATCGTCCCCTAGGTGTTTAATGTGGGTCTACATCATCCCCTAGGTGTTTAATGTGGGTCTACATCGTCCCCTCAGCGTTTAATGTGGGTCTACATCGTCCCCTCAGTGTTTAATGTGGGTCTACATCGTCCCCTAGGTGTTAAACGTGGGTCTACATCGTCCCCTCAGTGTTTAATGTGGGTCTACATCGTCTCCTCAGCGTTTAATGTGGGTCTACATCGTTCCCTAGGTGTTTAATGTGGTTCAACATCGTCCCCTTAGCGTTTAATGTGGGTCTACATTGTTCCCTATGTGTTTAATGTGGGTCTACATTGTCCCCTCAGCGTTAATGTGGGTCTACACCGTCCCCTAGGTGTTTATAGTGGGTCTACACCGTCCCCTCAGTGTTTAATGTGGGTCTACACCGTCCCCTAGGTGTTTAATGTGGGTCTACATCATCCCCTCAGCGTTTAATGTGGGTCTACATCGTCCCCTCAGCGTTTAATGTGGGTCTACATCGTCCCCTCAGTGTTGAATGTGGGTCTACATCATCCCCTAGGTGTTTAATGTGGGTCCACATCGTCCCCTAGGTGTTTAATGTGGGTCTACATTGTCCCCTAGGTGTTTAATGTGGGTCTACATCGTCCCCTAGGTGTTTAATGTGGTTTACATCGTCCCCTAGGTGTTTAATGTGGGTCTACATCGTCCCCTAGGTGTTTAATGTGGGTCTACATCATCCCCTCAGCGTTTAATGTGGTTTACATCGTCCCCTAGGTGTTTAATGTGGGTCTACATCGTCCCCTCAGCGTTTAATGTGGGTCTACATCGTGCCCTCAGTGTTTAATGTGGGTCTACATCGTCCCCTAGGTGTTTAATGTGGGTCTACATCGTCCCCTAGGTGTTTAATGTGGGTCTACATCGTCCCCTCAGTGTTTAATGTGGGTCTACATCGTCGCCTAGGTGTTTAATGTGGGTCTACATCATCCCCTAGGTGTTTAATGTGGGTCTACATCATCCCCTCAGCGTTTAATGTGGGTCTACATCGTCCCCTAGGTGTTTAATGTGGGTCTACATCGTCCCCTAGGTGTTTAATGTGGGTCTACATCGTCTCCTCAGCGTTTAATATGGGTCTACATCATTCCCTAGGTGTTTAATGTGGGTCTACATCATCCCCTCAGTGTTTAATGTGGGTCTACATCGTCCCCTAGGTGTTTAATGTGGGTCTACATCATCCCCTCAGCGTTTAATGTGGGTCTACATTGTTCCCTAGGTGTTTAATGTGGGTCTACATTGTCCCCTCAGTGTTTAATGTGGGTCTACATTGTCCCCTAGGTGCTTAATGTGGGTCTACATCGTCCCCTAGGTGTTTAATGTGGTTTACATCGTCCCCTAGGTGTTTAATGTGGGTCTAAATCGTCACCTAGGTGTTTAATGTGGGTCTACATCGTCCCCTAGGTGTTTAATGTGGTTTACATCGTCCCCTAGGTGTTTAATGTGGGTCTACATCGTCCCCTAGGCGTTTAATGTGGGTCTACATCGTCCCCTAGGTGTTTAATGTGGTTTACATCGTCCCCTAGGTGTTTAATGTGGGTCTACATCGTGCCCTCAGTGTTTAATGTGGGTCTACATCGTGCCCTCAGTGTTTAATGTGGGTCTACATCGTCCCCTCAGTGTTGAATGTGGGTCTACATCATTCCCTAGGTGTTTAATGTGGGTCTACATCGTCCCCTAGGTGTTTAATGTGGGTCTACATCATCTCCTCAGGGTTTAATGTGGGTCTACATCGTCCCCTAGGTGTTTAATGTGGGTCTACATCATCTCCTCAGGGTTTAATGTGGGTCTACATCGTCCCCTAGGTGTTTAATGTGGGTCTACATCGTCCCCTAGGTGTTTAATGTGGGTCTACATCGTCCCCTCAGTATTTAATGTGGGTCTACATCGTCCCCTAAGTGTTGAATGTGGGTCTAAATCGTCCCCTAGGTGTTTAATGTGGGTCTGCATCGTCCCCTCAGTGTTTAATGTGGGTCTACATTGTCCCCTAGGTGTTTAATGTGGGTCTATATCGTCCCCTAGGTGTTTAATGTGGTTTTACATCGTCCCCTAGGTGTTTAATGTGGGTCTACATCGTCCCCTCAGCGTTTAATGTGGGTCTACATCGTGCCCTCAGTGTTTAATGTGGGTCTATATCGTCCCCTAGGTGTTTAATGTGGGTCTACATCGTCCCCTAGGTGTTTAATGTGGGTCTACATCGTGCCCTCAGTGTTTAATGTGGGTCTACATCGTCCCCTAGGTGTTTAATGTGGGTCTACATCATCCCCTAGGTGTTTAATGTGGGTCTACATCGTCCCCTCAGCGTTTAATGTGGGTCTACATCGTCCCCTAGGTGTTTAATGTGGGTCTACATCGTCCCCTAGGTGTTTAATGTGGGTCTACATCGTCCCCTCAGTGTTTAATGTGGGTCTACACCGTCCCCTAGGTGTTTAATGTGGGTCTACATCATCCCCTCAGCGTTTAATGTGGGTCTACATCGTCCCCTCAGCGTTTAATGTGGGTCTACATCGTCCCCTCAGTGTTGAATGTGGGTCTACATCATCCCCTAGGTGTTTAATGTGGGTCTACATCGTCCCCTAGGTGTTTAATGTGGGTCTACATTGTCCCCTAGGTGTTTAATGTGGGTCTACATCGTCCCCTAGGTGTTTAATGTGGTTTACATCGTCCCCTAGGTGTTTAATGTGGGTCTACATCGTGCCCTCAGTGTTTAATGAGGGTCTACATCGTCCCCTAGGTGTTTAATGTGGGTCTACATCATCCCCTAGGTGTTTAATGTGGGTCTACATCGTCCCCTCAGCGTTTAATGTGGGTCTACATCGTCCCCTAGGTGTTTAATGTGGGTCTACATCGTCCCCTAGGTGTTTAATGTGGGTCTACATCGTCCCCTTAGCGTTTAATGTGGGTCTACATCATCCCCTCAGTGTTTAATGTGGGTCTACATCGTCCCCTAGGTGTTTAATGTGGTTTACATCGTCCCCTAGGTGTTTAATGTGGGTCTACATCGTCCCCTCAGCGTTTAATGTGGGTCTACATCGTCCCCTAGGTGTTTAATGTGGGTCTACATCGTCCCCTAGGTGTTTAATGTGGGTCTACATCGTCCCCTCAGTGTTTAATGTGGGTCTACATCTTCTCCTCAGCGTTTAATGTGGGTCTACATCGTTCCCTAGGTGTTCAATGTGGGTCAACATTGTCCCGTCAGCGTTTAATGTGGGTCTACATTGTTCCCTAGGTGTTTAATGTGGGTCTACATCGTCCCCTCAGTGTTTAATGTGGGTCTACATTGTCCCCTAGGTGCTTAATGTGGGTCAACATCGTCCCCTAGGTGTTTAATGTGGGTTTACATCGTCCCCTAGGTGTTTAATGTGGGTCTCAATCGTCCCCTAGGTGTTTAATGTGGGTCTACATCGTCCCCTAGGTGTTTAATGTGGTTTATATCGTCCCCTAGGTGTTTAATGTGGGTCTACATCGTCCCCTAGGTGTTTAATGTGGGTCTACATCGTCCCCTAGGTGTTTAATGTGGTTTACATCGTCCCCTAGGTGTTTAATGTGGTTTACATCGTCCCCTAGGTGTTTAATGTGGGTCTACATCGTCCCCTAGGTGTTTAATGTGGGTCTACATCGTCCCCTAGGTGTTTAATGTGGGTCTACATCGTGCCCTCAGTGTTTAATGTGGGTCTACATCGTGCCCTCAGTGTTTAATGTGGGTCTACATCGTCCCCTCAGCGTTTAATGTGGGTCTACATCGTCTCCTAGGTGTTTAATGTGGGTCTACATCGCCCCCTAGGTGTTTAATGTGGGTCTACATTGTCCCCTCAGCGTTTAATGTGGGTCTACATCATCCCCTCAGTGTTTAATGTGGGTCTACATCATTCCCTGGGTGTTTAATGTGGGTCTACATCATCCCCTCAGTGTTTAATGTGGGTCTACATCATTCCCTAGGTGTTTAATGTGGGTCTACATCATCCCCTCAGTGTTTAATGTGGGTCTACATCGTCCCCTAGATGTTTAATGTGGGTCTACATCGTCCCCTCAGTGTTTAATGTGGGTCTACATCGTCCCCTAGGTGTTTAATGTGGGTCTACATTGTCCCCTCAGTGTTTAATGTGGGTCTACATCGTCACCTCAGCGTTTAATGTGGGTCTACATCGTCCCCTCGGTGTTTAATGTGGGTCTACATCGTCCCCTCAGTGTTTAATGTGGGTCTACATCGTCCCCTAGGTGTTTAATGTGGGTCTACATTGTCCCCTCAGTGTTTAATGTGGGTCTACATCGTCCCCTCAGTGTTTAATGTGGGTCTACATCGTCCCCTAGGTGTTTAATGTGGGTCTACATTGTCCCCTCAGTGTTTAATGTGGGTCTACATCATCCCCTAGGTGTTTAATGTGGGTCTACATTGTCCCCTAGGTGTTTAATGTGGGTCTACATCGTCCCGTAGGTGTTTAATGTGGGTCTACATCGTCCCGTAGGTGTTTAATGTGGGTCTACATCGTCCCCTCAGCGTTTAATGTGGGTCTACATCGTCCCCTAGGTGTATAATGTGGGTCTACATTGTCCCCTCAGCGTTTAATGTGGGTCTACATCATCCCCTAGGTGTTTAATGTGGGTCTACATCGTCCCCTAGGTGTTAAACGTGGGTCTACATCGTCCCCTCAGTGTTTAATGTGGGTCTACATCGTCTCCTCAGCGTTTAATGTGGGTCTACATCGTTCCCTGGGTGTTTAATGTGGTTCAACATCGTCCCCTTAGCGTTTAATGTGGGTCTACGTTGTTCCCTATGTGTTTAATGTGGGTCTACATTGTCCCCTCAGCGTTAATGTGGGTCTACACCGTCCCCTAGGTGTTTATAGTGGGTCTACACCGTCCCCTCAGTGTTTAATGTGGGTCTACACCGTCCCCTAGGTGTTTAATGTGGGTCTACATCATCCCCTCAGCGTTTAATGTGGGTCTACATCGTCCCCTCAGCGTTTAATGTGGGTCTACATCGTCCCCTCAGTGTTGAATGTGGGTCTACATCATCCCCTAGGTGTTTAATGTGGGTCTACATCGTCCCCTCAGTGTTTAATGTGGGTCTACATTGTCCCCTAGGTGTTTAATGTGGGTCTACATCGTCCCCTAGGTGTTTAATGTGGTTTACATCGTCCCCTAGGTGTTTAATGTGGGTCTACATCGTCCCCTAGGTGTTTAATGTGGGTCTACATCATCCCCTCAGCGTTTAATGTGGGTCTACATCGTCCCCTCAGTGTTTAATGTGGGTCTACATCGTCCCCTAGGTGTTTAATGTGGTTTACATCGTCCCCTAGGTGTTTAATGTGGGTCTACATCGTCCCCTCAGCGTTTAATGTGGGTCTACATCGTGCCCTCAGTGTTTAATGTGGGTCTACATCGTCCCCTAGGTGTTTAATGTGGGTCTACATCGTCCCCTAGGTGTTTAATGTGGGTCTACATCGTGCCCTCAGTGTTTAATGTGGGTCTACATCGTCCCCTAGGTGTTTAATGTGGGTCTACATCATCCCCTAGGTGTTTAATGTGGGTCTACATCGTCCCCTCAGCGTTTAATGTGGGTCTACATCGTCCCCTAGGTGTTTAATGTGGGTCTACATCGTCCCCTAGGTGTTTAATGTGGGTCTACATCGTCTCCTCAGCGTTTAATATGGGTCTACATCATTCCCTAGGTGTTTAATGTGGGTCTACATCATCCCCTAGGTGTTTAATGTGGGTCTACATCATCCCCTCAGCGTTTAATGTGGGTCTACATCGTCCCCTCAGTGTTTAATGTGGGTCTACATCGTCCCCTAGGTGTTTAATGTGGTTTACATCGTCCCCTAGGTGTTTAATGTGGGTCTACATCGTCCCCTCAGCGTTTAATGTGGGTCTACATCGTGTCCTCAGTGTTTAATGTGGGTCTACATCGTTTCCTCAGTGTTTAATGTGGGTCTACATCGTGTCCTCAGTGTTTAATGTGGGTCTACATCGTGCCCTCAGTGTTTAATGTGGGTCTACATCGTCCCCTAGGTGTTTAATGTGGGTCTACATCATCCCCTAGGTGTTTAATGTGGGTCTACATCGTCCCCTCAGCGTTTAATGTGGGTCTACATCGTCCCCTAGGTGTTTAATGTGGGTCTACATCGTCCCCTAGGTGTTTAATGTGGGTCTACATTGTCCCCTCAGTGTTTAATGTGGGTCTACATCGTCCCCTAGGTGTTTAATGTGGGTCTACATTGTCCCCTAGGTGTTTAATGTGGGTCTACATCGTCCCGTAGGTGTTTAATGTGGGTCTACATCGTCCCCTCAGCGTTTAATGTGGGTCTACATCGTCCCCTAGGTGTATAATGTGGGTCTACATTGTCCCCTCAGCGTTTAATGTGGGTCTACATCATCCCCTAGGTGTTTAATGTGGGTCTACATCGTCCCCTAGGTGTTAAACGTGGGTCTACATCGTCCCCTCAGTGTTTAATGTGGGTCTACATCGTCTCCTCAGCGTTTAATGTGGGTCTACATCGTTCCCTAGGTGTTTAATGTGGTTCAACATCGTCTCCTTAGCGTTTAATGTGGGTCTACATTGTTCCCTATGTGTTTAATGTGGGTCTACATTGTCCCCTCAGCGTTAATGTGGGTCTACACCGTCCCCTAGGTGTTTATAGTGGGTTTACACCGTCCCCTCAGTGTTTAATGTGGGTCTACACCGTCCCCTAGGTGTTTAATGTGGGTCTACATCATCCCCTCAGCGTTTAATGTGGGTCTACATCGTCCCCTCAGCGTTTAATGTGGGTCTACATCGTCCCCTCAGTGTTGAATGTGGGTCTACATCATCCCCTAGGTGTTTAATGTGGGTCTAATTCGTCCCCTCAGTGTTTAATGTGGGTCTACATTGTCCCCTAGGTGTTTAATGTGGGTCTACATCGTCCCCTAGGTGTTTAATGTGGTTCACATCGTCCCCTAGGTGTTTAATGTGGGTCTACATCGTCCCCTAGGTGTTTAATGTGGGTCTACATCATCCCCTCAGCGTTTAATGTGGGTCTACATCGTCCCCTCAGTGTTTAATGTGGGTCTACATCGTCCCCTAGGTGTTTAATGTGGTTTACATCGTCCCCTAGGTGTTTAATGTGGGTCTACATCGTCCCCTCAGCGTTTAATGTGGGTCTACATCGTGCCCTCAGTGTTTAATGTGGGTCTACATCGTCCCCTAGGTGTTTAATGTGGGTCTACATCGTCCCCTAGGTGTTTAATGTGGGTCTACATCGTGCCCTCAGTGTTTAATGTGGGTCTACATCGTCCCCTAGGTGTTTAATGTGGGTCTACATCATCCCCTAGGTGTTTAATGTGGGTCTACATCGTCCCCTCAGCGTTTAATGTGGGTCTACATCGTCCCCTAGGTGTTTAATGTGGGTCTACATCGTCCCCTAGGTGTTTAATGTGGGTCTACATCGTCTCCTCAGCGTTTAATATGGGTCTACATCATTCCCTAGGTGTTTAATGTGGGTCTACATCATCCCCTAGGTGTTTAATGTGGGTCTACATCATCCCCTCAGCGTTTAATGTGGGTCTACATCGTCCCCTCAGTGTTTAATGTGGGTCTACATCGTCCCCTAGGTGTTTAATGTGGTTTACATCGTCCCCTAGGTGTTTAATGTGGGTCTACATCGTCCCCTCAGCGTTTAATGTGGGTCTACATTGTCCCCTCAGTGTTTAATGTGGGTCTACATCGTCCCCTAGGTGTTTAATGTGGGTCTACATCGTCCCCTAGGTGTTTAATGTGGGTCTACATCGTGCCCTCAGTGTTTAATGTGGGTCTACATCGTCCCCTAGGTGTTTAATGTGGGTCTACATCATCCCCTAGGTGTTTAATGTGGGTCTACATCGTCCCCTCAGCGTTTAATGTGGGTCTACATCGTCCCCTAGGTGTTTAATGTGGGTCTACATCGTCCCCTAGGTGTTTAATGTGGGTCTACATCGTCCCCTCAGCGTTTAATGTGGGTCTACATCGTCCCCTAGGTGTTTAATGTGGGTCTACATCGTCCCCTAGGTGTTTAATGTGGGTCTACATCGTCTCCTCAGCGTTTAATATGGGTCTACATCATTCCCTAGGTGTTTAATGTGGGTCTACATCATCCCCTAGGTGTTGAAAGTGGGTCTACATCATCCCCTCAGCGTTTAATGTGGGTCTACATCGTCCCCTCAGTGTTTAATGTGGGTCTACATCGTCCCCTAGGTGTTTAATGTGGGTCTACATCATCCCCTAGGTGTTTAATGTGGGTCTACATCATCCCCTCAGCGTTTAATGTGGGTCTACATCGTCCCCTCAGTGTTTAATGTGGGTCTACATCGTCCCCTAGGTGTTTAATGTGGTTTACATCGTCCCCTAGGTGTTTAATGTGGGTCTACATCGTCCCCTCAGCGTTTAATGTGGGTCTACATCGTGCCCTCAGTGTTTAATGTGGGTCTACATCGTCCCCTAGGTGTTTAATGTGGGTCTACATCGTCCCCTAGGTGTTTAATGTGGGTCTACTTCGTGCCCTCAGTGTTTAATGTGGGTCTACATCGTCCCCTAGGTGTTTAATGTGGGTCTACATCATCCCCTAGGTGTTTAATGTGGGTCTACATCGTCCCCTCAGCGTTTAATGTGGGTCTACATCGTCCCCTAGGTGTTTAATGTGGGTCTACATCGTCCCCTAGGTGTTAAACGTGGGTCTACATCGTCCCCTCAGTGTTTAATGTGGGTCTACATCGTCTCCTCAGCGTTTAATGTGGGTCTACATCGTTCCCTAGGTGTTTATTGTGGTTCAACATCGTCCCCTTAGCGTTTAATGTGGGTCTACATTGTTCCCTATGTGTTTAATGTGGGTCTACATTGTCCCCTCAGCGTTAATGTGGGTCTACACCGTCCCCTAGGTGTTTAATGTGGGTCTACACCGTCCCCTCAGTGTTTAATGTGGGTCTACACCGTCCCCTAGGTGTTTAATGTGGGTCTACATCATCCCCTCAGCGTTTAATGTGGGTCTACATCATCCCCTCAGCGTTTAATGTGGGTCTACATCGTCCCCTCAGTGTTGAATGTGGGTCTACATCATCCCCTAGGTGTTTAATGTGGGTCTACATCGTCCCCTAGGTGTTTAATGTGGGTCTACATTGTCCCCTAGGTGTTTAATGTGGGTCTACATCGTCCCCTAGGTGTTTAATGTGGTTTACATCGTCCCCTAGGTGTTTAATGTGGGTCTACATCGTCCCCTAGGTGTTTAATGTGGGTCTACATCATCCCCTCAGCGTTTAATGTGGGTCTACATCGTCCCCTCAGTGTTTAATGTGGGTCTACATCGTCCCCTAGGTGTTTAATGTGGTTTACATCGTCCCCTAGGTGTTTAATGTGGGTCTACATCGTCCCCTCAGTGTTTAATGTGGGTCTACATCGTGCCCTCAGTGTTTAATGTGGGTCTACATCGTCCCCTAGGTGTTTAATGTGGGTCTACATCGTCCCCTAGGTGTTTAATGTGGGTCTACATCGTCCCCTCAGTGTTTAATGTGGGTCTACATCGTCCCCTAGGTGTTTAATGTGGGTCTACATCATCCCCTAGGTGTTTAATGTGGGTCTACATCGTCCCCTCAGCGTTTAATGTGGGTCTACATCGTCCCCTAGGTGTTTAATGTGGGTCTACATCGTCCCCTAGGTGTTTAATGTGGGTCTACATCGTCTCCTCAGCGTTTAATATGGGTCTACATCATTCCCTAGGTGTTTAATGTGGGTCTACATCATCCCCTCAGTGTTTAATGTGGGTCTACATCGTCCCCTAGGTGTTTAATGTGGGTCTACATCATCCCCTCAGTGTTTAATGTGGGTCTACATTGTTCCCTAGGTGTTTAATGTGGGTCTACATCGTCCCCTCAGTGTTTAATGTGGGTCTACATTGTCCCCTAGGTGCTTAATGTGGGTCTAAATCGTCCCCTAGGTGTTTAATGTGGTTTACATCGTCCCCTAGGTGTTTAATGTGGGTCTAAATCGTCACCTAGGTGTTTAATGTGGGTCTACATCGTCCCCTAGGTGTTTAATGTGGTTTACATCGTCCCCTAGGTGTTTAATGTGGGTCTACATCGTCCCCTAGGTGTTTAATGTGGGTCTACATCGTCCCCTAGGTGTTTAATGTGGTTTACATCGTCCCCTAGGTGTTTAATGTGGGTCTACATCGTGCCCTCAGTGTTTAATGTGGGTCTACATCGTGCCCTCAGTGTTTAATGTGGGTCTACATCGTCCCCTAGGTGTTTAATGTGGGTCTACATCATTCCCTAGGTGTTTAATGTGGGTCTACATCGTCCCCTAGGTGTTTAATGTGGGTCTACATCATCTCCTCAGGGTTTAATGTGGGTCTACATCGTCCCCTAGGTGTTTAATGTGGGTCTACATCATCTCCTCAGGGTTTAATGTGGGTCTACATCGTCCCCTAGGTGTTTAATGTGGGTCTACATCGTCCCCTAGGTGTTTAATGTGGGTCTACATCGTCCCCTCAGTATTTAATGTGGGTCTACATCGTCCCCTAAGTGTTGAATGTTGGTCTAAATCGTCCCCTAGGTGTTTAATGTGGGTCTACATCGTCCCCTCAGTGTTTAATGTGGGTCTACATTGTCCCCTAGGTGTTTAATGTGGGTCTATATCGTCCCCTAGGTGTTTAATGTGGTTTTACATCGTCCCCTAGGTGTTTAATGTGGGTCTACATCGTCCCCTCAGCGTTTAATGTGGGTCTACATCGTGCCCTCAGTGTTTAATGTGGGTCTACATCGTCCCCTAGGTGTTTAATGTGGGTCTACATCATTCCCTAGGTGTTTAATGTGGGTCTACATCGTCCCCTAGGTGTTTAATGTGGGTCTACATCATCTCCTCAGGGTTTAATGTGGGTCTACATCATCCCCTAGGTGTTTAATGTGGGTCTACATCGTCCCCTCAGCGTTTAATGTGGGTCTACATCGTCCCCTAGGTGTTTAATGTGGGTCTACATCGTCCCCTAGGTGTTTAATGTGGGTCTACATCGTCTCCTCAGCGTTTAATATGGGTCTACATCATTACCTAGGTGTTTAATGTGGGTCTACATCATCCCCTCAGTGTTTAATGTGGGTCTACATCGTCCCCTAGGTGTTTAATGTGGGTCTACATCATCCCCTCAGCGTTTAATGTGGGTCTACATCGTCCCCTCAGTATTTAATGTGGGTCTACATCGTCCCCTAAGTGTTGAATGTTGGTCTAAATCGTCCCCTAGGTGTTTAATGTGGGTCTACATCGTCCCCTCAGTGTTTAATGTGGGTCTACATTGTCCCCTAGGTGTTTAATGTGGGTCTATATCGTCCCCTAGGTGTTTAATGTGGTTTTACATCGTCCCCTAGGTGTTTAATGTGGGTCTACATCGTCCCCTCAGCGTTTAATGTGGGTCTACATCGTGCCCTCAGTGTTTAATGTGGGTCTACATCGTCCCCTAGGTGTTTAATGTGGGTCTACATCGTCCCCTAGGTGTTTAATGTGGGTCTACATCGTGCCCTCAGTGTTTAATGTGGGTCTACATCGTCCCCTAGGTGTTTAATGTGGGTCTACATCATCCCCTAGGTGTTTAATGTGGGTCTACATCGTCCCCTCAGCGTTTAATGTGGGTCTACATCGTCCCCTAGGTGTTTAATGTGGGTCTACATCGTCCCCTAGGTGTTTAATGTGGGTCTACATCGTCCCCTCAGTGTTTAATGTGGGTCTACACCGTCCCCTAGGTGTTTAATGTGGGTCTACATCATCCCCTCAGCGTTTAATGTGGGTCTACATCGTCCCCTAGGTGTTGAATGTGGGTCTACATCGTCCCCTCAGTGTTGAATGTGGGTCTACATCATCCCCTAGGTGTTTAATGTGGGTCTACATAGTCCCCTAGGTGTTTAATGTGGGTCTACATTGTCCCCTAGGTGTTTAATGTGGGTCTACATCGTCCCCTAGGTGTTTAATGTGGGTCTACATCGTCCCCTCAGCGTTTAATGTGGGTCTACATCGTGCCCTCAGTGTTTAATGTGGGTCTACATCGTCCCCTAGGTGTTTAATGTGGGTCTACATCGTCCCCTAGGTGTTTAATGTGGGTCTACATCGTCCCCTCAGTGTTTAATGTGGGTCTACATCGTCCCCTAGGTGTTTAATGTGGGTCTACATCATCCCCTAGGTGTTTAATGTGGGTCTACATCGTCCCCTCAGCGTTTAATGTGGGTCTACATCGTCCCCTAGGTGTTTAATGTGGGTCTACATCGTCCCCTCAGTGTTTAATGTGGGTCTACATCGTCTCCTCAGCGTTTAATATGGGTCTACATCATTCCCTAGGTGTTTAATGTGGGTCTACATCATCCCCTCAGTGTTTAATGTGGGTCTACATCATCCCCTCAGTGTTTAATGTGGGTCTACATCGTCCCCTAGGTGTTTAATGTGGGTCTACATCGTCCCCTCAGTGTTTAATGTGGGTCTACATTGTCCCCTAGGTGCTTAATGTGGGTCTACATCGTCCCCTAGGTGTTTAATGTGGTTTACATCGTCCCCTAGGTGTTTAATGTGGGTCTAAATCGTCATCTAGGTGTTTAATGTGGGTCTACATCGTCCCCTAGGTGTTTAATGTGGTTTACATCGTCCCCTAGGTGTTTAATGTGGGTCTACATCGTCCCCTAGGTGTTTAATGTGGGTCTACATCGTCCCCTAGGTGTTTAATGTGGTTTACATCGTCCCCTAGGTGTTTAATGTGGGTCTACATCGTGCCCTCAGTGTTTAATGTGGGTCTACATCGTGCCCTCAGTGTTTAATGTGGGTCTACATCGTCCCCTAGGTGTTTAATGTGGGTCTACATCATTCCCTAGGTGTTTAATGTGGGTCTACATCGTCCCCTAGGTGTTTAATGTGGGTCTACATCATCTCCTCAGGGTTTAATGTGGGTCTACATCGTCCCCTAGGTGTTTAATGTGGGTCTACATCATCTCCTCAGGGTTTAATGTGGGTCTACATCGTCCCCTAGGTGTTTAATGTGGGTCTACATCGTCCCCTAGGTGTTTAATGTGGGTCTACATCGTCCCCTCAGTATTTAATGTGGGTCTACATCATCCCCTAAGTGTTGAATGTGGGTCTAAATCGTCCCCTAGGTGTTTAATGTGGGTCTACATCGTCCCCTCAGTGTTTAATGTGGGTCTACATTGTCCCCTAGGTGTTTAATGTGGGTCTATATCGTCCCCTAGGTGTTTAATGTGGTTTTACATCGTCCCCTAGGTGTTTAATGTGGGTCTACATCGTCCCCTCAGCGTTTAATGTGGGTCTACATCGTGCCCTCAGTGTTTAATGTGGGTCTACATCGTCCCCTAGGTGTTTAATGTGGGTCTACATCATTCCCTAGGTGTTTAATGTGGGTCTACATCGTCCCCTAGGTGTTTAATGTGGGTCTACATCATCTCCTCAGGGTTTAATGTGGGTCTACATCATCCCCTAGGTGTTTAATGTGGGTCTACATCGTCCCCTCAGCGTTTAATGTGGGTCTACATCGTCCCCTAGGTGTTTAATGTGGGTCTACATCGTCCCCTAGGTGTTTAATGTGGGTCTACATCGTCTCCTCAGCGTTTAATATGGGTCTACATCATTACCTAGGTGTTTAATGTGGGTCTACATCATCCCCTCAGTGTTTAATGTGGGTCTACATCGTCCCCTAGGTGTTTAATGTGGGTCTACATCATCCCCTCAGCGTTTAATGTGGGTCTACATCGTCCCCTCAGTGTTTAATGTGGGTCTACATCGTCCCCTTAGTGTTTAATGTGGGTCTAAATCGTCCCCTAGGTGTTTAATGTGGGTCTACATCGTCCCCTCAGCGTTTAATGTGGGTCTACATCGTCCCCTAGGTGTTTAATGTGGGTCTACATCGTCCCCTAGGTGTTTAATGTGGGTCTACATTGTCCCCTCAGCGTTTAATGTGGGTCTACATCATCCTCTCAGTGTTTAATGTGGGTCTACATCGTCCCCTAGGTGTTTAACGTGGGTCTACATCGTCCCCTCAGTGTTTAATGTGGGTCTACATCTTCTCCTCAGCGTTTAATGTGGGTCTACATCGTTCCCTAGGTGTTTAATGTGGGTCAACATTGTCCCGTCAGCGTTTAATGTGGGTCTACATTGTTCCCTAGGTGTTTAATGTGGGTCTACATCGTCCCCTCAGTGTTTAATGTGGGTCTACATTGTCCCCTAGGTGCTTAATGTGGGTCTACATCGTCCCCTAGGTGTTTAATGTGGGTCTACATCGTGCCCTCAGTGTTTAATGTGGGTCTACATCGTGCCCTCAGTGTTTAATGTGGGTCTACATCGTCCCCTAGGTGTTTAATGTGGGTCTACATCGTCCCCTAGGTGTTTAATGTGGGTCTACATCGTCCCCTCAGCGTTTAATGTGGGTCTACATCGTCCCCTAGGTGTTTAATGTGGGTCTACATCGTCCCCTAGGTGTTTAATATGGGTCTACATCATTCCATAGGTGTTTAATGTGGGTCTACATCATCCCCTCAGTGTTTAATGTGGGTCTACATCGTCCCTAGGTGTTTAATATGGGTCTACATCATCCCCTCATCGTTTAATGTGGGTCTACATCATCCCCTAGGTGTTTAATGTGGGTCTACATCGTCCCCTAGGTGTTTAATGTGGGTCTACATTGTCCCCTCAGCGTTTAATGTGGGTCTACATCGTCCCCTAGGTGTTTAACGTGGGTCTACATCGTCCCCTCAGTGTTTAATGTGGGTCTACATCTTCTCCTCAGCGTTTAATGTGGGTCTACATCGTTCCCTAGGTGTTTAATGTGGGTCAACATTGTCCCGTCAGCGTTTAATGTGGGTCTACATTGTTCCCTAGGTGTTTAATGTGGGTCTACATCGTCCCCTCAGTGTTTAATGTGGGTCTGCATTGTCCCCTAGGTGCTTAATGTGGGTCTACATCGTCCCCTAGGTGTTTAATGTGGTTTACATCGTCCCCTAGGTGTTTAATGTGGGTCTAAATCGTCCCCTAGGTGTTTAATGTGGGTCTACATCGTCCCCTAGGTGTTTAATGTGGTTTACATCGTCCCATAGGTGTTTAATGTGGGTCTACATCGTCCCCTAGGTGTTTAATGTGGGTCTACATCGTCCCCTAGGTGTTTAATGTGGTTTACATCGTCCCCTAGGTGTTTAATGTGGGTCTACATCGTGCCCTCAGTGTTTAATGTGGGTCTACATCGTGCCCTCAGTGTTGAATGTGGGTCTAAATCGTCCCCTAGGTGTTTAATGTGGGTCTACATCGTCCCCTCAGTGTTTAATGTGGGTCTACATTGTCCCCTAGGTGTTTAATGTGGGTCTACATCGTCCCCTAGGTGTTTAATGTGGTTTTACATCGTCCCCTAGGTGTTTAATGTGGGTCTACATCGTGCCCTCAGTGTTTAATGTGGGTCTACATCGTCCCCTAGGTGTTTAATGTGGGTCTACATCGTCCCCTAGGTGTTTAATGTGGGTCTACATCGTGCCCTCAGTGTTTAATGTGGGTCTACATCGTCCCCTAGGTGTTTAATGTGGGTCTACATCATCCCCTAGGTGTTTAATGTGGGTCTACATCGTCCCCTCAGCATTTAATGTGGGTCTACATCGTCCCCTAGGTGTTTAATGTGGGTCTACATCGTCCCCTAGGTGTTTAATGTGGGTCTACATCGTCCCCTAGGTGTTTAATGTGGGTCTACATCGTCTCCTCAGCGTTTAATATGGGTCTACATCATTCCCTAGGTGTTTAATGTGGGTCTACATCATCCCCTCAGTGTTTAATGTGGGTCTACATCGTCCCCTAGGTGTTTAATGTGGGTCTACATCATCCCCTCAGCGTTTAATGTGGGTCTACACTGTCCCCTCAGTGTTTAATGTGGGTCTACATCGTCCCCTAAGTGTTGAATGTGGGTCTAAATCGTCCCCTAGGTGTTTAATGTGGGTCTACATCGTCCCCTCAGTGTTTAATGTGGGTCTACATTGTCCCCTAGGTGTTTAATGTGGGTCTACATCGTCCCCTAGGTGTTTAATGTGGTTTTACATCGTCCCCTAGGTGTTTAATGTGGGTCTACATCGTCCCCTCAGCGTTTAATTTGGGTCTACATCGTGCCCTCAGTGTTTAATGTGGGTCTACATCATCCCCTAGGTGTTTAATGTGGGTCTACATCGTCCCCTAGGTGTTTAATGTGGGTCTACATCGTGCCCTCAGTGTTTAATGTGGGTCTACATCGTCCCCTAGGTGTTTAATGTGGGTCTACATCATCCCCTAGGTGTTTAATGTGGGTCTACATCGTCCCCTCAGCGTTTAATGTGGGTCTACATCGTCCCCTAGGTGTTTAATGTGGGTCTACATCGTCCCCTCAGCGTTTAATGTGGGTCTACATCGTCCCCTCAGTGTTGAATGTGGGTCTACATCATCCCCTCAGTGTTTAATGTGGGTCTACATCGTCCCCTAGGTGTTTAATGTGGGTCTACATTGTCCCCTAGGTGTTTAATGTGGGTCTACATCGTCCCCTAGGTGTTTAATGTGGTTTACATCGTCCCCTAGGTGTTTAATGTGGGTCTACATCGTCCCCTAGGTGTTTAATGTGGGTCTACATCATCCCCTAAGCGTTTAATGTGGGTCTACATCGTCCCCTCAGTGTTTAATGTGGGTCTACATCGTCCCCTAGGTGTTTAATGTGGTTTACATCGTCCCCTAGGTGTTTAATGTGGGTCTACATCGTCCCCTCAGCGTTTAATGTGGGTCTACATCGTGCCCTCAGTGTTTAATGTGGGTCTACATCGTCCCCTAGGTGTTTAATGTGGGTCTACATCGTCCCCTAGGTGTTTAATGTGGGTCTACATCGTCCCCTCAGTGTTTAATGTGGGTCTACATCGTCCCCTAGGTGTTTAATGTGGGTCTACATCATCCCCTAGGTGTTTAATGTGGGTCTACATCGTCCCCTCAGCGTTTAATGTGGGTCTACATCGTCCCCTAGGTGTTTAATGTGGGTCTACATCGTCCCCTAGGTGTTTAATGTGGGTCTACATCGTCTCCTCAGCGTTTAATATGGGTCTACATCATTCCCTAGGTGTTTAATGTGGGTCTACATCATCCCCTCAGTGTTTAATGTGGGTCTACATCATCCCCTCAGTGTTTAATGTGGGTCTACATTGTCCCCTAGGTGCTTAATGTGGGTCTACATCGTCCCCTAGGTGTTTAATGTGGTTTACATCGTCCCCTAGGTGTTTAATGTGGGTCTAAATCGTCACCTAGGTGTTTAATGTGGGTCTACATCGTCCCCTAGGTGTTTAATGTGGTTTACATCGTCCCCTAGGTGTTTAATGTGGGTCTACATCGTCCCCTAGGTGTTTAATGTGGGTCTACATCGTCCCCTAGGTGTTTAATGTGGTTTACATCGTCCCCTAGGTGTTTAATGTGGGTCTACATCGTGCCCTCAGTGTTTAATGTGGGTCTACATCGTGCCCTCAGTGTTTAATGTGGGTCTACATCGTCCCCTAGGTGTTTAATGTGGGTCTACATCATTCCCTAGGTGTTTAATGTGGGTCTACATCGTCCCCTAGGTGTTTAATGTGGGTCTACATCATCTCCTCAGGGTTTAATGTGGGTCTAAATCGTCCCCTAGGTGTTTAATGTGGGTCTACATCATCTCCTCAGGGTTTAATGTGGGTCTACATCGTCCCCTAGGTGTTTAATGTGGGTCTACATCGTCCCCTAGGTGTTTAATGTGGGTCTACATCGTCCCCTCAGTATTTAATGTGGGTCTACATCGTCCCCTAAGTGTTGAATGTGGGTCTAAATCGTCCCCTAGGTGTTTAATGTGGGTCTACATCGTCCCCTCAGTGTTTAATGTGGGTCTACATTGTCCCCTAGGTGTTTAATGTGGGTCTATATCGTCCCCTAGGTGTTTAATGTGGTTTTACATCGTCCCCTATGTGTTTAATGTGGGTCTACATCGTCCCCTCAGCGTTTAATGTGGGTCTACATCGTGCCCTCAGTGTTTAATGTGGGTCTACATCGTCCCCTAGGTGTTTAATGTGGGTCTACATCGTCCCCTAGGTGTTTAATGTGGGTCTACATCGTGCCCTCAGTGTTTAATGTGGGTCTACATCGTCCCCTAGGTGTTTAATGTGGGTCTACATCATCCCCTAGGTGTTTAATGTGGGTCTACATCATCCCCTCAGCGTTTAATGTGGGTCTACATCGTCCCCTAGGTGTTTAATGTGGGTCTACATCGTCCCCTAGGTGTTTAATGTGGGTCTACATCGTCTCCTCAGCGTTTAATATGGTTCTACATCATTACCTAGGTGTTTAATGTGGGTCTACATCATCCCCTCAGTGTTTAATGTGGGTCTACATCGTCCCCTAGGTGTTTAATGTGGGTCTACATCATCCCCTCAGCGTTTAATGTGGGTCTACATCGTCCCCTCAGTGTTTAATGTGGTTCTACATCGTCCCCTTAGTGTTTAATGTGGGTCTAAATCGTCCCCTAGGTGTTTAATGTGGGTCTACATCGTCCCCTCAGCGTTTAATGTGGGTCTACATCGTCCCCTAGGTGTTTAATGTGGGTATACATCGTCCCCTAGGTGTTTAATGTGGGTCTACATTGTCCCCTCAGTGTTTAATGTGGGTCTACATCGTCCCCTAGGTGTTTAACGTGGGTCTACATCGTCCCCTCAGTGTTTAATGTGGGTCTACATCTTCTCCTCAGCGTTTAATGTGGGTCTACATCGTTCCCTAGGTGTTTAATGTGGGTCAACATCGTCCCGTCAGCGTTTAATGTGGGTCTACATTGTTCCCTAGGTGTTTAATGTGGGTCTACATCGTCCCCTCAGTGTTTAATGTGGGTCTACATTGTCCCCTAGGTGCTTAATGTGGGTCTACATCGTCCCCTAGGTGTTTAATGTGGGTCTACATCGTGCCCTCAGTGTTTAATGTGGGTCTACATCGTGCCCTCAGTGTTTAATGTGGGTCTACATCGTCCCCTAGGTGTTTAATGTGGGTCTACATCGTCCCCTAGGTGTTTAATGTGGGTCTACATCGTCCCCTCAGCGTTTAATGTGGGTCTACATCGTCCCCTAGGTGTTTAATGTGGGTCTACATCGTCCCCTAGGTGTTTAATGTGGGTCTACTTCGTCTCCTCAGCGTTTAATATGGGTCTACATCATTCCATAGGTGTTTAATGTGGGTCTACATCATCCCCTCAGTGTTTAATGTGGGTCTACATCGTCCCTAGGTGTTTAATGTGGGTCTACATCATCCCCTCATCGTTTAATGTGGGTCTACATCATCCCCTAGGTGTTTAATGTGGGTCTACATCGTCCCCTAGGTGTTTAATGTGGGTCTACATTGTCCCCTCAGCGTTTAATGTGGGTCTACATCATCCCCTCAGTGTTTAATGTGGGTCTACATCGTCCCCTAGGTGTTTAACGTGGGTCTACATCGTCCCCTCAGTGTTTAATGTGGGTCTACATCTTCTCCTCAGCGTTTAATGTGGGTCTACATCGTTCCCTAGGTGTTTAATGTGGGTCAACATTGTCCCGTCAGCGTTTAATGTGGGTCTACATTGTTCCCTAGGTGTTTAATGTGGGTCTACATCGTCCCCTCAGTGTTTAATGTGGGTCTACATTGTCCCCTAGGTGCTTAATGTGGGTCTACATCGTCCCCTAGGTGTTTAATGTGGTTTACATCGTCCCCTAGGTGTTTAATGTGGGTCTAAATCGTCCCCTAGGTGTTTAATGTGGGTCTACATCGTCCCCTAGGTGTTTAATGTGGTTTACATCGTCCCCTAGGTGTTTAATGTGGGTCTACATTGTCCCCTAGGTGTTTAATGTGGGTCTACATCGTCCCCTAGGTCTTTAATGTGGTTTACATCGTCCCCTAGGTGTTTAATGTGGGTCTACATCGTCCCCTCAGTGTTTAATGTGGGTCTACATTGTCCCCTAGGTGTTTAATGTGGGTCTACATCGTCCCCTAGGTGTTTAATGTGGTTTTACATCGTCCCCTAGGTGTTTAATGTGGGTCTACATCGTCCCCTCAGCGTTTAATGTGGGTCTACATCGTGCCCTCAGTGTTTAATGTGGGTCTACATCGTCCCCTAGGTGTTTAATGTGGGTCTACATCGTCCCCTAGGTGTTTAATGTGGGTCTACATCGTGCCCTCAGTGTTTAATGTGGGTCTACATCGTCCCCTAGGTGTTTAATGTGGGTCTACATCATCCCCTAGGTGTTTAATGTGGGTCTACATCGTCCCCTCAGCGTTTAATGTGGGTCTACATCGTCTCCTCAGCGTTTAATATGGGTCTACATCATTCCCTAGGTGTTTAATGTGGGTCTACATCATCCCCTCAGTGTTTAATGTGGGTCTACATCGTCCCCTAGGTGTTTAATGTGGGTCTACATCATCCCCTCAGCGTTTAATGTGGGTCTACATCGTCCCCTAGGTGTTTAATGTGGGTCTACATCGTCCCCTCAGCGTTTAATTTGGGTCTACATTGTGCCCTCAGTGTTTAATGTGGGTCTACATCATCCCCTAGGTGTTTAATGTGGGTCTACATCGTCCCCTAGGTGTTTAATGTGGGTCTACATCGTGCCCTCAGTGTTTAATGTGGGTCTACATCGTCCCCTAGGTGTTTAATGTGGGTCTACATCATCCCCTAGGTGTTTAATGTGGGTCTACATCGTCCCCTAGGTGTTTAATGTGGGTCTACATCATCCCCTAGGTGTTTAATGTGGGTCTACATCGTCTCCTCAGCGTTTAATATGGGTCTACATCATTACCTAGGTGTTTAATGTGGGTCTACATCATCCCCTCAGTGTTTAATGTGGGTCTACATCGTCCCCTAGGTGTTTAATGTGGGTCTACATCATCCCCTCAGCGTTTAATGTGGGTCTACATCGTCCCCTCAGTGTTTAATGTGGGTCTACATCGTCCCCTTAGTGTTTAATGTGGGTCTAAATCGTCCCCTAGGTGTTTAATGTGGGTCTACATCGTCCCCTCAGCGTTTAATGTGGGTCTACATCGTCCCCTAGGTGTTTAACGTGGGTCTACATCGTCCCCTCAGTGTTTAATGTGGGTCTACATCTTCTCCTCAGCGTTTAATGTGGGTCTACATCGTTCCCTAGGTGTTTAATGTGGGTCAACATTGTCCCGTCAGCGTTTAATGTGGGTCTACATTGTTCCCTAGGTGTTTAATGTGGGTCTACATCGTCCCCTCAGTGTTTAATGTGGGTCTACATTGTCCCCTAGGTGCTTAATGTGGGTCTACATCGTCCCCTAGGTGTTTAATGTGGGTCTACATCGTGCCCTCAGTGTTTAATGTGGGTCTACATCGTGCCCTCAGTGTTTAATGTGGGTCTACATCGTCCCCTAGGTGTTTAATGTGGGTCTACATCGTCCCCTAGGTGTTTAATGTGGGTCTACATCGTCCCCTCAGCGTTTAATGTGGGTCTACATCGTCCCCTAGGTGTTTAATGTGGGTCTACATCGTCCCCTAGGTGTTTAATATGGGTCTACATCATTCCATAGGTGTTTAATGTGGGTCTACATCATCCCCTCAGTGTTTAATGTGGGTCTACATCGTCCCTAGTTGTTTAATATGGGTCTACATCATCCCCTCATCGTTTAATGTGGGTCTACATCATCCCCTAGGTGTTTAATGTGGGTCTACATCGTCCCCTAGGTGTTTAATGTGGGTCTACATTGTCCCCTCAGCGTTTAATGTGGGTCTACATCGTCCCCTAGGTGTTTAACGTGGGTCTACATCGTCCCCTCAGTGTTTAATGTGGGTCTACATCTTCTCCTCAGCGTTTAATGTGGGTCTACATCGTTCCCTAGGTGTTTAATGTGGGTCAACATTGTCCCGTCAGCGTTTAATGTGGGTCTACATTGTTCCCTAGGTGTTTAATGTGGGTCTACATCGTCCCCTAGGTGTTTAATGTGGTTTACATCGTCCCCTAGGTGTTTAATGTGGGTCTACATCGTGCCCTCAGTGTTTAATGTGGGTCTACATCGTGCCCTCAGTGTTGAATGTGGGTCTAAATCGTCCCCTAGGTGTTTAATGTGGGTCTACATCGTCCCCTAGGTGTTTAATGTGGGTCTACATCGTGCCCTCAGTGTTTAATGTGGGTCTACATCGTCCCCTAGGTGTTTAATGTGGGTCTACATCATCCCCTAGGTGTTTAATGTGGGTCTACATCGTCCCCTCAGCATTTAATGTGGGTCTACATCGTCCCCTAGGTGTTTAATGTGGGTCTACATCGTCCCCTAGGTGTTTAATGTGGGTCTACATCGTCCCCTAGGTGTTTAATGTGGGTCTACATCGTCTCCTCAGCGTTTAATATGGGTCTACATCATTCCCTAGGTGTTTAATGTGGGTCTACATCATCCCCTCAGTGTTTAATGTGGGTCTACATCGTCCCCTAGGTGTTTAATGTGGGTCTACATCATCCCCTCAGCGTTTAATGTGGGTCTACATCGTCCCCTCAGTGTTTAATGTGGGTCTACATCGTCCCCTAAGTGTTGAATGTGGGTCTAAATCGTCCCCTAGGTGTTTAATGTGGGTCTACATCGTCCCCTCAGTGTTTAATGTGGGTCTACATTGTCCCCTAGGTGTTTAATGTGGGTCTACATCGTCCCCTAGGTGTTTAATGTGGTTTTACATCGTCCCCTAGGTGTTTAATGTGGGTCTACATCGTCCCCTCAGCGTTTAATTTGGGTCTACATCGTGCCCTCAGTGTTTAATGTGGGTCTACATCATCCCCTAGGTGTTTAATGTGGGTCTACATCGTCCCCTAGGTGTTTAATGTGGGTCTACATCGTGCCCTCAGTGTTTAATGTGGGTCTACATCGTCCCCTAGGTGTTTAATGTGGGTCTACATCGTCCCCTAGGTGTTTAATGTGGGTCTACATCGTCCCCTCAGCGTTTAATGTGGGTCTACATCGTCCCCTAGGTGTTTAATGTGGGTCTACATCGTCCCCTCAGCGTTTAATGTGGGTCTACATCGTCCCCTCAGTGTTGAATGTGGGTCTACATCATCCCCTCAGTGTTTAATGTGGGTCTACATCGTCCCCTAGGTGTTTAATGTGGGTCTACATTGTCCCCTAGGTGTTTAATGTGGGTCTACATCGTCCCCTAGGTGTTTAATGTGGTTTACATCGTCCCCTCAGCGTTTAATGTGGGTCTACATCGTCCCCTCAGTGTTTAATGTGGGTCTACATTGTCCCCTAGGTGTTTAATGTGGGTCTACATCGTCCCCTAGGTGTTTAATGTGGTTTTACATCGTCCCCTAGGTGTTTAATGTGGGTCTACATCGTGCCCTCAGTGTTTAATGTGGGTCTACATCGTCCCCTAGGTGTTTAATGTGGGTCTACATCGTCCCCTAGGTGTTTAATGTGGGTCTACATCGTGCCCTCAGTGTTTAATGTGGGTCTACATCGTCCCCTAGGTGTTTAATGTGGGTCTACATCATCCCCTAGGTGTTTAATGTGGGTCTACATCGTCCCCTCAGCATTTAATGTGGGTCTACATCGTCCCCTAGGTGTTTAATGTGGGTCTACATCGTCCCCTAGGTGTTTAATGTGGGTCTACATCGTCCCCTAGGTGTTTAATGTGGGTCTACATCGTCTCCTCAGCGTTTAATATGGGTCTACATCATTCCCTAGGTGTTTAATGTGGGTCTACATCATCCCCTCAGTGTTTAATGTGGGTCTACATCGTCCCCTAGGTGTTTAATGTGGGTCTACATCATCCCCTCAGCGTTTAATGTGGGTCTACATCGTCCCCTCAGTGTTTAATGTGGGTCTACATCGTCCCCTAAGTGTTGAATGTGGGTCTAAATCGTCCCCTAGGTGTTTAATGTGGGTCTACATCGTCCCCTCAGTGTTTAATGTGGGTCTACATTGTCCCCTAGGTGTTTAATGTGGGTCTACATCGTCCCCTAGGTGTTTAATGTGGTTTTACATCGTCCCCTAGGTGTTTAATGTGGGTCTACATCGTCCCCTCAGCGTTTAATTTGGGTCTACATCGTGCCCTCAGTGTTTAATGTGGGTCTACATCATCCCCTAGGTGTTTAATGTGGGTCTACATCGTCCCCTAGGTGTTTAATGTGGGTCTACATCGTGCCCTCAGTGTTTAATGTGGGTCTACATCGTCCCCTAGGTGTTTAATGTGGGTCTACATCATCCCCTAGGTGTTTAATGTGGGTCTACATCGTCCCCTCAGCGTTTAATGTGGGTCTACATCGTCCCCTAGGTGTTTAATGTGGGTCTACATCGTCCCCTCAGCGTTTAATGTGGGTCTACATCGTCCCCTCAGTGTTGAATGTGGGTCTACATCATCCCCTCAGTGTTTAATGTGGGTCTACATCGTCCCCTAGGTGTTTAATGTGGGTCTACATTGTCCCCTAGGTGTTTAATGTGGGTCTACATCGTCCCCTAGGTGTTTAATGTGGTTTACATCGTCCCCTAGGTGTTTAATGTGGGTCTACATCGTCCCCTAGGTGTTTAATGTGGGTCTACATCATCCCCTAAGCGTTTAATGTGGGTCTACATCGTCCCCTCAGTGTTTAATGTGGGTCTACATCGTCCCCTAGGTGTTTAATGTGGTTTACATCGTCCCCTAGGTGTTTAATGTGGGTCTACATCGTCCCCTCAGCGTTTAATGTGGGTCTACATCGTGCCCTCAGTGTTTAATGTGGGTCTACATCGTCCCCTAGGTGTTTAATGTGGGTCTACATCGTCCCCTAGGTGTTTAATGTGGGTCTACATCGTCCCCTCAGTGTTTAATGTGGGTCTACATCGTCCCCTAGGTGTTTAATGTGGGTCTACATCATCCCCTAGGTGTTTAATGTGGGTCTACATCGTCCCCTCAGCGTTTAATGTGGGTCTACATCGTCCCCTAGGTGTTTAATGTGGGTCTACATCGTCCCCTAGGTGTTTAATGTGGGTCTACATCGTCTCCTCAGCGTTTAATATGGGTCTACATCATTCCCTAGGTGTTTAATGTGGGTCTACATCATCCCCTCAGTGTTTAATGTGGGTCTACATCATCCCCTCAGTGTTTAATGTGGGTCTACATTGTCCCCTAGGTGCTTAATGTGGGTCTACATCGTCCCCTAGGTGTTTAATGTGGTTTACATCGTCCCCTAGGTGTTTAATGTGGGTCTAAATCGTCACCTAGGTGTTTAATGTGGGTCTACATCGTCCCCTAGGTGTTTAATGTGGTTTACATCGTCCCCTAGGTGTTTAATGTGGGTCTACATCGTCCCCTAGGTGTTTAATGTGGGTCTACATCGTCCCCTAGGTGTTTAATGTGGTTTACATCGTCCCCTAGGTGTTTAATGTGGGTCTACATCGTGCCCTCAGTGTTTAATGTGGGTCTACATCGTGCCCTCAGTGTTTAATGTGGGTCTACATCGTCCCCTAGGTGTTTAATGTGGGTCTACATCATTCCCTAGGTGTTTAATGTGGGTCTACATCGTCCCCTAGGTGTTTAATGTGGGTCTACATCATCTCCTCAGGGTTTAATGTGGGTCTACATCGTCCCCTAGGTGTTTAATGTGGGTCTACATCATCTCCTCAGGGTTTAATGTGGGTCTACATCGTCCCCTAGGTGTTTAATGTGGGTCTACATCGTCCCCTAGGTGTTTAATGTGGGTCTACATCGTCCCCTCAGTATTTAATGTGGGTCTACATCGTCCCCTAAGTGTTGAATGTGGGTCTAAATCGTCCCCTAGGTGTTTAATGTGGGTCTACATCGTCCCCTCAGTGTTTAATGTGGGTCTACATTGTCCCCTAGGTGTTTAATGTGGGTCTATATCGTCCCCTAGGTGTTTAATGTGGTTTTACATCGTCCCCTATGTGTTTAATGTGGGTCTACATCGTCCCCTCAGCGTTTAATGTGGGTCTACATCGTGCCCTCAGTGTTTAATGTGGGTCTACATCGTCCCCTAGGTGTTTAATGTGGGTCTACATCGTCCCCTAGGTGTTTAATGTGGGTCTACATCGTGCCCTCAGTGTTTAATGTGGGTCTACATCGTCCCCTAGGTGTTTAATGTGGGTCTACATCATCCCCTAGGTGTTTAATGTGGGTCTACATCATCCCCTCAGCGTTTAATGTGGGTCTACATCGTCCCCTAGGTGTTTAATGTGGGTCTACATCGTCCCCTAGGTGTTTAATGTGGGTCTACATCGTCTCCTCAGCGTTTAATATGGTTCTACATCATTACCTAGGTGTTTAATGTGGGTCTACATCATCCCCTCAGTGTTTAATGTGGGTCTACATCGTCCCCTAGGTGTTTAATGTGGGTCTACATCATCCCCTCAGCGTTTAATGTGGGTCTACATCGTCCCCTCAGTGTTTAATGTGGTTCTACATCGTCCCCTTAGTGTTTAATGTGGGTCTAAATCGTCCCCTAGGTGTTTAATGTGGGTCTACATCGTCCCCTCAGCGTTTAATGTGGGTCTACATCGTCCCCTAGGTGTTTAATGTGGGTATACATCGTCCCCTAGGTGTTTAATGTGGGTCTACATTGTCCCCTCAGTGTTTAATGTGGGTCTACATCGTCCCCTAGGTGTTTAACGTGGGTCTACATCGTCCCCTCAGTGTTTAATGTGGGTCTACATCTTCTCCTCAGCGTTTAATGTGGGTCTACATCGTTCCCTAGGTGTTTAATGTGGGTCAACATCGTCCCGTCAGCGTTTAATGTGGGTCTACATTGTTCCCTAGGTGTTTAATGTGGGTCTACATCGTCCCCTCAGTGTTTAATGTGGGTCTACATTGTCCCCTAGGTGCTTAATGTGGGTCTACATCGTCCCCTAGGTGTTTAATGTGGGTCTACATCGTGCCCTCAGTGTTTAATGTGGGTCTACATCGTGCCCTCAGTGTTTAATGTGGGTCTACATCGTCCCCTAGGTGTTTAATGTGGGTCTACATCGTCCCCTAGGTGTTTAATGTGGGTCTACATCGTCCCCTCAGCGTTTAATGTGGGTCTACATCGTCCCCTAGGTGTTTAATGTGGGTCTACATCGTCCCCTAGGTGTTTAATGTGGGTCTACTTCGTCTCCTCAGCGTTTAATATGGGTCTACATCATTCCATAGGTGTTTAATGTGGGTCTACATCATCCCCTCAGTGTTTAATGTGGGTCTACATCGTCCCTAGGTGTTTAATGTGGGTCTACATCATCCCCTCATCGTTTAATGTGGGTCTACATCATCCCCTAGGTGTTTAATGTGGGTCTACATCGTCCCCTAGGTGTTTAATGTGGGTCTACATTGTCCCCTCAGCGTTTAATGTGGGTCTACATCATCCCCTCAGTGTTTAATGTGGGTCTACATCGTCCCCTAGGTGTTTAACGTGGGTCTACATCGTCCCCTCAGTGTTTAATGTGGGTCTACATCTTCTCCTCAGCGTTTAATGTGGGTCTACATCGTTCCCTAGGTGTTTAATGTGGGTCAACATTGTCCCGTCAGCGTTTAATGTGGGTCTACATTGTTCCCTAGGTGTTTAATGTGGGTCTACATCGTCCCCTCAGTGTTTAATGTGGGTCTACATTGTCCCCTAGGTGCTTAATGTGGGTCTACATCGTCCCCTAGGTGTTTAATGTGGTTTACATCGTCCCCTAGGTGTTTAATGTGGGTCTAAATCGTCCCCTAGGTGTTTAATGTGGGTCTACATCGTCCCCTAGGTGTTTAATGTGGTTTACATCGTCCCCTAGGTGTTTAATGTGGGTCTACATTGTCCCCTAGGTGTTTAATGTGGGTCTACATCGTCCCCTAGGTCTTTAATGTGGTTTACATCGTCCCCTAGGTGTTTAATGTGGGTCTACATCGTCCCCTCAGTGTTTAATGTGGGTCTACATTGTCCCCTAGGTGTTTAATGTGGGTCTACATCGTCCCCTAGGTGTTTAATGTGGTTTTACATCGTCCCCTAGGTGTTTAATGTGGGTCTACATCGTCCCCTCAGCGTTTAATGTGGGTCTACATCGTGCCCTCAGTGTTTAATGTGGGTCTACATCGTCCCCTAGGTGTTTAATGTGGGTCTACATCGTCCCCTAGGTGTTTAATGTGGGTCTACATCGTGCCCTCAGTGTTTAATGTGGGTCTACATCGTCCCCTAGGTGTTTAATGTGGGTCTACATCATCCCCTAGGTGTTTAATGTGGGTCTACATCGTCCCCTCAGCGTTTAATGTGGGTCTACATCGTCTCCTCAGCGTTTAATATGGGTCTACATCATTCCCTAGGTGTTTAATGTGGGTCTACATCATCCCCTCAGTGTTTAATGTGGGTCTACATCGTCCCCTAGGTGTTTAATGTGGGTCTACATCATCCCCTCAGCGTTTAATGTGGGTCTACATCGTCCCCTAGGTGTTTAATGTGGGTCTACATCGTCCCCTCAGCGTTTAATTTGGGTCTACATTGTGCCCTCAGTGTTTAATGTGGGTCTACATCATCCCCTAGGTGTTTAATGTGGGTCTACATCGTCCCCTAGGTGTTTAATGTGGGTCTACATCGTGCCCTCAGTGTTTAATGTGGGTCTACATCGTCCCCTAGGTGTTTAATGTGGGTCTACATCATCCCCTAGGTGTTTAATGTGGGTCTACATCGTCCCCTAGGTGTTTAATGTGGGTCTACATCATCCCCTAGGTGTTTAATGTGGGTCTACATCGTCTCCTCAGCGTTTAATATGGGTCTACATCATTACCTAGGTGTTTAATGTGGGTCTACATCATCCCCTCAGTGTTTAATGTGGGTCTACATCGTCCCCTAGGTGTTTAATGTGGGTCTACATCATCCCCTCAGCGTTTAATGTGGGTCTACATCGTCCCCTCAGTGTTTAATGTGGGTCTACATCGTCCCCTTAGTGTTTAATGTGGGTCTAAATCGTCCCCTAGGTGTTTAATGTGGGTCTACATCGTCCCCTCAGCGTTTAATGTGGGTCTACATCGTCCCCTAGGTGTTTAACGTGGGTCTACATCGTCCCCTCAGTGTTTAATGTGGGTCTACATCTTCTCCTCAGCGTTTAATGTGGGTCTACATCGTTCCCTAGGTGTTTAATGTGGGTCAACATTGTCCCGTCAGCGTTTAATGTGGGTCTACATTGTTCCCTAGGTGTTTAATGTGGGTCTACATCGTCCCCTCAGTGTTTAATGTGGGTCTACATTGTCCCCTAGGTGCTTAATGTGGGTCTACATCGTCCCCTAGGTGTTTAATGTGGGTCTACATCGTGCCCTCAGTGTTTAATGTGGGTCTACATCGTGCCCTCAGTGTTTAATGTGGGTCTACATCGTCCCCTAGGTGTTTAATGTGGGTCTACATCGTCCCCTAGGTGTTTAATGTGGGTCTACATCGTCCCCTCAGCGTTTAATGTGGGTCTACATCGTCCCCTAGGTGTTTAATGTGGGTCTACATCGTCCCCTAGGTGTTTAATATGGGTCTACATCATTCCATAGGTGTTTAATGTGGGTCTACATCATCCCCTCAGTGTTTAATGTGGGTCTACATCGTCCCTAGTTGTTTAATATGGGTCTACATCATCCCCTCATCGTTTAATGTGGGTCTACATCATCCCCTAGGTGTTTAATGTGGGTCTACATCGTCCCCTAGGTGTTTAATGTGGGTCTACATTGTCCCCTCAGCGTTTAATGTGGGTCTACATCGTCCCCTAGGTGTTTAACGTGGGTCTACATCGTCCCCTCAGTGTTTAATGTGGGTCTACATCTTCTCCTCAGCGTTTAATGTGGGTCTACATCGTTCCCTAGGTGTTTAATGTGGGTCAACATTGTCCCGTCAGCGTTTAATGTGGGTCTACATTGTTCCCTAGGTGTTTAATGTGGGTCTACATCGTCCCCTAGGTGTTTAATGTGGTTTACATCGTCCCCTAGGTGTTTAATGTGGGTCTACATCGTGCCCTCAGTGTTTAATGTGGGTCTACATCGTGCCCTCAGTGTTGAATGTGGGTCTAAATCGTCCCCTAGGTGTTTAATGTGGGTCTACATCGTCCCCTAGGTGTTTAATGTGGGTCTACATCGTGCCCTCAGTGTTTAATGTGGGTCTACATCGTCCCCTAGGTGTTTAATGTGGGTCTACATCATCCCCTAGGTGTTTAATGTGGGTCTACATCGTCCCCTCAGCATTTAATGTGGGTCTACATCGTCCCCTAGGTGTTTAATGTGGGTCTACATCGTCCCCTAGGTGTTTAATGTGGGTCTACATCGTCCCCTAGGTGTTTAATGTGGGTCTACATCGTCTCCTCAGCGTTTAATATGGGTCTACATCATTCCCTAGGTGTTTAATGTGGGTCTACATCATCCCCTCAGTGTTTAATGTGGGTCTACATCGTCCCCTAGGTGTTTAATGTGGGTCTACATCATCCCCTCAGCGTTTAATGTGGGTCTACATCGTCCCCTCAGTGTTTAATGTGGGTCTACATCGTCCCCTAAGTGTTGAATGTGGGTCTAAATCGTCCCCTAGGTGTTTAATGTGGGTCTACATCGTCCCCTCAGTGTTTAATGTGGGTCTACATTGTCCCCTAGGTGTTTAATGTGGGTCTACATCGTCCCCTAGGTGTTTAATGTGGTTTTACATCGTCCCCTAGGTGTTTAATGTGGGTCTACATCGTCCCCTCAGCGTTTAATTTGGGTCTACATCGTGCCCTCAGTGTTTAATGTGGGTCTACATCATCCCCTAGGTGTTTAATGTGGGTCTACATCGTCCCCTAGGTGTTTAATGTGGGTCTACATCGTGCCCTCAGTGTTTAATGTGGGTCTACATCGTCCCCTAGGTGTTTAATGTGGGTCTACATCGTCCCCTAGGTGTTTAATGTGGGTCTACATCGTCCCCTCAGCGTTTAATGTGGGTCTACATCGTCCCCTAGGTGTTTAATGTGGGTCTACATCGTCCCCTCAGCGTTTAATGTGGGTCTACATCGTCCCCTCAGTGTTGAATGTGGGTCTACATCATCCCCTCAGTGTTTAATGTGGGTCTACATCGTCCCCTAGGTGTTTAATGTGGGTCTACACCGTCCCCTAGGTGTTTAATGTGGGTCTACATCGTCCCCTAGGTGTTTAATGTGGTTTACATCGTCCCCTAGGTGTTTAATGTGGGTCTACATCGTCCCCTAGGTGTTTAATGTGGGTCTACATCATCCCCTAAGCGTTTAATGTGGGTCTACATCGTCCCCTCAGTGTTTAATGTGGGTCTACATCGTCCCCTAGGTGTTTAATGTGGTTTACATCGTCCCCTAGGTGTTTAATGTGGGTCTACATCGTCCCCTCAGCGTTTAATGTGGGTCTACATCGTGCCCTCAGTGTTTAATGTGGGTCTACATCGTCCCCTAGGTGTTTAATGTGGGTCTACATCGTCCCCTAGGTGTTTAATGTGGGTCTACATCGTCCCCTCAGTGTTTAATGTGGGTCTACATCGTCCCCTAGGTGTTTAATGTGGGTCTACATCATCCCCTAGGTGTTTAATGTGGGTCTACATCGTCCCCTCAGCGTTTAATGTGGGTCTACATCGTCCCCTAGGTGTTTAATGTGGGTCTACATCGTCCCCTAGGTGTTTAATGTGGGTCTACATCGTCTCCTCAGCGTTTAATATGGGTCTACATCATTCCCTAGGTGTTTAATGTGGGTCTACATCATCCCCTCAGTGTTTAATGTGGGTCTACATCATCCCCTCAGTGTTTAATGTGGGTCTACATTGTCCCCTAGGTGCTTAATGTGGGTCTACATCGTCCCCTAGGTGTTTAATGTGGTTTACATCGTCCCCTAGGTGTTTAATGTGGGTCTAAATCGTCACCTAGGTGTTTAATGTGGGTCTACATCGTCCCCTAGGTGTTTAATGTGGTTTACATCGTCCCCTAGGTGTTTAATGTGGGTCTACATCGTCCCCTAGGTGTTTAATGTGGGTCTACATCGTCCCCTAGGTGTTTAATGTGGTTTACATCGTCCCCTAGGTGTTTAATGTGGGTCTACATCGTGCCCTCAGTGTTTAATGTGGGTCTACATCGTGCCCTCAGTGTTTAATGTGGGTCTACATCGTCCCCTAGGTGTTTAATGTGGGTCTACATCATTCCCTAGGTGTTTAATGTGGGTCTACATCGTCCCCTAGGTGTTTAATGTGGGTCTACATCATCTCCTCAGGGTTTAATGTGGGTCTACATCGTCCCCTAGGTGTTTAATGTGGGTCTACATCATCTCCTCAGGGTTTAATGTGGGTCTACATCGTCCCCTAGGTGTTTAATGTGGGTCTACATCGTCCCCTAGGTGTTTAATGTGGGTCTACATCGTCCCCTCAGTATTTAATGTGGGTCTACATCGTCCCCTAAGTGTTGAATGTGGGTCTAAATCGTCCCCTAGGTGTTTTAATGTGGGTCTATATCGTCCCCTCAGTGTTTAATGTGGGCCTACATTGTCCCCTAGGTGTTTAATGTGGGTCTATATCGTCCCCTAGGTGTTTAATGTGGTTTTACATCGTCCCCTATGTGTTTAATGTGGGTCTACATCGTCCCCTCAGCGTTTAATGTGGGTCTACATCGTGCCCTCAGTGTTTAATGTGGGTCTACATCGTCCCCTAGGTGTTTAATGTGGGTCTACATCGTCCCCTAGGTGTTTAATGTGGGTCTACATCGTGCCCTCAGTGTTTAATGTGGGTCTACATCGTCCCCTAGGTGTTTAATGTGGGTCTACATCATCCCCTAGGTGTTTAATGTGGGTCTACATCATCCCCTCAGCGTTTAATGTGGGTCTACATCGTCCCCTAGGTGTTTAATGTGGGTCTACATCGTCCCCTAGGTGTTTAATGTGGGTCTACATCATCCCCTCAGCGTTTAATGTGGGTCTACATCGTCCCCTCAGTGTTTAATGTGGTTCTACATCGTCCCCTTAGTGTTTAATGTGGGTCTAAATCGTCCCCTAGGTGTTTAATGTGGGTCTACATCGTCCCCTCAGCGTTTAATGTGGGTCTACATCGTCCCCTAGGTGTTTAATGTGGGTATACATCGTCCCCTAGGTGTTTAATGTGGGTCTACATTGTCCCCTCAGTGTTTAATGTGGGTCTACATCGTCCCCTAGGTGTTTAACGTGGGTCTACATCGTCCCCTCAGTGTTTAATGTGGGTCTACATCTTCTCCTCAGCGTTTAATGTGGGTCTACATCGTTCCCTAGGTGTTTAATGTGGGTCAACATCGTCCCGTCAGCGTTTAATGTGGGTCTACATTGTTCCCTAGGTGTTTAATGTGGGTCTACATCGTCCCCTCAGTGTTTAATGTGGGTCTACATTGTCCCCTAGGTGCTTAATGTGGGTCTACATCGTCCCCTAGGTGTTTAATGTGGGTCTACATCGTGCCCTCAGTGTTTAATGTGGGTCTACATCGTGCCCTCAGTGTTTAATGTGGGTCTACATCGTCCCCTAGGTGTTTAATGTGGGTCTACATCGTCCCCTAGGTGTTTAATGTGGGTCTACATCGTCCCCTCAGCGTTTAATGTGGGTCTACATCGTCCCCTAGGTGTTTAATGTGGGTCTACATCGTCCCCTAGGTGTTTAATGTGGGTCTACTTCGTCTCCTCAGCGTTTAATATGGGTCTACATCATTCCATAGGTGTTTAATGTGGGTCTACATCATCCCCTCAGTGTTTAATGTGGGTCTACATCGTCCCTAGGTGTTTAATGTGGGTCTACATCATCCCCTCATCGTTTAATGTGGGTCTACATCATCCCCTAGGTGTTTAATGTGGGTCTACATCGTCCCCTAGGTGTTTAATGTGGGTCTACATTGTCCCCTCAGCGTTTAATGTGGGTCTACATCATCCCCTCAGTGTTTAATGTGGGTCTACATCGTCCCCTAGGTGTTTAACGTGGGTCTACATCGTCCCCTCAGTGTTTAATGTGGGTCTACATCTTCTCCTCAGCGTTTAATGTGGGTCTACATCGTTCCCTAGGTGTTTAATGTGGGTCAACATTGTCCCGTCAGCGTTTAATGTGGGTCTACATTGTTCCCTAGGTGTTTAATGTGGGTCTACATCGTCCCCTCAGTGTTTAATGTGGGTCTACATTGTCCCCTAGGTGCTTAATGTGGGTCTACATCGTCCCCTAGGTGTTTAATGTGGTTTACATCGTCCCCTAGGTGTTTAATGTGGGTCTAAATCGTCCCCTAGGTGTTTAATGTGGGTCTACATCGTCCCCTAGGTGTTTAATGTGGTTTACATCGTCCCCTAGGTGTTTAATGTGGGTCTACATTGTCCCCTAGGTGTTTAATGTGGGTCTACATCGTCCCCTAGGTGTTTAATGTGGTTTACATCGTCCCCTAGGTGTTTAATGTGGGTCTACATCGTCCCCTCAGTGTTTAATGTGGGTCTACATTGTCCCCTAGGTGTTTAATGTGGGTCTACATCGTCCCCTAGGTGTTTAATGTGGTTTTACATCGTCCCCTAGGTGTTTAATGTGGGTCTACATCGTCCCCTCAGCGTTTAATGTGGGTCTACATCGTGCCCTCAGTGTTTAATGTGGGTCTACATCGTCCCCTAGGTGTTTAATGTGGGTCTACATCGTCCCCTAGGTGTTTAATGTGGGTCTACATCGTGCCCTCAGTGTTTAATGTGGGTCTACATCGTCCCCTAGGTGTTTAATGTGGGTCTACATCATCCCCTAGGTGTTTAATGTGGGTCTACATCGTCCCCTCAGCGTTTAATGTGGGTCTACATCGTCTCCTCAGCGTTTAATATGGGTCTACATCATTCCCTAGGTGTTTAATGTGGGTCTACATCATCCCCTCAGTGTTTAATGTGGGTCTACATCGTCCCCTAGGTGTTTAATGTGGGTCTACATCATCCCCTCAGCGTTTAATGTGGGTCTACATCGTCCCCTAGGTGTTTAATGTGGGTCTACATTGTCCCCTCAGCGTTTAATGTGGGTCTACATCATCCCCTCAGTGTTTAACGTGGGTCTACATCGTCCCCTCAGTGTTTAATGTGGGTCTACATCTTCTCCTCAGCGTTTAATGTGGGTCTACATCGTTCCCTAGGTGTTTAATGTGGGTCAACATTGTCCCGTCAGCGTTTAATGTGGGTCTACATTGTTCCCTAGGTGTTTAATGTGGGTCTACATCGTCCCCTCAGTGTTTAATGTGGGTCTACATCGTCCCCTAGGTGTTTAATGTGGGTCTACATCGTGACCTCAGTGTTTAATGTGGGTCTACATCGTGCCCTCAGTGTCTAATGTGGGTCTACATCGTCCCCTAGGTGTTTAATGTGGGTCTACATCGTCCCCTAGGTGTTTAATGTGGGTCTACATCGTCCCCTCAGAGTTTAATGTGGGTCTACATCGTCCCCTAGGTGTTTAATGTGGGTCTACATCGTCCCCTAGGTGTTTAATGTGGGTCTACATCGTCTCCTCAGCGTTTAATATGGGTCTACATCATTCCATAGGTGTTTAATGTGGGTCTACATCATCCCCTCAGTGTTTAATGTGGGTCTACATCGTCCCTAGGTGTTTAATGTGGGTCTACATCATCCCCTCATCGTTTAATGTGGGTCTACATCATCCCCTAGGTGTTTAATGTGGGTCTACATCGTCCCCTAGGTGTTTAATGTGGGTCTACATTGTCCCCTCAGCGTTTAATGTGGGTCTACATCATCCCCTCAGTGTTTAATGTGGGTCTACATCGTCCCTAGGTGTTTAATGTGGGTCTACATCATCCCCTCATCGTTTAATGTGGGTCTACATCGTCCCCTAGGTGTTTAATGTGGGTCTACATCGTCCCCTAGATGTTTAATGTGGGTCTACATTGTCCCCTCAGCGTTTAATGTGGGTCTACATCATCCCCTCAGTGTTTAATGTGGGTCTACATCGTCCCCTCAGTGTTTAATGTGGGTCTACATCGTCCCCTCAGTGTTTAATGTGGGTCTACATCGTCCCCTAGGTGTTTAATGTGGGTCTACATCGTCCCCTCAGTGTTTAATGTGGGTCTTCATTGTCCCCTAGGTGTTTAATGTGGGTCTACATCGTCCCCTAGGTGTTTAATGTGGTTTACATCGTCCCCTAGGTGTTTAATGTGGGTCTACATCGTGCCCTAGGTGTTTAATGTGGGTCTACATCATCCCCTCAGCGTTTAATGTGGGTCTACATCGTCCCCTCAGTGTTTAATGTGGGTCTACATCGTCCCCTAGGTGTTTAACGTGGGTCTACATCGTCCCCTTAGTGTTTAATGTGGGTCTAAATCGTCCCCTAGGTGTTTAATGTGGGTCTACATCGTCCCCTCAGCGTTTAATGTGGGTCTACATCGTCCCCTAGGTGTTTAATGTGGGTCTACATCGTCCCCTAGGTGTTTAATGAGGGTGTACATTGTCCCCTCAGCGTTTAATGTGGGTCTACATCATCCCCTCAGTGTTTAATGTGGGTCTACATCGTCCCCTAGGTGTTTAACGTGGGTCTACATCGTCCCCTCAGTGTTTAATGTGGGTCTACATCGTCCCCTAGGTGTTTAACGTGGGTCTACATCGTCCCCTCAGTGTTTAATGTGGGTCTACATCTTCTCCTCAGCGTTTAATGTGGGTCTACATCGTTCCCTAGGTGTTTAATGTGGGTCAACATTGTCCCGTCAGCGTTTAATGTGGGTCTACATTGTTCCCTAGGTGGTTAATGTGGGTCTACATCGTCCCCTCAGTGTTTAATGTGGGTCTACATTGTCCCCTAGGTGCTTAATGTGGGTCTACATCGTCCCCTAGGTGTTTAATGTGGTTTACATCGTCCCCTAGGTGTTTAATGTGGGTCTAAATCGTCCCCTAGGTGTTTAATGTGGGTCTACATCGTCCCCTAGGTGTTTAATGTGGTTTAAATCGTCCCCTAGGTGTTTAATGTGGGTCTACATCGTGCCCTCAGTGTTTAATGTGGGTCTACATCGTGCCCTCAGTGTTTAATGTGGGTCTACATCGTCCCCTAGGTGTTTAATGTGGGTCTATATCGTCCCCTAGGTGTTTAATGTGGGTCTACATCGTCCCCTCAGCGTTTAATGTGGGTCTACATCGTCCCCTCAGTGTTTAATGTGGGTCTACATCGTCCCCTAGGTGTTTAATGTGGGTCTACATCGTCTCCTCAGCGTTTAATATGGGTCTACATCATTCCCTAGGTGTTTAATGTGGGTCTACATCATCCCCTCAGTGTTTAATGTGGGTCTACATCGTCCCTAGGTGTTTAATGTGGGTCTACATCATCCCCTCATCGTTTAATGTGGGTCTACATCGTCCCCTAGGTGTTTAATGTGGGTCTACATCATCCCCTAGGTGTTTAATGTGGGTCTACATCGTCCCTAGGTGTTTAATGTGGGTCTACATCGTCCCCTAGGTGTTTAATGTGGTTTACATCGTCCCCTAGGTGTTTAATGTGGGTCTACATCGTGCCCTCAGTGTTTAATGTGGGTCTACATCGTGCCCTCAGTGTTTAATGTGGGTCTACATCGTCCCCTAGGTGTTTAATGTGGGTTTATATCGTCCCCTAGGTGTTTAATGTGGGTCTACATCGTCCCCTCAGCGTTTAATGTGGGTCTACATCGTCCCCTAGGTGTTTAATGTGGGTCTACATCGTCCCCTAGGTGTTTAATGTGGGTCTACATCGTCTCCTCAGCGTTTAATATGGGTCTACATCATTCCCTAGGTGTTTAATGTGGGTCTACATCATCCCCTCAGTGTTTAATGTGGGTCTACATCGTCCCTAGGTGTTTAATGTGGGTCTACATCATCCCCTCATCGTTTAATGTGGGTCTACATCGTCCCCTAGATGTTTAATGTGGGTCTACATAGTCCCCTCAGTGTTTAATGTGGGTCTACATCGTCCCCTAGGTGTTTAATGTGGGTCTACATTGTCCCCTCAGTGTTTAATGTGGGTCTACATCGTCACCTCAGCGTTTAATGTGGGTCTACATCGTCCCCTCAGTGTTTAATGTGGGTCTACATCGTCCCCTCAGTGTTTAATGTGGGTCTACATCGTCCCCTAGGTGTTTAATGTGGGTCTACATTGTCCCCTCAGTGTTTAATGTGGGTCTACATCGTCCCCTCAGAGTTTAATGTGGGTCTACATCGTCCCCTAGGTGTTTAATGTGGGTCTACATTGTCCCCTCAGTGTTTAATGTGGGTCTACATCGTCCCCTAGGTGTTTAATGTGGGTGTACATTGTCCCCTAGGTGTTTAATGTGGGTCTACATTGTCCCGTAGGTGTTTAATGTGGGTCTACATCGTCCCCTCAGTGTTGAATGTGGGTCTACATCATCCCCTAGGTGTTTAATGTGGGTCTACATCGTCCCCTCAGTGTTTAATGTGGGTCTACATTGTCCCCTAGGTGTTTAATGTGGGTCTACATCGTCCCCTAGGTGTTTAATGTGGTTTACATCGTCCCCTAGGTGTTTAATGTGGGTCTACATCGTCCCCTAGGTGTTTAATGTGGGTCTACATCATCCCCTCAGCGTTTAATGTGGGTCTACATCGTCCCCTCAGTGTTTAATGTGGGTCTACATCGTCCCCTAGGTGTTTAACGTGGGTCTACATCGTCCCCTTAGTGTTTAATGTGGGTCTAAATCGTCCCCTAGGTGTTTAATGTGGGTCTACATCGTCCCCTCAGCGTTTAATGTGGGTCTACATCGTCCCCTAGGTGTTTAACGTGGGTCTACATCGTCCCCTAGGTGTTTAATGTGGGTCTACATTGTCCCCTCAGCGTTTAATGTGGGTCTACATCATCCCCTCAGTGTTTAATGTGGGTCTACATCGTCCCCTAGGTGTTTAACGTGGGTCTACATCGTCCCCTCAGTGTTTAATGTGGGTCTACATCTTCTCCTCAGCGTTTAATGTGGGTCTACATCGTTCCCTAGGTGTTTAATGTGGGTCAACATTGTCCCGTCAGCGTTTAATGTGGGTCTACATTGTTCCCTAGGTGTTTAATGTAGTTCTACATCGTCCCCTCAGTGTTTAATGTGGGTCTACATTGTCCCCTAGGTGCTTAATATGGGTCTACATCGTCCCCTAGGTGTTTAATGTGGTTTACATCGTCCCCTAGGTGTTTAATGTGGGTCTAAATCGTCCCCTAGCTGTTTAGTGTGGGTCTACATCGTCCCCTAGGTGTTTAATGTGGTTTACATCGTCCCCTAGGTGTTTAATGTAGGTCTACATCGTCCCCTAGGTGTTTAATGTGGGTCTACATCGTCCCCTCAGTGTTTATTGTGGTTTACATCGTCCCCTAGGTGTTTAATGTGGGTCTACATCGTGCCCTCAGTGTTTAATGTGGGTCTACATCGTGCCCTCAGTGTTTAATGTGGGTCTACATCGTCCCCTAGGTGTTTAATGTGGGTCTACATCGTCCCCTAGGTGTTTAATGTGGGTCTACATCGTCCCCTCAGCGTTTAATGTGGGCCTACATCGTCCCCTAGGTGTTTAATGTGGGTCTACATCGTCCCCTAGGTGTTTAATGTGGGTCTACATCGTCTCCTCAGCGTTTAATGTGGGTCTACATCGTCCCTAGGTGTTTAATGTGGGTCTACATCATCCCCTCATCGTTTAATGTGGGTCTACATCGTCCCCTAGGTGTTTAATGTGGGTCTACATCGTCCCCTAGGTGTTTAATGTGGGTCTACATTGTCCCCTCGGCGTTTAATGTGGGTCTACATCGTCCCCTAGGTGTTTAATGTGGGTCTACATTGTCCCCTCAGTGTTTAATGTGGGTCTACATCGTCCCTAGGTGTTTAATGTGGGTCTACATCATCCCCTCATCGTTTAATGTGGGTCTACATCGTCCCCTCAGTGTTTAATGTGGGTCTACATCGTCCCCTAGGTGTTTAATGTGGGTCTACATTGTCCCCTCAGTGTTTAATGTGGGTCTACATCGTCACCTCAGCGTTTAATGTGGGTCTACATCGTCCCCTCAGTGTTTAATGTGGGTCTACATCGTCCCCTCAGTGTTTAATGTGGGTCTACATTGTCCCCTAGGTGTTTAATGTGGGTCTACATTGTCCCCTCAGTGTTTAATGTGGGTCTACATCGTCCCCTCAGTGTTTAATGTGGGTCTACATCGTCCCCTAGGTGTTTAATGTGGGTCTACATTGTCCCCTCAGTGTTTAATGTGGGTCTACATCGTGCCCTCAGTGTTTAATGTGGGTCTACATCGTGCCCTCAGTGTTTAATGTGGTTTACATCGTCCCCTAGGTGTTTAATGTGGGTCTACATCGTCCCCTCAGCGTTTAATGTGGGTCTACATCGTCCCCTAGGTGTTTAATGTGGGTCTACATCGTCCCCTAGGTGGTTAATGTGGGTCTACATCGTCTCCTCAGCGTTTAATATGGGTCTACATCATTCCCTAGGTGTTTAATGTGGGTCTACATCATCCCCTCAGTGTTTAATGTGTGTCTACATCGTCCCCTAGGTGTTTAATGTGGGTCTACATCGTCCCCTCAGCGTTTAATGTGGGTCTACATCGTCCCCTCAGTGTTTAATGTGTGTCTACATCGTCCCCTAGGTGTTTAATGTGGGTCTACATCGTCCCCTCAGCGTTTAATGTGGGTCTACATCGTCCCCTCAGTGTTTAATGTGGGTCTACATCGTCCCCTAGGTGTTTAACGTGGGTCTACATCGTCCCCTTAGTGTTTAATGTGGGTCTACATCGTCCCCTAGGTGTTTAATGTGGTTCAACATCGTCCCCTCAGCGTTTAATGTGGGTCTACATTGTCCCCTAGGTGTTTAATGTGGGTCTACATCGTCCACTAGGTGTTTAATGTGGGTCTACATCGTCCCCTCAGCGTTTAATGTGGGTCTACATCGTCCCCTAGGTGTTTAATGTGGGTCTACATCGTCCCCTCAGCGTTTAATGTGGGTCTACATTATCCCCTAGGTGTTTAATGTGGGTCTACATCACTCCCTAGGTGTTAAACGTGGGTCTACATCGTCCCCTCAGTGTTTAATGTGGGTCTACATCGTCCCCTAGGTGTTAAACGTGGGTCTACATCGTCCCCTCAGTGTTTAATGTGGGTCTACATCGTCTCCTCAGCGTTTAATGTGGGTCTACATCGTTCCCTAGGTGTTTAATGTGGTTCAACATCGTCCCCTCAGCGTTTAATGTGGGTCTACATTGTTCCCTATGTGTTTAATGTGGGTCTACATTGTCCCCTCAGCGTTAATGTGGGTCTATACCGTCCCCTAGGTGTTTATAGTGGGTCGACACCGTCCCCTCAGTGTTTAATGTGGGTCTACATCGTCCCCTAGGTGTTTAATGTGGGTCTACATCATCCCCTCAACGTTTAATGTGGGTCTACATCGTCCCCTCAGCGGTTAATGTGGGTCTACATCGTCCCCTCAGTGTTGAATGTGGGTCTACATCATCCCTTAGGTGTTTAATGTGGGTCTACATCATCCCCTCAGTGTTTAATGTGGGTCTACATTGTCCCCTAGGTGTTTAATGTGGGTCTACATCGTCCCCTGGGTGTTTAATGTGGTTTACATCGTCCCCTAGGTGTTTAATGTGGGTCTACATCGTCCCCTAGGTGTTTAATGTGGTTTAAATCGTTCCCTAGGTGTTTAATGTGGGTCTACATCGTCCCCTAGGTGTTTAATGTGGGTCTACATCGTCCCCTAGGTGTTTAATGTGGTTTACATCGTCCCCTAGGTGTTTAATGTGGGTCTACATCGACCCCTAGGTGTTTAATGTGGGTCTACATCGTGCCCTCAGTGTTTAATGTGGGTCTACATTGTTCCCTAGGTGTTTAATGTGGGTCTACATCGTCCCCTCAGTGTTTAATGTGGGTCTACATTGTCCCCTAGGTGCTTAATATGGGTCTACATCGTCCCCTAGGTGTTTAATGTGGTTTACATCGTCCCCTAGGTGTTTAATGTGGGTCTAAATCGTCCCCTAGCTGTTTAGTGTGGGTCTACATCGTCCCCTAGGTGTTTAATGTGGTTTACATCGTCCCCTAGGTGTTTAATGTAGGTCTACATCGTCCCCTAGGTGTTTAATGTGGGTCTACATCGTCCCCTCAGTGTTTAATGTGGTTTACATCGTCCCCTAGGTGTTTAATGTGGGTCTACATCGTGCCCTCAGTGTTTAATGTGGGTCTACATCGTGCCCTCAGTGTTTAATGTGGGTCTACATCGTCCCCTAGGTGTTTAATGTGGGTCTACATCGTCCCCTAGGTGTTTAATGTGGGTCTACATCGTCCCCTCAGCGTTTAATGTGGGCCTACATCGTCCCCTAGGTGTTTAATGTGGGTCTACATCGTCCCCTAGGTGTTTAATGTGGGTCTACATCGTCTCCTCAGCGTTTAATATGGGTCTACATCATTCCCTAGGTGTTTAATGTGGGTCTACATCATCCCCTCAGTGTTTAATGTGGGTCTACATCGTCCCTAGGTGTTTAATGTGGGTCTACATCATCCCCTCATCGTTTAATGTGGGTCTACATCGTCCCCTAGGTGTTTAATGTGGGTCTACATCGTCCCCTATGTGTTTAATGTGGGTCTACATTGTCCCCTCGGCGTTTAATGTGGGTCTACATCGTCCCCTAGGTGTTTAATGTGGGTCTACATTGTCCCCTCAGTGTTTAATGTGGGTCTACATCGTCCCTAGGTGTTTAATGTGGGTCTACATCATCCCCTCATCGTTTAATGTGGGTCTACATCGTCCCCTCAGTGTTTAATGTGGGTCTACATCGTCCCCTAGGTGTTTAATGTGGGTCTACATTGTCCCCTCAGTGTTTAATGTGGGTCTACATCGTCACCTCAGCGTTTAATGTGGGTCTACATCGTCCCCTCAGTGTTTAATGTGGGTCTACATCGTCCCCTCAGTGTTTAATGTGGGTCTACATTGTCCCCTAGGTGTTTAATGTGGGTCTACATTGTCCCCTCAGTGTTTAATGTGGGTCTACATCGTCCCCTCAGTGTTTAATGTGGGTCTACATCGTCCCCTAGGTGTTTAATGTGGGTCTACATTGTCCCCTCAGTGTTTAATGTGGGTCTACATCGTGCCCTCAGTGTTTAATGTGGGTCTACATCGTGCCCTCAGTGTTTAATGTGGTTTACATCGTCCCCTAGGTGTTTAATGTGGGTCTACATCGTCCCCTCAGCGTTTAATGTGGGTCTACATCGTCCCCTAGGTGTTTAATGTGGGTCTACATCGTCCCCTAGGTGTTTAATGTGGGTCTACATCGTCTCCTCAGCGTTTAATATGGGTCTACATCATTCCCTAGGTGTTTAATGTGGGTCTACATCATCCCCTCAGTGTTTAATGTGTGTCTACATCGTCCCCTAGGTGTTTAATGTGGGTCTACATCGTCCCCTCAGCGTTTAATGTGGGTCTACATCGTCCCCTCAGTGTTTAATGTGTGTCTACATCGTCCCCTAGGTGTTTAATGTGGGTCTACATCGTCCCCTCAGCGTTTAATGTGGGTCTACATCGTCCCCTCAGTGTTTAATGTGGGTCTACATCGTCCCCTAGGTGTTTAACGTGGGTCTACATCGTCCCCTTAGTGTTTAATGTGGGTCTACATCGTCCCCTAGGTGTTTAATGTGGTTCAACATCGTCCCCTCAGCGTTTAATGTGGGTCTACATTGTCCCCTAGGTGTTTAATGTGGGTCTACATCGTCCACTAGGTGTTTAATGTGGGTCTACATCGTCCCCTCAGCGTTTAATGTGGGTCTACATCGTCCCCTAGGTGTTTAATGTGGGTCTACATTGTCCCCTCAGCGTTTAATGTGGGTCTACATTATCCCCTAGGTGTTTAATGTGGGTCTACATCACTCCCTAGGTGTTAAACGTGGGTCTACATCGTCCCCTCAGTGTTTAATGTGGGTCTACATCGTCCCCTAGGTGTTAAACGTGGGTCTACATCGTCCCCTCAGTGTTTAATGTGGGTCTACATCGTCTCCTCAGCGTTTAATGTGGGTCTACATCGTTCCCTAGGTGTTTAATGTGGTTCAACATCGTCCCCTCAGCGTTTAATGTGGGTCTACATTGTTCCCTATGTGTTTAATGTGGGTCTACATTGTCCCCTCAGCGTTAATGTGGGTCTATACCGTCCCCTAGGTGTTTATAGTGGGTCGACACCGTCCCCTCAGTGTTTAATGTGGGTCTACATCGTCCCCTAGGTGTTTAATGTGGGTCTACATCATCCCCTCAACGTTTAATGTGGGTCTACATCGTCCCCTCAGCGGTTAATGTGGGTCTACATCGTCCCCTCAGTGTTGAATGTGGGTCTACATCATCCCTTAGGTGTTTAATGTGGGTCTACATCATCCCCTCAGTGTTTAATGTGGGTCTACATTGTCCCCTAGGTGTTTAATGTGGGTCTACATCGTCCCCTGGGTGTTTAATGTGGTTTACATCGTCCCCTAGGTGTTTAATGTGGGTCTACATCGTCCCCTAGGTGTTTAATGTGGTTTAAATCGTTCCCTAGGTGTTTAATGTGGGTCTACATCGTCCCCTAGGTGTTTAATGTGGGTCTACATCGTCCCCTAGGTGTTTAATGTGGTTTACATCGTCCCCTAGGTGTTTAATGTGGGTCTACATCGTCCCCTAGGTGTTTAATGTGGGTCTACATCGTGCCCTCAGTGTTTAATGTGGGTCTACATCGTCCCCTAGGTGTTTAATGTGGGTCTACATCGTCCCCTAGGTGTTTAATGTGGGTCTACATCGTCCCCTCAGCGTTTAATGTGGGTCTACATTGTCCCCTAGGTGTTTAATGTGGATCTACATCGTCCCCTAGGTGTTTAATGTGGGTCTACATCGTGTCTTCATCGTTTAATATGGGTCTACATCATTCACTAGGTGTTTAATGTGGGTCTACATCTTCCCCTCAGTGTTTAATGTGGGTCTACATCGTCCCCTAGGTGTTGAATGTGGGTATAAATCGTCCCCTAGGTGTTTAATGTGGGTCTACATCGTCCCCTAGGTGTTTAATGTGGTTTACATCGTTCCCTAGGTGTTTAATGTGGGTCTACATCGTCCCCTAGGTGTTTAATGTGGTTTACATCGTCCCCTAGGTGTTTAATGTGGGTCTACATCGTCTCCTCAGTGTTTAATGTGGGTCTACATCGTGCCCTCAGTGTTTAATGTGGTTTACATCGTCCCCTAGGTGTTTAATGTGGGTCTACATCGTCCCCTCAGCGTTTAATGTGGGTCTACATCGTCCCCTAGGTGTTTAATGTGGGTCTACATCGTCCCCTAGGTGTTTAATGTGGGTCTACATCGTCTCCTCAGCGTTTAATATGGGTCTACATCATTCCCTAGGTGTTTAATGTGGGTCTACATCATCCCCTCAGTGTTTAATGTGTGTCTACATCGTCCCCTAGGTGTTTAATGTGGGTCTACATCGTCCCCTCAGCGTTTAATGTGGGTCTACATCGTCCCCTCAGTGTTTAATGTGTGTCTACATCGTCCCCTAGGTGTTTAATGTGGGTCTACATCGTCCCCTCAGCGTTTAATGTGGGTCTACATCGTCCCCTCAGTGTTTAATTTGGGTCTACATCGTCCCCTAGGTGTTTAACGTGGGTCTACATCGTCCCCTTAGTGTTTAATGTGGGTCTACATCGTCCCCTAGGTGTTTAATGTGGTTCAACATCGTCCCCTCAGCGTTTAATGTGGGTCTACATTGTCCCCTAGGTGTTTAATGTGGGTCTACATCGTCCACTAGGTGTTTAATGTGGGTCTACATCGTCCCCTCAGCGTTTAATGTGGGTCTACATCGTCCCCTAGGTGTTTAATGTGGGTCTACATTGTCCCCTCAGCGTTTAATGTGGGTCTACATTATCCCCTAGGTGTTTAATGTGGGTCTACATCACTCCCTAGGTGTTAAACGTGGGTCTACATCGTCCCCTCAGTGTTTAATGTGGGTCTACATCGTCCCCTAGGTGTTAAACGTGGGTCTACATCGTCCCCTCAGTGTTTAATGTGGGTCTACATCGTCTCCTCAGCGTTTAATGTGGGTCTACATCGTTCCCTAGGTGTTTAATGTGGCTCAACATCGTCCCCTCAGCGTTTAATGTGGGTCTACATTGTTCCCTATGTGTTTAATGTGGGTCTACATTGTCCCCTCAGCGTTAATGTGGGTCTATACCGTCCCCTAGGTGTTTATAGTGGGTCGACACCGTCCCCTCAGTGTTTAATGTGGGTCTACATCGTCCCCTAGGTGTTTAATGTGGGTCTACATCATCCCCTCAACGTTTAATGTGGGTCTACATCGTCCCCTCAGCGGTTAATGTGGGTCTACATCGTCCCCTCAGTGTTGAATGTGGGTCTACATCATCCCTTAGGTGTTTAATGTGGGTCTACATCATCCCCTCAGTGTTTAATGTGGGTCTACATTGTCCCCTAGGTGTTTAATGTGGGTCTACATCGTCCCCTGGGTGTTTAATGTGGTTTACATCGTCCCCTAGGTGTTTAATGTGGGTCTACATCGTCCCCTAGGTGTTTAATGTGGTTTAAATCGTTCCCTAGGTGTTTAATGTGGGTCTACATCGTCCCCTAGGTGTTTAATGTGGGTCTACATCGTCCCCTAGGTGTTTAATGTGGTTTACATCGTCCCCTAGGTGTTTAATGTGGGTCTACATCGTCCCCTAGGTGTTTAATGTGGGTCTACATCGTGCCCTCAGTGTTTAATGTGGGTCTACATTGTTCCCTAGGTGTTTAATGTGGGTCTACATCGTCCCCTCAGTGTTTAATGTGGGTCTACATTGTCCCCTAGGTGCTTAATATGGGTCTACATCGTCCCCTAGGTGTTTAATGTGGGTCTACATCGTCCCCTCAGTGTTTAATGTGGTTTACATCGTCCCCTAGGTGTTTAATGTGGGTCTACATCGTGCCCTCAGTGTTTAATGTGGGTCTACATCGTGCCCTCAGTGTTTAATGTGGGTCTACATCGTCCCCTCAGCGTTTAATGTGGGTCTACATCGTCCCCTAGGTGTTTAATGTGGGTCTACATCGTCCCCTCAGCGTTTAATGTGGGCCTACATCGTCCCCTAGGTGTTTAATGTGGGTCTACATCGTCCCCTAGGTGTTTAATGTGGGTCTACATCGTCTCCTCAGCGTTTAATATGGGTCTACATCATTCCCTAGGTGTTTAATGTGGGTCTACATCATCCCCTCAGTGTTTAATGTGGGTCTACATCGTCCCTAGGTGTTTAATGTGGGTCTACATCATCCCCTCATCGTTTAATGTGGGTCTACATCGTCCCCTAGGTGTTTAATGTGGGTCTACATCGTCCCCTAGGTGTTTAATGTGGGTCTACATTGTCCCCTCGGCGTTTAATGTGGGTCTACATCGTCCCCTAGGTGTTTAATGTGGGTCTACATTGTCCCCTCAGTGTTTAATGTGGGTCTACATCGTCCCTAGGTGTTTAATGTGGGTCTACATCATCCCCTCATCGTTTAATGTGGGTCTACATCGTCCCCTCAGTGTTTAATGTGGGTCTACATCGTCCCCTAGGTGTTTAATGTGGGTCTACATTGTCCCCTCAGTGTTTAATGTGGGTCTACATCGTCACCTCAGCGTTTAATGTGGGTCTACATCGTCCCCTCAGTGTTTAATGTGGGTCTACATCGTCCCCTCAGTGTTTAATGTGGGTCTACATTGTCCCCTAGGTGTTTAATGTGGGTCTACATTGTCCCCTCAGTGTTTAATGTGGGTCTACATCGTCCCCTCAGTGTTTAATGTGGGTCTACATCGTCCCCTAGGTGTTTAATGTGGGTCTACATTGTCCCCTCAGTGTTTAATGTGGGTCTACATCGAGCCCTCAGTGTTTAATGTGGGTCTACATCGTGCCCTCAGTGTTTAATGTGGTTTACATCGTCCCCTAGGTGTTTAATGTGGGTCTACATCGTCCCCTCAGCGTTTAATGTGGGTCTACATCGTCCCCTAGGTGTTTAATGTGGGTCTACATCGTCCCCTAGGTGTTTAATGTGGGTCTACATCGTCTCCTCAGCGTTTAATATGGGTCTATATCATTCCCTAGGTGTTTAATGTGGGTCTACATCATCCCCTCAGTGTTTAATGTGTGTCTACATCGTCCCCTAGGTGTTTAATGTGGGTCTACATCGTCCCCTCAGCGTTTAATGTGGGTCTACATCGTCCCCTCAGTGTTTAATGTGTGTCTACATCGTCCCCTAGGTGTTTAATGTGGGTCTACATCGTCCCCTCAGCGTTTAATGTGGGTCTACATCGTCCCCTCAGTGTTTAATGTGGGTCTACATCGTCCCCTAGGTGTTTAACGTGGGTCTACATCGTCCCCTTAGTGTTTAATGTGGGTCTACATCGTCCCCTAGGTGTTTAATGTGGTTCAACATCGTCCCCTCAGCGTTTAATGTGGGTCTACATTGTCCCCTAGGTGTTTAATGTGGGTCTACATCGTCCACTAGGTGTTTAATGTGGGTCTACATCGTCCCCTCAGCGTTTAATGTGGGTCTACATCGTCCCCTAGGTGTTTAATGTGGGTCTACATTGTCCCCTCAGCGTTTAATGTGGGTCTACATTATCCCCTAGGTGTTTAATGTGGGTCTACATCACTCCCTAGGTGTTAAACGTGGGTCTACATCGTCCCCTCAGTGTTTAATGTGGGTCTACATCGTCCCCTAGGTGTTAAACGTGGGTCTACATCGTCCCCTCAGTGTTTAATGTGGGTCTACATCGTCTCCTCAGCGTTTAATGTGGGTCTACATCGTTCCCTAGGTGTTTAATGTGGTTCAACATCGTCCCCTCAGCGTTTAATGTGGGTCTACATTGTTCCCTATGTGTTTAATGTGGGTCTACATTGTCCCCTCAGCGTTAATGTGGGTCTATACCGACCCCTAGGTGTTTATAGTGGGTCGACACCGTCCCCTCAGTGTTTAATGTGGGTCTACATCGTCCCCTAGGTGTTTAATGTGGGTCTACATCATCCCCTCAACGTTTAATGTGGGTCTACATCGTCCCCTCAGCGGTTAATGTGGGTCTACATCGTCCCCTCAGTGTTGAATGTGGGTCTACATCATCCCTTAGGTGTTTAATGTGGGTCTACATCATCCCCTCAGTGTTTAATGTGGGTCTACATTGTCCCCTAGGTGTTTAATGTGGGTCTACATCGTCCCCTGGGTGTTTAATGTGGTTTACATCGTCCCCTCAGTGTTTAATGTGGGTCTACATCGTCCCCTAGGTGTTTAATGTGGTTTAAATCGTTCCCTAGGTGTTTAATGTGGGTCTACATCGTGCCCTAGGTGTTTAATGTGGGTCTACATCGTCCCCTAGGTGTTTAATGTGGGTCTACATCGTCCCCTAGGTGTTTAATGTGGGTCTACATCGTGCCCTCAGTGTTTAATGTGGGTCTACATCGTCCCCTAGGTGTTTAATGTGGGTCTACATCGTCCCCTAGGTGTTTAATGTGGGTCTACATCGTCCCCTCAGCGTTTAATGTGGGTCTACATTGTCCCCTAGGTGTTTAATGTGGATCTACATCGTCCCCTAGGTGTTTAATGTGGGTCTACATCGTGTCTTCATCGTTTAATATGGGTCTACATCATTCACTAGGTGTTTAATGTGGGTCTACATCTTCCCCTCAGTGTTTAATGTGGGTCTACATCGTCCCCTAGGTGTTGAATGTGGGTATAAATCGTCCCCTAGGTGTTTAATGTGGGTCTACATCGTCCCCTAGGTGTTTAATGTGGTTTACATCGTTCCCTAGGTGTTTAATGTGGGTCTACATCGTCCCCTAGGTGTTTAATGTGGTTTACATCGTCCCCTAGGTGTTTAATGTGGGTCTACATCGTCTCCTCAGTGTTTAATGTGGGTCTACATCGTGCCCTCAGTGTTTAATGTGGTTTACATCGTCCCCTAGGTGTTTAATGTGGGTCTACATCGTCCCCTCAGCGTTTAATGTGGGTCTACATCGTCCCCTAGGTGTTTAATGTGGGTCTACATCGTCCCCTAGGTGTTTAATGTGGGTCTACATCGTCTCCTCAGCGTTTAATATGGGTCTACATCATTCCCTAGGTGTTTAATGTGGGTCTACATCATCCCCTAGGTGTTTAATGTGTGTCTACATCGTCCCCTAGGTGTTTAATGTGGGTCTACATTGTCCCCTCAGCGTTTAATGTGGGTCTACATCGTCCCCTCAGTGTTTAATGTGTGTCTACATCGTCCCCTAGGTGTTTAATGTGGGTCTACATCGTCCCCTCAGCGTTTAATGTGGGTCTACATCGTCCCCTCAGTGTTTAATGTGGGTCTACATCGTCCCCTAGGTGTTTAACGTGGGTCTACATCGTCCCCTTAGTGTTTAATGTGGGTCTACATCGTCCCCTAGGTGTTTAATGTGGTTCAACATCGTCCCCTCAGCGTTTAATGTGGGTCTACATTGTTCCCTATGTGTTTAATGTGGGTCTACATTGTCCCCTCAGCGTTAATGTGGGTCTACATCGTCCCCTAGGTGTTTATAGTGGGTCTACACCGTCCCCTCAGTGTTTAATGTGGGTCTACACCGTCCCCTAGGTGTTTAATGTGGGTCTACATCGTCCCCTCAGCGTTTAATGTGGGTCTACATCGTTCCCTAGGTGTTTAATGTGGGTCTACACCGTCCCCTAGGTGTTTAATGGGGTCTACATCATCCCCTCAGCGTGTAATGTGGGTCTACATCGTCCCCTCAGCGTTTAATGTGGGTCGACATCGTCCCCTCAGTGTTGAATGTGGGTCTACATCATCCCCTAGGTGTTTAATGTGGGTCTACATCATCCCCTCAGTGTTTAATGTGGGTCTACATCGTCCCCTCAGTGTTTAATGTGGGTCTACATCGTCCCCTAGGTGTTTAATGTGGGTCTAAATCGTCCCCTAGGTGTTTAATGTGGGTCTACATCGTCCCCTAGGTGTTTAATGTGGTTTACATCGTCCCCTAGATGTTTAATGTGGGTCTACATCGTCCCCTAGGTGTTTAATGTGGGTCTACATCGTCCCCTAGGTGTTTAATGTGGTTTACATCGTCCCCTAGGTGTTTAATGTGGGTCTACATCGTGCCCTCAGCGTTTAATGTGGGTCTACATCGTCCCCTAGGTGTTTAATGTGGGTCTACATCGTCCCCTAGGTGTTTAATGTGGGTCTACATCGTCTCCTCAGCGTTTAATATGGGTCTACATCATTCCCTAGGTGTTTAATGTGGGTCTACATCATCCCCTCAGTGTTTAATGTGGGTCTACATCGTCCCTAGGTGTTTAATGTGGGTCTACATCATCCCCTCATCGTTTAATGTGGGTCTACATCGTCCCCTAGATGTTTAATGTGGGTCTACATAGTCCCCTCAGTGTTTAATGTGGGTCTACATCGTCCCCTAGGTGTTTAATGTGGGTCTACATTGTCCCCTCAGTGTTTAATGTGGGTCTACATCGTCACCTCAGCGTTTAATGTGGGTCTACATCGTCCCCTCAGTGTTTAATGTGGGTCTACATCGTCCCCTCAGTGTTTAATGTGGGTCTACATCGTCCCCTAGGTGTTTAATGTGGGTCTACATTGTCCCCTCAGTGTTTAATGTGGGTCTACATCGTCCCCTCAGAGTTTAATGTGGGTCTACATCGTCCCCTAGGTGTTTAATGTGGGTCTACATTGTCCCCTCAGTGTTTAATGTGGGTCTACATCGTCCCCTAGGTGTTTAATGTGGGTCTACATTGTCCCCTAGGTGTTTAATGTGGGTCTACATCGTCCCCTCAGTGTTGAATGTGGGTCTACATCATCCCCTAGGTGTTTAATGTGGGTCTACATCGTCCCCTCAGTGTTTAATGTGGGTCTACATTGTCCCCTAGGTGTTTAATGTGGGTCTACATTGTCCCCTACGTGTTTAATGTGGTCTACATCGTCCCCTAGGTGTTTAATGTGGGTCTAAATCGTCCCCTAGGTGTTTAATGTGGGTCTACATCATCCCCTCAGCGTTTAATGTGGGTCTACATCGTCCCCTCAGTGTTTAATGTGGGTCTACATCGTCCCCTAGGTGTTTAACGTGGGTCTACATCGTCCCCTTAGTGTTTAATGTGGGTCTAAATCGTCCCCTAGGTGTTTAATGTGGGTCTACATCGTCCCCTCAGCGTTTAATGTGGGTCTACATCGTCCCCTAGGTGTTTAACGTGGGTCTACATCGTCCCCTAGGTGTTTAATGTGGGTCTACATTGTCCCCTCAGCGTTTAATGTGGGTCTACATCATCCCCTCAGTGTTTAATGTGGGTCTACATCGTCCCCTAGGTGTTTCACGTGGGTCTACATCGTCCCCTCAGTGTTTAATGTGGGTCTACATCTTCTCCTCAGCGTTTAATGTGGGTCTACATCGTTCCCTAGGTGTTTAATGTGGGTCAACATTGTCCCGTCAGCGTTTAATGTGGGTCTACATTGTTCCCTAGGTGTTTAATGTGGGTCTACATCGTCCCCTCAGTGTTTAATGTGGGTGTACATTGTCCCCTAGGTGCTTAATATGGGTCTACATCGTCCCCTAGGTGTTTAATGTGGTTTACATCGTCCCCTAGGTGTTTAATGTGGGTCTAAATCGTCCCCTAGGTGTTTAGTCAGGGTCTACATCGTCCCCTAGGTGTTTAATGTGGTTTACATCGTCCCCTAGGTGTTTAATGTAGGTCTACATCGTCCCCTAGGTGTTTAATGTGGGTCTACATCGTCCCCTCAGTGTTTAATGTGGTTTACATCGTCCCCTAGGTGTTTAATGTGGGTCTACATCGTGCCCTCAGTGTTTAATGTGGGTCTACATCGTGCCCTCAGTGTTTAATGTGGGTCTACATCGTCCCCTAGGTGTTTAATGTGGGTCTACATCGTCCCCTAGGTGTTTAATGTGGGTCTACATCGTCCCCTCAGCGTTTAATGTGGGTCTACATCGTCCCCTAGGTGTTTAATGTGGGTCTACATCGTCCCCTAGGTGTTTAATGTGGGTCTACATCGTCTCCTCAGCGTTTAATATGGGTCTACATCATTCCCTAGGTGTTTAATGTGGGTCTACATCATCCCCTCAGTGTTTAATGTGGGTCTACATCGTCCCTAGGTGTTTAATGTGGGTCTACATCATCCCCTCATCGTTTAATGTGGGTCTACATCGTCCCCTCAGTGTTTAATGTGGGTCTACATCGTCCCCTAGGTGTTTAATGTGGGTCTACATTGTCCCCTCAGTGTTTAATGTGGGTCTACATCGTCCCCTCAGAGTTTAATGTGGGTCTACATCGTCCCCTAGGTGTTTAATGTGGGTCTACATTGTCCCCTCAGTGTTTAATGTGGGTCTACATCGTCCCCTAGGTGTTTAATGTGGGTCTACATTGTCCCCTAGGTGTTTAATGTGGGTCTACATCGTCCCCTCAGTGTTGAATGTGGGTCTACATCATCCCCTAGGTGTTTAATGTGGGTCTACATCGTCCCCTCAGTGTTTAATGTGGGTCTACATTGTCCCCTAGGTGTTTAATGTGGGTCTACATTGTCCCCTACGTGTTTAATGTGGTCTACATCGTCCCCTAGGTGTTTAATGTGGGTCTAAATCGTCCCCTAGGTGTTTAATGTGGGTCTACATCATCCCCTCAGCGTTTAATGTGGGTCTACATCGTCCCCTCAGTGTTTAATGTGGGTCTACATCGTCCCCTAGGTGTTTAACGTGGGTCTACATCGTCCCCTTAGTGTTTAATGTGGGTCTAAATCGTCCCCTAGGTGTTTAATGTGGGTCTACATCGTCCCCTCAGCGTTTAATGTGGGTCTACATCGTCCCCTAGGTGTTTAACGTGGGTCTACATCGTCCCCTAGGTGTTTAATGTGGGTCTACATTGTCCCCTCAGCGTTTAATGTGGGTCTACATCATCCCCTCAGTGTTTAATGTGGGTCTACATCGTCCCCTAGGTGTTTCACGTGGGTCTACATCGTCCCCTCAGTGTTTAATGTGGGTCTACATCTTCTCCTCAGCGTTTAATGTGGGTCTACATCGTTCCCTAGGTGTTTAATGTGGGTCAACATTGTCCCGTCAGCGTTTAATGTGGGTCTACATTGTTCCCTAGGTGTTTAATGTGGGTCTACATCGTCCCCTCAGTGTTTAATGTGGGTGTACATTGTCCCCTAGGTGCTTAATATGGGTCTACATCGTCCCCTAGGTGTTTAATGTGGTTTACATCGTCCCCTAGGTGTTTAATGTGGGTCTAAATCGTCCCCTAGGTGTTTAGTCAGGGTCTACATCGTCCCCTAGGTGTTTAATGTGGTTTACATCGTCCCCTAGGTGTTTAATGTAGGTCTACATCGTCCCCTAGGTGTTTAATGTGGGTCTACATCGTCCCCTCAGTGTTTAATGTGGTTTACATCGTCCCCTAGGTGTTTAATGTGGGTCTACATCGTGCCCTCAGTGTTTAATGTGGGTCTACATCGTGCCCTCAGTGTTTAATGTGGGTCTACATCGTCCCCTAGGTGTTTAATGTGGGTCTACATCGTCCCCTAGGTGTTTAATGTGGGTCTACATCGTCCCCTCAGCGTTTAATGTGGGTCTACATCGTCCCCTAGGTGTTTAATGTGGGTCTACATCGTCCCCTAGGTGTTTAATGTGGGTCTACATCGTCTCCTCAGCGTTTAATATGGGTCTACATCATTCCCTAGGTGTTTAATGTGGGTCTACATCATCCCCTCAGTGTTTAATGTGGGTCTACATCGTCCCTAGGTGTTTAATGTGGGTCTACATCATCCCCTCATCGTTTAATGTGGGTCTACATCGTCCCCTAGGTGTTTAATGTGGGTCTACATCGTCCCCTAGGTGTTTAATGTGGGTCTACATTGTCCCCTCAGCGTTTAATGTGGGTCTACATCGTCCCCTAGGTGTTTAATGTGGGTCTACATTGTCCCCTCAGTGTTTAATGTGGGTCTACATCGTCCCTAGGTGTTTAATGTGGGTCTACATCATCCCCTCATCGTTTAATGTGGGTCTACATCGTCCCCTCAGTGTTTAATGTGCGTCTACATCGTCCCCTAGGTGTTTAATGTGGGTCTACATTGTCCCCTCAGTGTTTAATGTGGGTCTACATCGTCACCTCAGCGTTTAATGTGGGTCTACATCGTCCCCTCAGTGTTTAATGTGGGTCTACATCGTCCCCTCAGTGTTTAATGTGGGTCTACATTGTCCCCTAGGTGTTTAATATGGGTCTACATTGTCCCCTCAGTGTTTAATGTGGGTCTACATCGTCCCCTCAGTGTTTAATGTGGGTCTACATCGTCCCCTAGGTGTTTAATGTGGGTCTACATTGTCCCCTCAGTGTTTAATGTGGGTCTACATCGTCCCCTCAGTGTTTCATGTGGGTCTACATCGTCCCCTAGGTGTTTAATGTGGGTCTACATTGTCCCCTCAGTGTTTAATGTGGGTCTACATCGTCACCTCAGCGTTTAATGTGGGTCTACATCGTCCCCTCAGTGTTTAATGTGGGTCTACATCGTCCCCTCAGTGTTTAATGTGGGTCTACATTGTCCCCTAGGTGTTTAATGTGGGTCTACATTGTCCCCTCAGTGTTTAATGTGGGTCTACATCGTCCCCTCAGTGTTTAATGTGGGTCTACATCGTACCCTAGGTGTTTAATGTGGGTCTACATTGTCCCCTCAGTGTTTAATGTGGGTCTACATCGTCCCCTAGGTGTTTAATGTGGGTCTACATTGTCCCCTAGGTGTTTAATGTGGGTCTACATCGTCCACTAGGTGTTTAATGTGGGTCTACATCGTCCCCTCAGCGTTTAATGTGGGTCTACATCGTCCCCTAGGTGTTTAATGTGGGTCTACATTGTCCCCTCAGCGTTTAATGTGGGTCTACATTATCCCCTAGGTGTTTAATGTGGGTCTACATCACTCCCTAGGTGTTAAACGTGGGTCTACATCGTCCCCTCAGTGTTTAATGTGGGTCTACATCGTCCCCTAGGTGTTAAACGTGGGTCTACATCGTCCCCTCAGTGTTTAATGTGGGTCTACATCGTCTCCTCAGCGTTTAATGTGGGTCTACATCGTTCCCTAGGTGTTTAATGTGGTTCAACATCGTCCCCTCAGCGTTTAATGTGGGTCTACATTGTTCCCTATGTGTTTAATGTGGGTCTACATTGTCCCCTCAGCGTTAATGTGGGTCTATACCGTCCCCTAGGTGTTTATAGTGGGTCGACACCGTCCCCTCAGTGTTTAATGTGGGTCTACATCGTCCCCTAGGTGTTAATGTGGGTCTACATCATCCCCTCAACGTTTAATGTGGGTCTACATCGTCCCCTCAGCGGTTAATGTGGGTCTACATCGTCCCCTCAGTGTTGAATGTGGGTCTACATCATCCCTTAGGTGTTTAATGTGGGTCTACATCATCCCCTCAGTGTTTAATGTGGGTCTATATTGTCCCCTAGGTGTTTAATGTGGGTCTACATCGTCCCCTGGGTGTTTAATGTGGTTTACATCGTCCCCTAGGTGTTTAATGTGGGTCTACATCGTCCCCTAGGTGTTTAATGTGGTTTAAATCGTCCCCTAGGTGTTTAATGTGGGTCTACATCGTCCCCTAGGTGTTTAATGTGGGTCTACATCGTCCCCTAGGTGTTTAATGTGGTTTACATCGTCCCCTAGGTGTTTAATGTGGGTCTACATCGTCCCCTAGGTGTTTAATGTGGGTCTACATCGTCCCCTCAGTGTTTAATGTGGGTCTACATCGTCCCCTAGGTGTTTAATGTGGGTCTACATCGTCCCCTAGGTGTTTAATGTGGGTCTACATCGTCCCCTCAGCGTTTAATGTGGGTCTACATTGTCCCCTAGGTGTTTAATGTGGATCTACATCGTCCCCTAGGTGTTTAATGTGGGTCTACATCGTCTCTTCATCGTTTAATATGGGTCTACATCATTCACTAGGTGTTTAATGTGGGTCTACATCTTCCCCTCAGTGTTTAATGTGGGTCTACATCGTCCCCTAGGTGTTGAATGTGGGTATAAATCGTCCCCTAGGTGTTTAATGTGGGTCTACATCGTCCCCTAGGTGTTTAATGTGGTTTACATCGTTCCCTAGGTGTTTAATGTGGGTCTACATCGTCCCCTAGGTGTTTAATGTGGTTTACATCGTCCCCTAGGTGTTTAATGTGGTTCTACATCGTGCCCTCAGTGTTTAATGTGGGTCTACATCGTGCCCTCAGTGTTTAATGTGGTTTACATCGTCCCCTAGGTGTTTAATGTGGGTCTACATCGTCCCCTCAGCGTTTAATGTGGGTCTACATCGTCCCCTAGGTGTTTAATGTGGGTCTACATCGTCCCCTAGGTGTTTAATGTGGGTCTACATCGTCTCCTCAGCGTTTAATATGGGTCTACATCATTCCCTAGGTGTTTAATGTGGGTCTACATCATCCCCTCAGTGTTTAATGTGTGTCTACATCGTCCCCTAGGTGTTTAATGTGGGTCTACATCGTCCCCTCAGCGTTTAATGTGGGTCTACATCGTCCCCTCAGTGTTTAATGTGTGTCTACATCGTCCCCTAGGTGTTTAATGTGGGTCTACATCGTCCCCTCAGCGTTTAATGTGGGTCTACATCGTCCCCTCAGTGTTTAATGTGGGTCTACATCGTCCCCTAGGTGTTTAACGTGGGTCTACATCGTCCCCTTAGTGTTTAATGTGGGTCTACATCGTCCCCTAGGTGTTTAATGTGGTTCAACATCGTCCCCTCAGCGTTTAATGTGGGTCTACATTGTTCCCTATGTGTTTAATGTGGGTCTACATTGTCCCCTCAGCGTTAATGTGGGTCTACATCGTCCCCTAGGTGTTTATAGTGGGTCTACACCGTCCCCTCAGTGTTTAATGTGGGTCTACACCGTCCCCTAGGTGTTTAATGTGGGTCTACATCGTCCCCTCAGCGTTTAATGTGGGTCTACATCGTTCCCTAGGTGTTTAATGTGGGTCTACACCGTCCCCTAGGTGTTTAATGGGGTCTACATCATCCCCTCAGCGTGTAATGTGGGTCTACATCGTCCCCTCAGAGTTTAATGTGGGTCGACATCGTCCCCTCAGTGTTGAATGTGGGTCTACATCATCCCCTAGGTGTTTAATGTGGGTCTACATCATCCCCTCAGTGTTTAATGTGGGTCTACATCGTCCCCTCAGTGTTTAATGTGGGTCTACATCGTCCCCTAGGTGTTTAATGTGGGTCTAAATCGTCCCCTAGGTGTTTAATGTGGGTCTACATCGTCCCCTAGGTGTTTAATGTGGTTTACATGGTCCCCTAGATGTTTAATGTGGGTCTACATCATCCCCTAGGTGTTTAATGTGGGTCTACATCGTCCCCTAGGTGTTTAATGTGGTTTACATCGTCCCCTAGGTGTTTAATGTGGGTCTACATCGTGCCCTCAGTGTTTAATGTGGGTCTACATCGTGCCCTCAGTGTTTAATGTGGGTCTACATCGTTCCCTAGGTGTTTAATGTGTGTCTACACCGTCCCCTAGGTGTTTAATGTGGGTCTACATCATCCCCTCAGCGTTTAATGTGGGTCTACATCGTCCCCTCAGCGTTTAATGTGGGTCTACATCTTCCCTCAGTGTTGAATGTGGGTCTACATCGTCCCCTAGGTGTTTAATGTGGGTCTACATCGTCCCCTCAGTGTTTAATGTGGGTCTACATTGTCCCCTAGGTGTTTAATGTGGGTCTACATCGTCCCCTAGGTGTTTAATGTGGTTTACATCGTCCACTAGGTGTTTAATGTGGGTCTAAATCGTCCACTAGGTGTTTGATGTGGGTCTACATCGTCCCCTCAGTGTTTAATGTGGGTCTACATCGTCTCCTCAGCGTTTAATATGGGTCTACATCATTCCCTAGGTGTTTAATGTGGGTCTACATCATCCCCTCAGTGTTTAATGTGGGTCTACATCGTCCCTAGGTGTTTAATGTGGGTCTACATCGTCCCCTCATCGTTTAATGTGGGTCTACATCGTCCCCTAGGTGTTTAATGTGGGTCTACATCGTCCCCTAGGTGTTTAATGTGGGTCTACATTGTCCCCTCAGCGTTTAATGTGGGTCTACATCATCCCCTCAGTGTTTAATGTGGGTCTACATCGTCCCCTAGATGTTTAATGTAGGTCTACATCGTCCCCTCAGTGTTTAATGTGGTTTTACATCGTCCCTTAGGTGTTTAATGTGGGTCTACATCGTCCCCTCAGTGTTTAATGTGGGTCTACATCGTCCCCTCAGTGTTACATGTGGGTCTACATCGTCCCCTAGGTGTTTAATGTGGGTCTACATTGTCCCCTCAGTGTTTAATGTGGGTCTACATCGTCCCCTCAGTGTTTAATGTGGGTCTACATCGTCCCCTAGGTGTTTAATGTGGGTCTACATATTCCCCTCAGTGTTTAATGTGGGTCTACATCGTCCCCTAGGTGTTTAATGTGGGACTACATTGTCCCCTAGGTGTTTAATGTGGGTCTACATCGTCCCCTAGGTGTTTAATGTGGGTCTACATCGTCCCCTCAGCGTTTAATGTGGGTCTACATCGTCCCCTAGGTGTTTAATGTGGGTCTACATTGTCCCCTCAGCGTTTAATGTGGGTCTATATCATCCCCTAGGTGTTTAATGTGGGTCTACATCGTCCCCTAGGTGTTTGACGTGGGTCTACATCGTCCCCTCAGTGTTTAATGTGGGTCTACATCGTCTCCTCAGCGTTTAATGTGGGTCTACATCGTCCCCTCAGTGTTTAATGTGGTTCAACATCGTCCCCTCAGCATTTAATGTGGGTCTACATTGTTCCCTATGTGTTTAATGTGGGTCTACATTGTCCCCTCAGCGTTAATGTGGGTCTACACCGTCCCCTAGGTGTTTATAGTGGGTCTACACCGTCCCCTCAGTGTTTAATGTGGGTCTACACCGTCCCCTAGGTGTTTAATGTGGGTCTACATCGTCCCCTCAGCGTTTAATGTGGGTCTACATCGTTCCCTAGGTGTTTAATGTGGGTCTACACCGTCCCCTAGGTGTTTAATGTGGGTCTACATCATCCCCTCAGCGTTTAATGTGGGTCTACATTGTCCCCTCAGCGTTTAATGTGGGTCTACATCGTCCCCTCAGTGTTGAATGTGGGTCTACATCGTCCCCTCAGTGTTGAATGTGGGTCTACATCATCCCCTAGGTGTTTAATGTGGGTCTACATCATCCCCTCAGCGTTTAATGTGGGTCTACATCGTGCCCTCAGTGTTTAATGTGGGTCTACATCGTCCCCTAGGTGTTTAATGTGGGTCTACATTGTCCCCTAGGTGTTTAATGTGGGTCTACATCGTCCCCTGGGTGTTTAATGTGGTTTACATCGTCCCCTAGGTGTTTAATGTGGGTCTACATCGTCCCCTAGGTGTTTAATGTGGGTCTACATCGTGCCCTCAGTGTTTAATGTGGATCTACATCGTCCCCTCAGCGTTTAATGTGGGTCTACATCGTCCCCTCAGTGTTTAATGTGGGTCTACATCGTCCCCTAGGTGTTTAACGTGGGTCTACATCGTCCCCTTAGTGTTTAATGTGGGTCTACATCGTCCCCTAGGTGTTTAATGTGGTTCAACATCGTCCCCTCAGCGTTTAATGTGGGTCTACATTGTTCCCTATGTGTTTAATGTGGGTCTACATTGTCCCCTCAGCGTTAATGTGGGTCTACATCGTCCCCTAGGTGTTTATAGTGGGTCTACACCGTCCCCTCAGTGTTTAATGTGGGTCTACACCGTCCCCTAGGTGCTTAATGTGGGTCTACATCGTCCCCTAAGCGTTTAATGTGGGTCTACATCGTTCCCTAGGTGTTTAATGTGGGTCTACACCATCCCCTAGGTGTTTAATGTGGGTCTACATTGTCCCGTAGGTGTTTAATGTGGGTCTACATTGTCCCCTAGGTGTTTAATGTGGGTCTACATCGTCCCCTCAGTGTTTAATGTGGGTCTACATCGTTCCCTAGGTGTTTAATGTGGGTCTACACCGTCCCCTAGGTGTTTAATGTGGGTCTACATCGTCCCCTCAGTCTTTAATGCGGGTCTACATCGTCCCCTCAGTGTTGAATGTGGGTCTACATCGTCCCCTAGGTGTTTAATGTGGGTCTACATTGTCCCCTCAGCGTTTAATGTGGGTCTACATCGTCCCCTCAGTGTTTAATGTGGGTCTACATCGTTCCCTAGGTGTTTAATGTGGGTGTACATCGTCCCCTAGGTGTTTAATGTGGGTGTACATCGTCCCCTCAGTGTTTAATGTGGGTCTACATCGTCCCCTCAGTGTTTAATGTGGGTCTACATCGTCCCCTCAGTGTTGAATGTGGGTCTACATCGTCCCCTAGGTGTTTAATGTGGGTCTACACCGTCCCCTCAGTGTTTAATGTGAGTCTACATCGTCCCCTAGGTGTTTAATGTGGGTCTACATCGTCCCCTCAGTGTTTAATGTGGGTCTACATCGTCCCCTAGGTGTTTAATGTGGGTCTACATCGTCCCCTCAGCGTTTAATGTGGGTCTACATCGTCCCCTTAGTGTTTAATGTGAGTCTACATCGTCCCCTAGGTGTTTAATGTGGGTCTACATCGTCCCCTCAGTGTTTAATGTGGGTCTACATCGTCCCCTAGGTGTTTAATGTGGGTCTACATCGTCCCCTAGGTGTTTAATGTGGGTCTACATCGTCCCCTAGGTGTTTAATGTGGGTCTACATTGTCCACTCAGTGTTTAATGTGGGTCTACATCGTCCCCTCAGCGTTTAATGTGGGTCTACATCGTTCCCTAGGTGTTTAATGTGGGTCTACACCATCCCCTAGGTGTTTAATGTGGGTCTACATTGTCCCGTAGGTGTTTAATGTGAGTCTACACCGTCCCCTAGGTGTTTAATGTGGGTCTACATCATCCCCTCAGCGTTTAATGTGGGTCTACATCGTCCCCTCAGCGTTTAATGTGGGTCTACATCTTCCCTCAGTGTTGAATGTGGGTCTACATCGTCCCCTAGGTGTTTAATGTGGGTCTACATCGTCCCCTCAGTGTTTAATGTGGGTCTACATTGTCCCCTAGGTGTTTAATGTGGGTCTACATCGTCCCCTAGGTGTTTAATGTGGTTTACATCGTCCACTAGGTGTTTAATGTGGGTCTAAATCGTCCACTAGGTGTTTGATGTGGGTCTACATCGTCCCCTCAGTGTTTAATGTGGGTCTACATCGTCTCCTCAGCGTTTAATATGGGTCTACATCATTCCCTAGGTGTTTAATGTGGGTCTACATCATCCCCTCAGTGTTTAATGTGGGTGTACATCGTCCCTAGGTGTTTAATGTGGGTCTACATCGTCCCCTCATCGTTTAATGTGGGTCTACATCGTCCCCTAGGTGTTTAATGTGGGTCTACATTGTCCCCTCAGCGTTTAATGTGGGTCTACATCATCCCCTCAGTGTTTAATGTGGGTCTACATCGTCCCCTAGATGTTTAATGTAGGTCTACATCGTCCCCTCAGTGTTTAATGTGGTTTTACATCGTCCCTTAGGTGTTTAATGTGGGTCTACATCGTCCCCTCAGTGTTTAATGTGGGTCTACATCGTCCCCTCAGTGTTACATGTGGGTCTACATCGTCCCCTAGGTGTTTAATGTGGGTCTACATTGTCCCCTCAGTGTTTAATGTGGGTCTACATCGTCCCCTCAGCGTTTAATGTGGGTCTACATCGTCCCCTAGGTGTTTAATGTGGGTCTACATTGTCCCCTCAGTGTTTAATGTGGGTCTACATCGTCCCCTAGGTGTTTAATGTGGGTCTACATTGTCCCCTAGGTGTTTAATGTGGGTCTACATCGTCCCCTAGGTGTTTAATGTGGGTCTACATCGTCCCCTCAGCGTTTAATGACGGTCTACATCGTCCCCTAGGTGTTTAATGTGGGTCTACATTGTCCCCTCAGCGTTTAATGTGGGTCTATATCATCCCCTAGGTGTTTAATGTGGGTCTACATCGTCCCCTAGGTGTTTGACGTGGGTCTACATCGTCCCCTCAGTGTTTAATGTGGGTCTACATCGTCTCCTCAGCGTTTAATGTGGGTCTACATCGTCCCCTCAGTGTTTAATGTGGTTCAACATCGTCCCCTCAGCATTTAATGTGGGTCTACATTGTTCCCTATGTGTTTAATGTGGGTCTACATTGTCCCCTCAGCGTTAATGTGGGTCTACACCGTCCCCTAGGTGTTTATAGTGGGTCTACACCGTCCCCTCAGTGTTTAATGTGGGTCTACACCGTCCCCTAGGTGTTTAATGTGGGTCTACATCGTCCCCTCAGCGTTTAATGTGGGTCTACATCGTCCCCTAGGTGTTTAATGTGGGTCTACATTGTCCCCTCAGCGTTAATGTGGGTCTACACCGTCCCCTAGGTGTTTATAGTGGGTCTACACCGTCCCCTCAGTGTTTAATGTGGGTCTACACCGTCCCCTAGGTGTTTAATGTGGGTCTACATCGTCCCCTCAGCGTTTAATGTGGGTCTACATCGTTCCCTAGGTGTTTAATGTGGGTCTACACCGTCCCCTAGGTGTTTAATGTGGGTCTACATCATCCCCTCAGCGTTTAATGTGGGTCTACATTGTCCCCTCAGCGTTTAATGTGGGTCTACATCGTCCCCTCAGTGTTGAATGTGGGTCTACATCGTCCCCTCAGTGTTGAATGTGGGTCTACATCATCCCCTAGGTGTTTAATGTGGGTCTACATCATCCCCTCAGTGTTTAATGTGGGTCTACATTGTCCCCTAGGTGTTTAATGTGGGTCTACATCGTCCCCTGGGTGTTTAATGTGGTTTACATCGTCCCCTAGGTGTTTAATGTGGGTCTACATCGTCCCCTAGGTGTTTAATGTGGTTCAACATCGTCCCCTAGGTGTTTAATGTGGGTCTACATTGTCCCCTCAGCGTTTAATGTGGGTCTACATCGTCCCCTCAGTGTTTAATGTGGGTCTACATCGTTCCCTAGGTGTTTAATGTGGGTCTACATCGTCCCCTAGGTGTTTAATGTGGGTGTACATCGTCCCCTCAGTGTTTAATGTGGGTCTACATCGTCCCCTCAGTGTTTAATGTGGGTCTACATCGTCCCCTCAGTGTTGAATGTGGGTCTACATCGTCCCCTAGGTGTTTAATGTGGGTCTACACCGTCCCCTCAGTGTTTAATGTGAGTCTACATCGTCCCCTAGGTGTTTAATGTGGGTCTACATCGTCCCCTCAGTGTTTAATGTGGGTCTACATCGTCCCCTAGGTGTTTAATGTGGGTCTACATCGTCCCCTCAGCGTTTAATGTGGGTCTACATCGTCCCCTTAGTGTTTAATGTGAGTCTACATCGTCCCCTAGGTGTTTAATGTGGGTCTACATCGTCCCCTCAGTGTTTAATGTGGGTCTACATCGTCCCCTAGGTGTTTAATGTGGGTCTACATCGTCCCCTAGGTGTTTAATGTGGGTCTACATCGTCCCCTAGGTGTTTAATGTGGGTCTACATTGTCCACTCAGTGTTTAATGTGGGTCTACATCGTCCCCTCAGCGTTTAATGTGGGTCTACATCGTTCCCTAGGTGTTTAATGTGGGTCTACACCATCCCCTAGGTGTTTAATGTGGGTCTACATTGTCCCGTAGGTGTTTAATGTGGGTCTACATTGTCCCCTAGGTGTTTAATGTGGGTCTACATCGTCCCCTCAGTGTTTAATGTGGTTTTACATCGTCCCCTAGGTGTTTAATGTGGGTCTACATCGTTCCCTAGGTGTTTAATGTGGGTCTACATCGTTCCCTAGGTGTTTAATGTGGGTCTACACCGTCCCCTAGGTGTTTAATGTGGGTCTACAACATCCCCTCAGCGTTTAATGTGGGTCTACATCGTCCCCTCAGCGTTTAATGTGGGTCTACATCGTTCCCTAGGTGTTTAATGTGGGTCTACATCGTCCCCTCAGCTTTTAGTGTGGGTCTACATCGTCCCCTCAGCGTTTAATGTGGGTCTACATCGTTCCCTAGTTGTTTAATGTGGGTCTACACCATCCCCTAGGTGTTTAATGCGGGTCTACAACGTCCCGTAGGTGTTTAATGTGGGTCTACATTGTCCCCTAGGTGTTTAATGTGGGTCTACATCGTCCCCTCAGTGTTTAATGTGGTTTTACATCGTCCCCTAGGTGTTTAATGTGGGTCTACATCGTTCCCTAGGTGTTTAATGTGGGTCTACATCATCCCCTCAGTGTTTAATGTGGGTCTACAACGTCCCGTAGGTGTTTAATGTGGGTCTACATTGTCCCCTCAGTGTTTAATGTGGGTCTACATCGTTCCCTAGGTGTTTAATGTGGGTCTACATTGTCCCCTCAGCGTTTAATGTGGGTCTACATCGTTCCCTCAGCGTTTAATGTGGGTCTACATCGTTCCCTAGTTGTTTAATGTGGGTCTACACCATCCCCTAGGTGTTTAATGTGGGTCTACATTGTCCCGTAGGTTTTTAATGTGGGTCTACATTGTCCCCTAGGTGTTTAATGTGGGTCTACATCGTCCCCTCAGTGTTTAATGTGGTTTTACATCGTCCCCTAGGTGTTTAATGTGGGTCTACATCGTTCCCTAGGTGTTTAATGTGGGTCTACATCATCCCCTCAGTGTTTAATGTGGGTCTACAACGTCCCGTAGGTGTTTAATGTTGGTCTACATTGTCCCCTCAGTGTTTAATGTGGGTCTACATCGTTCCCTAGGTGTTTAATGTGGGTCTACATCATCCCCTCAGCGTTTAATGTGGGTCTACATCGTCCCCTCAGTGTTTAATGTGGGTCTACATCGTCCCCTCAGTCTTTAATGTGGGTCTACATCGTTCCCTAGGTGTTTAATGTGGGTCTACATCATCCCCTCAGCGTTTAATGTGGGTCTACATTGTCCCCTCAGTGTTTAATGTGGGTCTACATCGTCCCCTCAGTCTTTAATGCGGGTCTACATCGTCCCCTCAGTGTTGAATGTGGGTCTACATTGTCCCCTAGGTGTTTAATGTGGGTCTACATTGTCCCCTAGGTGTTTAATGTGGGTCTACATCGTCCCCTCAGTGTTTAATGTGGGTCTACATCGTCCCCTAGGTGTTTAATGTGGGTCTACATTGTCCCCTCAGTGTTTAATGTGGGTCTACATCGTCTCCTCAGCGTTTAATATGGGTCTACATCATTCCCTAGGTGTTTAATGTGGGTCTACATCATCCCCTCAGTGTTTAATGTGGGTCTACATCGTCCCTAGGTGTTTAATGTGGGTCTACATCATCCCCTCATCGTTTAATGTGGGTCTACATCGTCCCCTAGATGTTTAATGTGGGTCTACATAGTCCCCTCAGTGTTTAATGTGGGTCTACATCGTCCCCTAGGTGTTTAATGTGGGTCTACATTGTCCCCTCAGTGTTTAATGTGGGTCTACATCGTCACCTCAGCGTTTAATGTGGGTCTACATTGTCCCCTCAGCGTTTAATGTGGGTCTACATCATCCCCTCAGTGTTTAATGTGGGTCTACATCGTCCCTAGGTGTTTAATGTGGGTCTACATCATCCCCTCATCGTTTAATGTGGGTCTACATCGTCCCCTAGGTGTTTAATGTGGGTCTACATCGTCCCCTAGGTGTTTAATGTGGGTCTACATTGTCCCCTCAGCGTTTAATGTGGGTCTACATCATCCCCTCAGTGTTTAATGTGGGTCTACATCATTCCCTAGGTGTTTAATGTGGGTCTACATCATCCCCTCAGTGTTTAATGTGGGTCTACATCGTCCCCTAGATGTTTAATGTGGGTCTACATCGTCCCCTCAGTGTTGAATGTGGGTCTACATCGTCCCCTCAGTGTTGAATGTGGGTCTACATCATCCCCTAGGTGTTTAATGTGGGTCTACATCATCCCCTCAGTGTTTAATGTGGGTCTACATTGTCCCCTAGGTGTTTAATGTGGGTCTACATCGTCCCCTGGGTGTTTAATGTGGTTTACATCGTCCCCTAGGTGTTTAATGTGGGTCTACATCGTCCCCTAGGTGTTTAATGTGGTTTAAATCGTCCCCTAGGTGTTTAATGTGGGTCTACATCGTCCCCTAGGTGTTTAATGTGGTTCAACATCGTCCCCTAGGTGTTTAATGTGGTTTACATCGTCCCCTAGGTGTTTAATGTGGGTGTACATCGTCCCCTAGGTGTTTAATGTGGGTCTACATCGTGCCCTCAGTGTTTAATGTGGATCTACATCGTCCCCTCAGCGTTTAATGTGGGTCTACATCGTCCCCTCAGTGTTTAATGTGGGTCTACATCGTCCCCTAGGTGTTTAACGTGGGTCTACATCGTCCCCTTAGTGTTTAATGTGGGTCTACATCGTCCCATAGGTGTTTAATGTGGTTCAACATCGTCCCCTCAGCGTTTAATGTGGGTCTACATTGTTCCCTATGTGTTTAATGTGGGTCTACATTGTCCCCTCAGCGTTAATGTGGGTCTACATCGTCCCCTAGGTGTTTATAGTGGGTCTACACTGTCCCCTCAGTGTTTAATGTGGGTCTACACCGTCCCCTAGGTGCTTAATGTGGGTCTACATCGTCCCCTCAGCGTTTAATGTGGGTCTACATCGTTCCCTAGGTGTTTAATGTGGGTCTACACCATCCCCTGGGTGTTTAATGTGGGTCTACATTGTCCCGTAGGTGTTTAATGTGGGTCTACATTGTCCCCTAGGTGTTTAATGTGGGTCTACATCGTCCCCTCAGTGTTTAATGTGGGTCTACATCGTCCCCTAGGTGTTTAATGTGGGTCTACATCGTTCCCTAGGTGTTTAATGTGGGTCTACATCATCCCCTCAGTGTTTAATGTGGGTCTACAACGTCCCGTAGGTGTTTAATGTGGGTCTACATCGTCCCCTCAGTGTTTAATGTGGGTCTACATCGTCCCCTAGGTGTTTAATATGGGTCTACATCGTCCCCTCAGTGTTTAATGTGGGTCTACATCGTTCCCTAGGTGTTTAATGTGGGTCTACACCGTCCCCTAGGTGTTTAATGTGGGTCTACATCGTCCCCTCAGTCTTTAATGCGGGTCTACATCGTCCCCTCAGTGTTGAATGTGGGTCTACATCGTCCCCTAGGTGTTTAATGTGGGTCTACATTGTCCCCTCAGCGTTTAATGTGGGTCTACATCGTCCCCTCAGTGTTTAATGTGGGTCTACATCGTTCCCTAGGTGTTTAATGTGGGTCTACATCGTCCCCTAGGTGTTTAATGTGGGTGTACATCGTCCCCTCAGTGTTTAATGTGGGTCTACATCGTCCCCTCAGTGTTTAATGTGGGTCTACATCGTCCCCTCAGTGTTGAATGTGGGTCTACATCCTCCCCTAGGTGTTTAATGTGGGTCTACACCGTCCCCTCAGTGTTTAATGTGAGTCTACATCGTCCCCTAGGTGTTTAATGTGGGTCTACATCGTCCCCTCAGTGTTTAATGTGGGTCTACATCGTCCCCTAGGTGTTTAATGTGGGTCTACATCGTCCCCTCAGCGTTTAATGTGGGTCTACATCGTCCCCTTAGTGTTTAATGTGAGTCTACATCGTCCCCTAGGTGTTTAATGTGGGTCTACATCGTCCCCTCAGTGTTTAATGTGGGTCTACATCGTCCCCTAGGTGTTTAATGTGGGTCTACACCATCCCCTAGGTGTTTAATGTGGGTCTACATTGTCCCGTAGGTGTTTAATGTGGGTCTACATTGTCCCCTAGGTGTTTAATGTGGGTCTACATCGTCCCCTCAGTGTTTAATGTGGTTTTACATCGTCCCCTAGGTGTTTAATGTGGGTCTACATCGTTCCCTAGGTGTTTAATGTGGGTCTACATCATCCCCTCAGTGTTTAATGTGGGTCTACAACGTCCCGTAGGTGTTTAATGTGGGTCTACATCGTCCCCTCAGTGTTTAATGTGGGTCTACATCGTCCCCTAGGTGTTTAATGTGGGTCTACATCGTCCCCTCAGTGTTTAATGTGGGTCTACAACGTTCCCTAGGTGTTTAATGTGGGTCTACACCGTCCCCTAGGTGTTTAATGTGGGTCTACATCGTCCCCTCAGTCTTTAATGCGAGTCTACATCGTCCCCTCAGTGTTGAATGTGGGTCTACATCGTCCCCTAGGTGTTTAATGTGGGTCTACATTGTCCCCTCAGCGTTTAATGTGGGTCTACATCATCTCCTCAGCGTTTAATATGGGTCTACATCATTCCCTAGGTGTTTAATGTGGGTCTACATCATCCCCTCAGTGTTTAATGTGGGTCTACATCGTCCCTAGGTGTTTAATGTGGGTCTACATCATCCCCTCATCGTTTAATGTGGGTCTACATCGTCCCCTAGATGTTTAATGTGGGTCTACATAGTCCCCTCAGTGTTTAATGTGGGTCTACATCGTCCCCTAGGTGTTTAATGTGGGTCTACATTGTCCCCTCAGTGTTTAATGTGGGTCTACATCGTCACCTCAGCGTTTAATGTGGGTCTACATTGTCCCCTCAGCGTTTAATGTGGGTCTACATCATCCCCTCAGTGTTTAATGTGGGTCTACATCGTCCCTAGGTGTTTAATGTGGGTCTACATCATCCCCTCATCGTTTAATGTGGGTCTACATCGTCCCCTAGGTGTTTAATGTGGGTCTACATCGTCCCCTAGGTGTTTAATGTGGGTCTACATTGTCCCCTCAGTGTTTAATGTGGGTCTACATCATCCCCTCAGTGTTTAATGTGGGTCTACATCATTCCCTAGGTGTTTAATGTGGGTCTACATCATCCCCTCAGTGTTTAATGTGGGTCTACATCGTCCCCTAGATGTTTAATGTGGGTCTACATCGTCCCCTCAGTGTTGAATGTGGGTCTACATCGTCCCCTCAGTGTTGAATGTGGGTCTACATCATCCCCTAGGTGTTTAATGTGGGTCTACATCATCCCCTCAGTGTTTAATGTGGGTCTACATTGTCCCCTAGGTGTTTAATGTGGGTCTACATCGTCCCCTGGGTGTTTAATGTGGTTTACATCGTCCCCTAGGTGTTTAATGTGGGTCTACATCGTCCCCTAGGTGTTTAATGTGGTTTAAATCGTCCCCTAGGTGTTTAATGTGGGTCTACATCGTCCCCTAGGTGTTTAATGTGGTTCAACATCGTCCCCTAGGTGTTTAATGTGGTTTACATCGTCCCCTAGGTGTTTAATGTGGGTGTACATCGTCCCCTAGGTGTTTAATGTGGGTCTACATCGTGCCCTCAGTGTTTAATGTGGATCTACATCGTCCCCTCAGCGTTTAATGTGGGTCTACATCGTCCCCTCAGTGTTTAATGTGGGTCTACATCGTCCCCTAGGTGTTTAACGTGGGTCTACATCGTCCCCTTAGTGTTTAATGTGGGTCTACATCGTCCCATAGGTGTTTAATGTGGTTCAACATCGTCCCCTCAGCGTTTAATGTGGGTCTACATTGTTCCCTATGTGTTTAATGTGGGTCTACATTGTCCCCTCAGCGTTAATGTGGGTCTACATCGTCCCCTAGGTGTTTATAGTGGGTCTACACTGTCCCCTCAGTGTTTAATGTGGGTCTACACCGTCCCCTAGGTGCTTAATGTGGGTCTACATCGTCCCCTCAGCGTTTAATGTGGGTCTACATCGTTCCCTAGGTGTTTAATGTGGGTCTACACCATCCCCTGGGTGTTTAATGTGGGTCTACATTGTCCCGTAGGTGTTTAATGTGGGTCTACATTGTCCCCTAGGTGTTTAATGTGGGTCTACATCGTCCCCTCAGTGTTTAATGTGGGTCTACATCGTCCCCTAGGTGTTTAATGTGGGTCTACATCGTTCCCTAGGTGTTTAATGTGGGTCTACATCATCCCCTCAGTGTTTAATGTGGGTCTACAACGTCCCGTAGGTGTTTAATGTGGGTCTACATCGTCCCCTCAGTGTTTAATGTGGGTCTACATCGTCCCCTAGGTGTTTAATATGGGTCTACATCGTCCCCTCAGTGTTTAATGTGGGTCTACATCGTTCCCTAGGTGTTTAATGTGGGTCTACACCGTCCCCTAGGTGTTTAATGTGGGTCTACATCGTCCCCTCAGTCTTTAATGCGGGTCTACATCGTCCCCTCAGTGTTGAATGTGGGTCTACATCGTCCCCTAGGTGTTTAATGTGGGTCTACATTGTCCCCTCAGCGTTTAATGTGGGTCTACATCGTCCCCTCAGTGTTTAATGTGGGTCTACATCGTTCCCTAGGTGTTTAATGTGGGTCTACATCGTCCCCTAGGTGTTTAATGTGGGTGTACATCGTCCCCTCAGTGTTTAATGTGGGTCTACATCGTCCCCTCAGTGTTTAATGTGGGTCTACATCGTCCCCTCAGTGTTGAATGTGGGTCTACATCGTCCCCTAGGTGTTTAATGTGGGTCTACACCGTCCCCTCAGTGTTTAATGTGAGTCTACATCGTCCCCTAGGTGTTTAATGTGGGTCTACATCGTCCCCTCAGTGTTTAATGTGGGTCTACATCGTCCCCTAGGTGTTTAATGTGGGTCTACATCGTCCCCTCAGCGTTTAATGTGGGTCTACATCGTCCCCTTAGTGTTTAATGTGAGTCTACATCGTCCCCTAGGTGTTTAATGTGGGTCTACATCGTCCCCTCAGTGTTTAATGTGGGTCTACATCGTCCCCTAGGTGTTTAATGTGGGTCTACACCATCCCCTAGGTGTTTAATGTGGGTCTACATTGTCCCGTAGGTGTTTAATGTGGGTCTACATTGTCCCCTAGGTGTTTAATGTGGGTCTACATCGTCCCCTCAGTGTTTAATGTGGTTTTACATCGTCCCCTAGGTGTTTAATGTGGGTCTACATCGTTCCCTAGGTGTTTAATGTGGGTCTACATCATCCCCTCAGTGTTTAATGTGGGTCTACAACGTCCCGTAGGTGTTTAATGTGGGTCTACATCGTCCCCTCAGTGTTTAATGTGGGTCTACATCGTCCCCTAGGTGTTTAATGTGGGTCTACATCGTCCCCTCAGTGTTTAATGTGGGTCTACAACGTTCCCTAGGTGTTTAATGTGGGTCTACACCGTCCCCTAGGTGTTTAATGTGGGTCTACATCGTCCCCTCAGTCTTTAATGCGAGTCTACATCGTCCCCTCAGTGTTGAATGTGGGTCTACATCGTCCCCTAGGTGTTTAATGTGGGTCTACATTGTCCCCTCAGCGTTTAATGTGGGTCTACATCGTCCCCTCAGTGTTTAATGTGGGTCTACATCGTTCCCTAGGTGTTTAATGTGGGTCTACATCGTCCCCTAGGTGTTTAATGTGGGTGTACATCGTCCCCTCAGTGTTTAATGTGGGTCTACATCGTCCCCTCAGTGTTTAATGTGGGTCTACATCGTCCCCTCAGTGTTGAATGTGGGTCTACATCGTCCCCTAGGTGTTTAATGTGGGTCTACACCGTCCCCTAGGTGTTTAATGTGAGTCTACATCGTCCCCTGGGTGTTTAATGTGGGTCTACATCGTCCCCTCAGTGTTTAATGTGGGTCTACATCGTCCCCTAGGTGTTTAATGTGGGTCTACATCATCCCCTCAGTGTTTAATGTGGGTCTACATTGTCCCCTAGGTGTTTAATGTGGGTCTACATCGTCCCCTGGGTGTTTAATGTGGTTTACATCGTCCCCTAGGTGTTTAATGTGGGTCTACATCGTCCCCTAGGTGTTTAATGTGGTTTAAATCGTCCCCTAGGTGTTTAATGTGGGTCTACATCGTCCCCTAGGTGTTTAATGTGGTTCAACATCGTCCCCTAGGTGTTTAATGTGGTTTACATCGTCCCCTAGGTGTTTAATGTGGGTCTACATCGTCCCCTAGGTGTTTAATGTGGGTCTACATCGTGCCCTCAGTGTTTAATGTGGATCTACATCGTCCCCTCAGCGTTTAATGTGGGTCTACATCGTCCCCTCAGTGTTTAATGTGGGTCTACATCGTCCCCTAGGTGTTTAACGTGGGTCTACATCGTCCCCTTAGTGTTTAATGTGGGTCTACATCGTCCCCTAGGTGTTTAATGTGGTTCAACATCGTCCCCTCAGCGTTTAATGTGGGTCTACATTGTTCCCTATGTGTTTAATGTGGGTCTACATTGTCCCCTCAGCGTTAATGTGGGTCTACATCGTCCCCTAGGTGTTTATAGTGGGTCTACACCGTCCCCTCAGTGTTTAATGTGGGTCTACACCGTCCCCTAGGTGCTTAATGTGGGTCTACATCGTCCCCTCAGCGTTTAATGTGGGTCTACATCGTTCCCTAGGTGTTTAATGTGGGTCTACACCATCCCCTAGGTGTTTAATGTGGGTCTACATTGTCCCGTAGGTGTTTAATGTGGGTCTACATTGTCCCCTAGGTGTTTAATGTGGGTCTACATCGTCCCCTCAGTGTTTAATGTGGTTTTACATCGTCCCCTAGGTGTTTAATGTGGGTCTACATCGTTCCCTAGGTGTTTAATGTGGGTCTACATCATCCCCTCAGTGTTTAATGTGGGTCTACAACGTCCCGTAGGTGTTTAATGTGGGTCTACATCGTCCCCTCGGTGTTTAATGTGGGTCTACATCGTCCCCTAGGTGTTTAATGTGGGTCTACATCGTCCCCTCAGTGTTTAATGTGGGTCTACATCGTTCCCTAGGTGTTTAATGTGGGTCTACACCGTCCCCTAGGTGTTTAATGTGGGTCTACATCGTCCCCTCAGTCTTTAATGCGGGTCTACATCGTCCCCTCAGTGTTGAATGTGGGTCTACATTGTCCGCTAGGTGTTTAATGTGGGTCTACATTGTCCCCTAGGTGTTTAATGTGGGTCTACATCGTCCCCTCAGCTTTTAGTGTGGGTCTACATCGTCCCCTCAGCGTTTAATGTGGGTCTACATCGTTCCCTAGTTGTTTAATGTGGGTCTACACCATCCCCTAGGTGTTTAATGTGGGTCTACATTGTCCCGTAGGTGTTTAATGTGGGTCTACATTGTCCCCTAGGTGTTTAATGTGGGTCTACATCGTCCCCTCAGTGTTTAATGTGGTTTTACATCGTCCCCTAGGTGTTTAATGTGGGTCTACATCGTTCCCTAGGTGTTTAATGTGGGTCTACATCATCCCCTCAGTGTTTAATGTGGGTCTACAACGTCCCGTAGGTGTTTAATGTGGGTCTACATTGTCCCCTCAGTGTTTAATGTGGGTCTACATCGTTCCCTAGGTGTTTAATGTGGGTCTACATCATCCCCTCAGCGTTTAATGTGGGTCTACATCGTTCCCTCAGCGTTTAATGTGGGTCTACATCGTTCCCTAGTTGTTTAATGTGGGTCTACACCATCCCCTAGGTGTTTAATGTGGGTCTACATTGTCCCGTAGGTGTTTAATGTGGGTCTACATTGTCCCCTAGGTGTTTAATGTGGGTCTACATCGTCCCCTCAGTGTTTAATGTGGTTTTACATCGTCCCCTAGGTGTTTAATGTGGGTCTACATCGTTCCCTAGGTGTTTAATGTGGGTCTACATCATCCCCTCAGTGTTTAATGTGGGTCTACAACGTCCCGTAGGTGTTTAATGTGGGTCTACATTGTCCCCTAGGTGTTTAATGTGGTTCAACATCGTCCCCTAGGTGTTTAATGTGGTTTACATCGTCCCCTAGGTGTTTAATGTGGGTCTACATCGTCCCCTAGGTGTTTAATGTGGGTCTACATCGTGCCCTCAGTGTTTAATGTGGATCTACATCGTCCCCTCAGCGTTTAATGTGGGTCTACATCGTCCCCTCAGTGTTTAATGTGGGTCTACATCGTCCCCTAGGTGTTTAACGTGGGTCTACATCGTCCCCTTAGTGTTTAATGTGGGTCTACATCGTCCCCTAGGTGTTTAATGTGGTTCAACATCGTCCCCTCAGCGTTTAATGTGGGTCTACATTGTTCCCTATGTGTTTAATGTGGGTCTACATTGTCCCCTCAGCGTTAATGTGGGTCTACATCGTCCCCTAGGTGTTTATAGTGGGTCTACACCGTCCCCTCAGTGTTTAATGTGGGTCTACACCGTCCCCTAGGTGCTTAATGTGGGTCTACATCGTCCCCTCAGCGTTTAATGTGGGTCTACATCGTTCCCTAGGTGTTTAATGTGGGTCTACACCATCCCCTAGGTGTTTAATGTGGGTCTACATTGTCCCGTAGGTGTTTAATGTGGGTCTACATTGTCCACTAGGTGTTTAATGTGGGTCTACATCGTCCCCTCAGTGTTTAATGTGGTTTTACATCGTCCCCTAGGTGTTTAATGTGGGTCTACATCGTTCCCTAGGTGTTTAATGTGGGTCTACATCATCCCCTCAGTGTTTAATGTGGGTCTACAACGTCCCGTAGGTGTTTAATGTGGGTCTACATCGTCCCCTCGGTGTTTAATGTGGGTCTACATCGTCCCCTAGGTGTTTAATGTGGGTCTACATCGTCCCCTCAGTGTTTAATGTGGGTCTACATCGTTCCCTAGGTGTTTAATGTGGGTCTACACCGTCCCCTAGGTGTTTAATGTGGGTCTACATCGTCCCCTCAGTCTTTAATGCGGGTCTACATCGTCCCCTCAGTGTTGAATGTGGGTCTACATTGTCCGCTAGGTGTTTAATGTGGGTCTACATTGTCCCCTAGGTGTTTAATGTGGGTCTACATCGTCCCCTCAGCTTTTAGTGTGGGTCTACATCGTCCCCTCAGCGTTTAATGTGGGTCTACATCGTTCCCTAGTTGTTTAATGTGGGTCTACACCATCCCCTAGGTGTTTAATGTGGGTCTACATTGTCCCGTAGGTGTTTAATGTGGGTCTACATTGTCCCCTAGGTGTTTAATGTGGGTCTACATCGTCCCCTCAGTGTTTAATGTGGTTTTACATCGTCCCCTAGGTGTTTAATGTGGGTCTACATCGTTCCCTAGGTGTTTAATGTGGGTCTACATCATCCCCTCAGTGTTTAATGTGGGTCTACAACGTCCCGTAGGTGTTTAATGTGGGTCTACATTGTCCCCTCAGTGTTTAATGTGGGTCTACATCGTTCCCTAGGTGTTTAATGTGGGTCTACATCATCCCCTCAGCGTTTAATGTGGGTCTACATCGTTCCCTCAGCGTTTAATGTGGGTCTACATCGTTCCCTAGTTGTTTAATGTGGGTCTACACCATCCCCTAGGTGTTTAATGTGGGTCTACATTGTCCCGTAGGTGTTTAATGTGGGTCTACATTGTCCCCTAGGTGTTTAATGTGGGTCTACATCGTCCCCTCAGTGTTTAATGTGGTTTTACATCGTCCCCTAGGTGTTTAATGTGGGTCTACATCGTTCCCTAGGTGTTTAATGTGGGTCTACATCATCCCCTCAGTGTTTAATGTGGGTCTACAACGTCCCGTAGGTGTTTAATGTGGGTCTACATTGTCCCCTCAGTGTTTAATGTGGGTCTACATCGTTCCCTAGGTGTTTAATGTGGGTCTACATCATCCCCTCAGCGTTTAATGTGGGTCTACATCGTCCCCTCAGTGTTTAATGTGGGTCTACATCGTCCCCTCAGTCTTTAATGTGGGTCTACATCGTCCCCTAGGTGTTTAATGTGGGTCTACATCGTTCCCTAGGTGTTTAATGTGGGTCTACATCATCCCCTCAGTGTTTAATGTGGGTCTACAACGTCCCGTAGGTGTTTAATGTGGGTCTACATTGTCCCCTCAGTGTTTAATGTGGGTCTACATCGTTCCCTAGGTGTTTAATGTGGGTCTACATCATCCCCTCAGCGTTTAATGTGGGTCTACATCGTTCCCTCAGCGTTTAATGTGGGTCTACATCGTTCCCTAGTTGTTTAATGTGGGTCTACACCATCCCCTAGGTGTTTAATGTGGGTCTACATTGTCCCGTAGGTGTTTAATGTGGGTCTACATTGTCCCCTAGGTGTTTAATGTGGGTCTACATCGTCCCCTCAGTGTTTAATGTGGTTTTACATCGTCCCCTAGGTGTTTAATGTGGGTCTACATCGTTCCCTAGGTGTTTAATGTGGGTCTACATCATCCCCTCAGTGTTTAATGTGGGTCTACAACGTCCCGTAGGTGTTTAATGTGGGTCTACATTGTCCCCTCAGTGTTTAATGTGGGTCTACATCGTTCCCTAGGTGTTTAATGTGGGTCTACATCATCCCCTCAGCGTTTAATGTGGGTCTACATCGTCCCCTCAGTGTTTAATGTGGGTCTACATCGTCCCCTCAGTGTTTAATGTGGGTCTACATCGTTCCCTAGGTGTTTAATGTGGGTCTACATCATCCCCTCAGCGTTTAATGTGGGTCTACATTGTCCACTCAGTGTTTAATGTGGGTCTACATCGTCCCCTCAGTCTTTAATGCGGGTCTACATCGTCCCCTCAGTGTTGAATGTGGGTCTACATTGTCCCCTAGGTGTTTAATGTGGGTCTACATTGTCCCCTAGGTGTTTAATGTGGGTCTACATCGTCCCCTCAGTGTTTAATGTGGGTCTACATCGTCCCCTAGGTGTTTAATGTGGGTCTACATTGTCCCCTCAGTGTTTAATGTGGGTCTACATCGTCTCCTCAGCGTTTAATATGGGTCTACATCATTCCCTAGGTGTTTAATGTGGGTCTACATCATCCCCTCAGTGTTTAATGTGGGTCTACATCGTCCCTAGGTGTTTAATGTGGGTCTACATCATCCCCTCATCGTTTAATGTGGGTCTACATCGTCCCCTAGGTGTTTAATGTGGGTCTACATCGTCCCCTAGGTGTTTAATGTGGGTCTACATTGTCCCCTCAGCGTTTAATGTGGGTCTACATCATCCCCTCAGTGTTTAATGTGGGTCTACATCGTCCCTAGGTGTTTAATGTGGGTCTACATCATCCCCTCATCGTTTAATGTGGGTCTACATCGTCCCCTAGGTGTTTAATGTGGGTCTACATCGTCCCCTAGGTGTTTAATGTGGGTCTACATTGTCCCCTCAGCGTTTAATGTGGGTCTACATCATCCCCTCAGTGTTTAATGTGGGTCTACATCATTCCCTAGGTGTTTAATGTGGGTCTACATCATCCCCTCAGTGTTTAATGTGGGTCTACATCGTCCCCTAGATGTTTAATGTGGGTCTACATCGTCCCCTCAGTGTTGAATGTGGGTCTACATCGTCCCCTCAGTGTTGAATGTGGGTCTACATCATCCCCTAGGTGTTTAATGTGGGTCTACATCATCCCCTCAGTGTTTAATGTGGGTCTACATTGTCCCCTAGGTGTTTAATGTGGGTCTACATCGTCCCCTGGGTGTTTAATGTGGTTTACATCGTCCCCTAGGTGTTTAATGTGGGTCTACATCGTCCCCTAGGTGTTTAATGTGGTTTAAATCGTCCCCTAGGTGTTTAATGTGGGTCTACATCGTCCCCTAGGTGTTTAATGTGGTTCAACATCGTCCCCTAGGTGTTTAATGTGGGTGTACATCGTCCCCTAGGTGTTTAATGTGGGTCTACATCGTGCCCTCAGTGTTTAATGTGGATCTACATCGTCCCCTCAGCGTTTAATGTGGGTCTACATCGTCCCCTCAGTGTTTAATGTGGGTCTACATCGTCCCCTAGGTGTTTAACGTGGGTCTACATCGTCCCCTTAGTGTTTAATGTGGGTCTACATTGTTCCCTATGTGTTTAATGTGGGTCTACATTGTCCCCTCAGCGTTAATGTGGGTCTACATCGTCCCCTAGGTGTTTATAGTGGGTCTACACCGTCCCCTCAGTGTTTAATGTGGGTCTACACCGTCCCCTAGGTGCTTAATGTGGGTCTACATCGTCCCCTCAGCGTTTAATGTGGGTCTACATCGTTCCCTAGGTGTTTAATGTGGGTCTACACCATCCCCTAGGTGTTTAATGTGGGTCTACATTGTCCCGTAGGTGTTTAATGTGGGTCTACATTGTCCCCTAGGTGTTTAATGTGGGTCTACATCGTCCCCTCAGTGTTTAATGTGGGTCTACATCGTCCCCTAGGTGTTTAATGTGGGTCTACATCGTTCCCTAGGTGTTTAATGTGGGTCTACATCATCCCCTCAGTGTTTAATGTGGGTCTACAACGTCCCGTAGGTGTTTAATGTGGGTCTACATCGTCCCCTCAGTGTTTAATGTGGGTCTACATCGTCCCCTAGGTGTTTAATGTGGGTCTACATCGTCCCCTCAGTGTTTAATGTGGGTCTACATCGTTCCCTAGGTGTTTAATGTGGGTCTACACCGTCCCCTAGGTGTTTAATGTGGGTCTACATCGTCCCCTCAGTCTTTAATGCGGGTCTACATCGTCCCCTCAGTGTTGAATGTGGGTCTACATCGTCCCCTAGGTGTTTAATGTGGGTCTACATTGTCCCCTCAGCGTTTAATGTGGGTCTACATCGTCCCCTCAGTGTTTAATGTGGGTCTACATCGTTCCCTAGGTGTTTAATGTGGGTCTACATCGTCCCCTAGGTGTTTAATGTGGGTGTACATCGTCCCCTCAGTGTTTAATGTGGGTCTACATCGTCCCCTCAGTGTTTAATGTGGGTCTACATCGTCCCCTCAGTGTTGAATGTGGGTCTACATCGTCCCCTAGGTGTTTAATGTGGGTCTACACCGTCCCCTCAGTGTTTAATGTGAGTCTACATCGTCCCCTAGGTGTTTAATGTGGGTCTACATCGTCCCCTCAGTGTTTAATGTGGGTCTACATCGTCCCCTAGGTGTTTAATGTGGGTCTACATCGTCCCCTCAGCGTTTAATGTGGGTCTACATCGTCCCCTTAGTGTTTAATGTGAGTCTACATCGTCCCCTAGGTGTTTAATGTGGGTCTACATCATTCCCTAGGTGTTTAATGTGGGTCTACATCATCCCCTCAGTGTTTAATGTGGGTCTACATCGTCCCCTAGATATTTAATGTGGGTCTACATCGTCCCCTCAGTGTTGAATGTGGGTCTACATCGTCCCCTCAGTGTTGAATGTGGGTCTACATCATCCCCTAGGTGTTTAATGTGGGTCTACATCATCCCCTCAGTGTTTAATGTGGGTCTACATTGTCCCCTAGGTGTTTAATGTGGGTCTACATCGTCCCCTGGGTGTTTAATGTGGTTTACATCGTCCCCTAGGTGTTTAATGTGGGTCTACATCGTCCCCTAGGTGTTTAATGTGGTTTAAATCGTCCCCTAGGTGTTTAATGTGGGTCTACATCGTCCCCTAGGTGTTTAATGTGGTTCAACATCGTCCCCTAGGTGTTTAATGTGTTTTACATCGTCCCCTAGGTGTTTAATGTGGGTGTACATCGTCCCCTAGGTGTTTAATGTGGGTCTACATCGTGCCCTCAGTGTTTAATGTGGATCTACATCGTCCCCTCAGCGTTTAATGTGGGTCTACATCGTCCCCTCAGTGTTTAATGTGGGTCTACATCGTCCCCTAGGTGTTTAACGTGGGTCTACATCGTCCCCTTAGTGTTTAATGTGGGTCTACATCGTCCCCTAGGTGTTTAATGTGGTTCAACATCGTCCCCTCAGCGTTTAATGTGGGTCTACATTGTTCCCTATGTGTTTAATGTGGGTCTACATTGTCCCCTCAGCGTTAATGTGGGTCTACATCGTCCCCTAGGTGTTTATAGTGGGTCTACACCGTCCCCTCAGTGTTTAATGTGGGTCTACACCGTCCCCTAGGTGCTTAATGTGGGTCTACATCGTCCCCTCAGCGTTTAATGTGGGTCTACATCGTTCCCTAGGTGTTTAATGTGGGTCTACACCATCCCCTAGGTGTTTAATGTGGGTCTACATTGTCCCGTAGGTGTTTAATGTGGGTCTACATTGTCCCCTAGGTGTTTAATGTGGGTCTACATCGTCCCCTCAGTGTTTAATGTGGGTCTACATCGTCCCCTAGGTGTTTAATGTGGGTCTACATCGTTCCCTAGGTGTTTAATGTGGGTCTACATCATCCCCTCAGTGTTTAATGTGGGTCTACAACGTCCCGTAGGTGTTTAATGTGGGTCTACATCGTCCCCTCAGTGTTTAATGTGGGTCTACATCGTCCCCTAGGTGTTTAATGTGGGTCTACATCGTCCCCTCAGTGTTTAATGTGGGTCTACATCGTTCCCTAGGTGTTTAATGTGGGTCTACACCGTCCCCTAGGTGTTTAATGTGGGTCTACATCGTCCCCTCAGTCTTTAATGCGGGTCTACATCGTCCCCTCAGTGTTGAATGTGGGTCTACATCGTCCCCTAGGTGTTTAATGTGGGTCTACATTGTCCCCTCAGCGTTTAATGTGGGTCTACATCGTCCCCTCAGTGTTTAATGTGGGTCTACATCGTTCCCTAGGTGTTTAATGTGGGTCTACATCGTCCCCTAGGTGTTTAATGTGGGTGTACATCGTCCCCTCAGTGTTTAATGTGGGTCTACATCGTCCCCTCAGTGTTTAATGTGGGTCTACATCGTCCCCTCAGTGTTGAATGTGGGTCTACATCGTCCCCTAGGTGTTTAATGTGGGTCTACACCGTCCCCTCAGTGTTTAATGTGAGTCTACATCGTCCCCTAGGTGTTTAATGTGGGTCTACATCGTCCCCTCAGTGTTTAATGTGGGTCTACATCGTCCCCTAGGTGTTTAATGTGGGTCTACATCGTCCCCTCAGCGTTTAATGTGGGTCTACATCGTCCCCTTAGTGTTTAATGTGAGTCTACATCGTCCCCTAGGTGTTTAATGTGGGTCTACATCGTCCCCTCAGTGTTTAATGTGGGTCTACATCGTCCCCTAGGTGTTTAATGTGGGTCTACACCATCCCCTAGGTGTTTAATGTGGGTCTACATTGTCCCGTAGGTGTTTAATGTGGGTCTACATTGTCCCCTAGGTGTTTAATGTGGGTCTACATCGTCCCCTCAGTGTTTAATGTGGTTTTACATCGTCCCCTAGGTGTTTAATGTGGGTCTACATCGTTCCCTAGGTGTTTAATGTGGGTCTACATCATCCCCTCAGTGTTTAATGTGGGTCTACAACGTCCCGTAGGTGTTTAATGTGGGTCTACATCGTCCCCTCAGTGTTTAATGTGGGTCTACATCGTCCCCTAGGTGTTTAATGTGGGTCTACATCGTCCCCTCAGTGTTTAATGTGGGTCTACATCGTTCCCTAGGTGTTTAATGTGGGTCTACATCGTCCCCTCAGTCTTTAATGCGGGTCTACATCGTCCCCTCAGTGTTGAATGTGGGTCTACATCGTCCCCTCAGTGTTGAATGTGGGTCTACATCGTCCCCTAGGTGTTTAATGTGGGTCTACATCGTCCCCTCAGTGTTTAATGTGGTTTTACATCGTCCCCTAGGTGTTTAATGTGGGTCTACATCGTTCCCTAGGTGTTTAATGTGGGTCTACATCATCCCCTCAGTGTTTAATGTGGGTCTACAACGTCCCGTAGGTGTTTAATGTGGGTCTACATCGTCCCCTCAGTGTTTAATGTGGGTCTACATCGTCCCCTAGGTGTTTAATGTGGGTCTACATCGTCCCCTCAGTGTTTAATGTGGGTCTACATCGTTCCCTAGGTGTTTAATGTGGGTCTACACCGTCCCCTAGGTGTTTAATGTGGGTCTACATCGTCCCCTCAGTCTTTAATGCGGGTCTACATCGTCCCCTCAGTGTTGAATGTGGGTCTACATCGTCCCCTAGGTGTTTAATGTGGGTCTACATTGTCCCCTCAGCGTTTAATGTGGGTCTACATCGTCCCCTCAGTGTTTAATGTGGGTCTACATCGTTCCCTAGGTGTTTAATGTGGGTCTACATCGTCCCCTAGGTGTTTAATGTGGGTGTACATCGTCCCCTCAGTGTTTAATGTGGGTCTACATCGTCCCCTCAGTGTTTAATGTGGGTCTACATCGTCCCCTCAGTGTTGAATGTGGGTCTACATCGTCCCCTAGGTGTTTAATGTGGGTGTACACCGTCCCCTCAGTGTTTAATGTGAGTCTACATCGTCCCCTAGGTGTTTAATGTGGGTCTACATCGTCCCCTCAGTGTTTAATGTGGGTCTACATCGTCCCCTAGGTGTTTAATGTGGGTCTACATCATCCCCTCAGTGTTTAATGTGGGTCTACATTGTCCCCTAGGTGTTTAATGTGGGTCTACATCGTCCCCTGGGTGTTTAATGTGGTTTACATCGTCCCCTAGGTGTTTAATGTGGGTCTACATCGTCCCCTAGGTGTTTAATGTGGTTTAAATCGTCCCCTAGGTGTTTAATGTGGGTCTACATCGTCCCCTAGGTGTTTAATGTGGTTCAACATCGTCCCCTAGGTGTTTAATGTGGTTTACATCGTCCCCTAGGTGTTTAATGTGGGTCTACATCGTCCCCTAGGTGTTTAATGTGGGTCTACATCGTGCCCTCAGTGTTTAATGTGGATCTACATCGTCCCCTCAGCGTTTAATGTGGGTGTACATCGTCCCCTCAGTGTTTAATGTGGGTCTACATCGTCCCCTAGGTGTTTAACGTGGGTCTACATCGTCCCCTTAGTGTTTAATGTGGGTCTACATCGTCCCCTAGGTGTTTAATGTGGTTCAACATCGTCCCCTCAGCGTTTAATGTGGGTCTACATTGTTCCCTATGTGTTTAATGTGGGTCTACATTGTCCCCTCAGCGTTAATGTGGGTCTACATCGTCCCCTAGGTGTTTATAGTGGGTCTACACCGTCCCCTCAGTGTTTAATGTGGGTCTACACCGTCCCCTAGGTGCTTAATGTGGGTCTACATCGTCCCCTCAGCGTTTAATGTGGGTCTACATCGTTCCCTAGGTGTTTAATGTGGGTCTACACCATCCCCTAGGTGTTTAATGTGGGTCTACATTGTCCCGTAGGTGTTTAATGTGGGTCTACATTGTCCCCTAGGTGTTTAATGTGGGTCTACATCGTCCCCTCAGTGTTTAATGTGGGTCTACATCGTCCCCTAGGTGTTTAATGTGGGTCTACATCGTTCCCTAGGTGTTTAATGTGGGTCTACATCATCCCCTCAGTGTTTAATGTGGGTCTACAACGTCCCGTAGGTGTTTAATGTGGGTCTACATCGTCCCCTCAGTGTTTAATGTGGGTCTACATCGTCCCCTAGGTGTTTAATGTGGGTCTACATCGTCCCCTCAGTGTTTAATGTGGGTCTACATCGTTCCCTAGGTGTTTAATGTGGGTCTACACCGTCCCCTAGGTGTTTAATGTGGGTCTACATCGTCCCCTCAGTCTTTAATGCGGGTCTACATCGTCCCCTCAGTGTTGAATGTGGGTCTACATCGTCCCCTAGGTGTTTAATGTGGGTCTACATTGTCCCCTCAGCGTTTAATGTGGGTCTACATCGTCCCCTCAGTGTTTAATGTGGGTCTACATCGTTCCCTAGGTGTTTAATGTGGGTCTACATCGTCCCCTAGGTGTTTAATGTGGGTGTACATCGTCCCCTCAGTGTTTAATGTGGGTCTACATCGTCCCCTCAGTGTTTAATGTGGGTCTACATCGTCCCCTCAGTGTTGAATGTGGGTCTACATCGTCCCCTAGTTGTTTAATGTGGGTCTACACCGTCCCCTCAGTGTTTAATGTGAGTCTACATCGTCCCCTAGGTGTTTAATGTGGGTCTACATCGTCCCCTCAGTGTTTAATGTGGGTCTACATCGTCCCCTAGGTGTTTAATGTGGGTCTACATCGTCCCCTCAGTGTTTAATGTGGGTCTACATCGTCCCCTTAGTGTTTAATGTGAGTCTACATCGTCCCCTAGGTGTTTAATGTGGGTCTACATCGTCCCCTCAGTGTTTAATGTGGGTCTACATCGTCCCCTAGGTGTTTAATGTGGGTCTACACCATCCCCTAGGTGTTTAATGTGGGTCTACATTGTCCCGTAGGTGTTTAATGTGGGTCTACATTGTCCCCTAGGTGTTTAATGTGGGTCTACATCGTCCCCTCAGTGTTTAATGTGGTTCTACATCGTCCCCTAGGTGTTTAATGTGGGTCTACATCGTTCCCTAGGTGTTTAATGTGGGTCTACATCATCCCCTCAGTGTTTAATGTGGGTCTACAACGTCCCGTAGGTGTTTAATGTGGGTCTACATCGTCCCCTCAGTGTTTAATGTGGGTCTACATCGTCCCCTAGGTGTTTAATGTGGGTCTACATCGTCCCCTCAGTGTTTAATGTGGGTCTACATCGTTCCCTAGGTGTTTAATGTGGGTCTACACCGTCCCCTAGGTGTTTAATGTGGGTCTACATCGTCCCCTCAGTCTTTAATGCGGGTCTACATCGTCCCCTCAGTGTTGAATGTGGGTCTACATCGTCCCCTAGGTGTTTAATGTGGGTCTACATTGTCCCCTCAGCGTTTAATGTGGGTCTACATCGTCCCCTCAGTGTTTAATGTGGGTCTACATCGTTCCCTAGGTGTTTAATGTGGGTCTACATCGTCCCCTAGGTGTTTAATGTGGGTGTACATCGTCCCCTAGGTGTTTAATGTGGGTGTACATCGTCCCCTCAGTGTTTAATGTGGGTCTACATCGTCCCCTCAGTGTTTAATGTGGGTCTACATCGTCCCCTCAGTGTTGAATGTGGGTCTACATCGTCCCCTAGGTGTTTAATGTGGGTCTACACCGTCCCCTCAGTGTTTAATGTGAGTCTACATCGTCCCCTAGGTGTTTAATGTGGGTCTACATCGTCCCCTCAGTGTTTAATGTGGGTCTACATCGTCCCCTAGGTGTTTAATGTGGGTCTACATCATCCCCTCAGTGTTTAATGTGGGTCTACATTGTCCCCTAGGTGTTTAATGTGGGTCTACATCGTCCCCTGGGTGTTTAATGTGGTTTACATCGTCCCCTAGGTGTTTAATGTGGGTCTACATCGTCCCCTAGGTGTTTAATGTGGTTTAAATCGTCCCCTAGGTGTTTAATGTGGGTCTACATCGTCCCCTAGGTGTTTAATGTGGTTCAACATCGTCCCCTAGGTGTTTAATGTGGTTTACATCGTCCCCTAGGTGTTTAATGTGGGTCTACATCGTCCCCTAGGTGTTTAATGTGGGTCTACATCGTGCCCTCAGTGTTTAATGTGGATCTACATCGTCCCCTCAGCGTTTAATGTGGGTCTACATCGTCCCCTCAGTGTTTAATGTGGGTCTACATCGTCCCCTAGGTGTTTAACGTGGGTCTACATCGTCCCCTTAGTGTTTAATGTGGGTCTACATCGTCCCCTAGATGTTTAATGTGGGTCTACATCGTCCCCTCAGCGTTTAATGTGGGTCTACATTGTTCCCTATGTGTTTAATGTGGGTCTACATTGTCCCCTCAGCGTTAATGTGGGTCTACATCGTCCCCTAGGTGTTTAATGTGGGACTACACCATCCCCTAGGTGTTTAATGTGGGTCTACATTGTCCCGTAGGTGTTTAATGTGGGTCTACATCGTCCCCTCAGTGTTTAATGTGGGTCTACATCGTCCCCTAGGTGTTTAATGTGGGTCTACATCGTTCCCTAGGTGTTTAATGTGGGTCTACATCATCCCCTCAGTGTTTAATGTGGGTCTACAACGTCCCGTAGGTGTTTAATGTGGGTCTACATCGTCCCCTCAGTGTTTAATGTGGGTCTACATCGTCCCCTAGGTGTTTAATGTGGGTCTACATCGTCCCCTCAGTGTTTAATGTGGGTCTACATCGTTCCCTAGGTGTTTAATGTGGGTCTACACCGTCCCCTAGGTGTTTAATGTGGGTCTACATCGTCCCCTCAGTCTTTAATGCGGGTCTACATCGTCCCCTCAGTGTTGAATGTGGGTCTACATCGTCCCCTAGGTGTTTAATGTGGGTCTACATTGTCCCCTCAGCGTTTAATGTGGGTCTACATCGTCCCCTCAGTGTTTAATGTGGGTCTACATCGTTCCCTAGGTGTTTAATGTGGGTCTACATCGTCCCCTAGGTGTTTAATGTGGGTGTACATCGTCCCCTCAGTGTTTAATGTGGGTCTACATCGTCCCCTCAGTGTTTAATGTGGGTCTACATCGTCCCCTCAGTGTTGAATGTGGGTCTACATCGTCCCCTAGTTGTTTAATGTGGGTCTACACCGTCCCCTCAGTGTTTAATGTGAGTCTACATCGTCCCCTAGGTGTTTAATGTGGGTCTACATCGTCCCCTCAGTGTTTAATGTGGGTCTACATCGTCCCCTAGGTGTTTAATGTGGGTCTACATCGTCCCCTCAGCGTTTAATGTGGGTCTACATCGTCCCCTTAGTGTTTAATGTGAGTCTACATCGTCCCCTAGGTGTTTAATGTGGGTCTACATCGTCCCCTCAGTGTTTAATGTGGGTCTACATCGTCCCCTAGGTGTTTAATGTGGGTCTACACCATCCCCTAGGTGTTTAATGTGGGTCTACATTGTCCCGTAGGTGTTTAATGTGGGTCTACATTGTCCCCTAGGTGTTTAATGTGGGTCTACATCGTCCCCTCAGTGTTTAATGTGGTTCTACATCGTCCCCTAGGTGTTTAATGTGGGTCTACATCGTTCCCTAGGTGTTTAATGTGGGTCTACATCATCCCCTCAGTGTTTAATGTGGGTCTACAACGTCCCGTAGGTGTTTAATGTGGGTCTACATCGTCCCCTCAGTGTTTAATGTGGGTCTACATCGTCCCCTAGGTGTTTAATGTGGGTCTACATCGTCCCCTCAGTGTTTAATGTGGGTCTACATCGTTCCCTAGGTGTTTAATGTGGGTCTACACCGTCCCCTAGGTGTTTAATGTGGGTCTACATCGTCCCCTCAGTCTTTAATGCGGGTCTACATCGTCCCCTCAGTGTTGAATGTGGGTCTACATCGTCCCCTAGGTGTTTAATGTGGGTCTACATTGTCCCCTCAGCGTTTAATGTGGGTCTACATCGTCCCCTCAGTGTTTAATGTGGGTCTACATCGTTCCCTAGGTGTTTAATGTGGGTCTACATCGTCCCCTAGGTGTTTAATGTGGGTGTACATCGTCCCCTAGGTGTTTAATGTGGGTGTACATCGTCCCCTCAGTGTTTAATGTGGGTCTACATCGTCCCCTCAGTGTTTAATGTGGGTCTACATCGTCCCCTCAGTGTTGAATGTGGGTCTACATCGTCCCCTAGGTGTTTAATGTGGGTCTACACCGTCCCCTCAGTGTTTAATGTGAGTCTACATCGTCCCCTAGGTGTTTAATGTGGGTCTACATCGTCCCCTCAGTGTTTAATGTGGGTCTACATCGTCCCCTAGGTGTTTAATGTGGGTCTACATCATCCCCTCAGTGTTTAATGTGGGTCTACATTGTCCCCTAGGTGTTTAATGTGGGTCTACATCGTCCCCTGGGTGTTTAATGTGGTTTACATCGTCCCCTAGGTGTTTAATGTGGGTCTACATCGTCCCCTAGGTGTTTAATGTGGTTTAAATCGTCCCCTAGGTGTTTAATGTGGGTCTACATCGTCCCCTAGGTGTTTAATGTGGTTCAACATCGTCCCCTAGGTGTTTAATGTGGTTTACATCGTCCCCTAGGTGTTTAATGTGGGTCTACATCGTCCCCTAGGTGTTTAATGTGGGTCTACATCGTGCCCTCAGTGTTTAATGTGGATCTACATCGTCCCCTCAGCGTTTAATGTGGGTCTACATCGTCCCCTCAGTGTTTAATGTGGGTCTACATCGTCCCCTAGGTGTTTAACGTGGGTCTACATCGTCCCCTTAGTGTTTAATGTGGGTCTACATCGTCCCCTAGATGTTTAATGTGGGTCTACATCGTCCCCTCAGCGTTTAATGTGGGTCTACATTGTTCCCTATGTGTTTAATGTGGGTCTACATTGTCCCCTCAGCGTTAATGTGGGTCTACATCGTCCCCTAGGTGTTTATAGTGGGTCTACACCATCCCCTCAGTGTTTAATGTGGGTCTACACCGTCCCCTAGGTGCTTAATGTGGGTCTACATCGTCCCCTCAGCGTTTAATGTGGGTCTACATCGTTCCCTAGGTGTTTAATGTGGGTCTACACCATCCCCTAGGTGTTTAATGTGGGTCTACATTGTCCCGTAGGTGTTTAATGTGGGTCTACATTGTCCCCTAGGTGTTTAATGTGGGTCTACATCGTCCCCTCAGTGTTTAATGTGGTTTTACATCGTCCCCTAGGTGTTTAATGTGGGTCTACATCGTTCCCTAGGTGTTTAATGTGGGTCTACATCATCCCCTCAGTGTTTAATGTGGGTCTACAACGTCCCGTAGGTGTTTAATGTGGGTCTACATCGTCCCCTCGGTGTTTAATGTGGGTCTACATCGTCCCCTAGGTGTTTAATGTGGGTCTACATCGTCCCCTCAGTGTTTAATGTGGGTCTACATCGTTCCCTAGGTGTTTAATGTGGGTCTACACCGTCCCCTAGGTGTTTAATGTGGGTCTACATCGTCCCCTCAGTCTTTAATGCGGGTCTACATCGTCCCCTCAGTGTTGAATGTGGGTCTACATCATCCCCTAGGTGTTTAATGTGGGTCTACATTGTCCCCTCAGCGTTTAATGTGGGTCTACATCGTCCCCTCAGTGTTTAATGTGGGTCTACATCGTTCCCTAGGTGTTTAATGTGGGTCTACATCGTCCCCTAGGTGTTTAATGTGGGTGTACATCGTCCCCTCAGTGTTTAATGTGGGTCTACATCGTCCCCTCAGTGTTTAATGTGGGTCTACATCGTCCCCTCAGTGTTGAATGTGGGTCTACATCGTCCCCTAGGTGTTTAATGTGGGTCTACACCGTCCCCTCAGTGTTTAATGTGAGTCTACATAGTCCCCTAGGTGTTTAATGTGGGTCTACATCGTCCCCTCAGTGTTTAATGTGGGTCTACATCGTCCCCTAGGTGTTTAATGTGGGTCTACATCATCCCCTCAGCGTTTAATGTGGGTCTACATCGTCCCCTTAGTGTTTAATGTGAGTCTACATCGTCCCCTAGGTGTTTAATGTGGGTCTACATCGTCCCCTCAGTGTTTAATGTGGGTCTACATCGTCCCCTAGGTGTTTAATGTGGGACTACACCATCCCCTAGGTGTTTAATGTGGGTCTACATTGTCCCGTAGGTGTTTAATGTGGGTCTACATCGTCCCCTAGGTGTTTAATGTGGGTCTACATCATCCCCTCAGTGTTTAATGTGGGTCTACATTGTCCCCTAGGTGTTTAATGTGGGTCTACATCGTCCCCTGGGTGTTTAATGTGGTTTACATCGTCCCCTAGGTGTTTAATGTGGGTCTACATCGTCCCCTAGGTGTTTAATGTGGTTTAAATCGTCCCCTAGGTGTTTAATGTGGGTCTACATCGTCCCCTAGGTGTTTAATGTGGTTCAACATCGTCCCCTAGGTGTTTAATGTGGTTTACATCGTCCCCTAGGTGTTTAATGTGGGTCTACATCGTCCCCTAGGTGTTTAATGTGGGTCTACATCGTGCCCTCAGTGTTTAATGTGGATCTACATCGTCCCCTCAGCGTTTAATGTGGGTCTACATCGTCCCCTCAGTGTTTAATGTGGGTCTACATCGTCCCCTAGGTGTTTAACGTGGGTCTACATCGTCCCCTTAGTGTTTAATGTGGGTCTACATCGTCCCCTAGGTGTTTAATGTGGTTCAACATCGTCCCCTCAGCGTTTAATGTGGGTCTACATTGTTCCCTAGGTGTTTAATGTGGGTCTACATTGTCCCCTCAGCGTTAATGTGGGTCTACATCGTCCCCTAGGTGTTTATAGTGGGTCTACACCGTCCCCTCAGTGTTTAATGTGGGTCTACACCGTCCCCTAGGTGCTTAATGTGGGTCTACATCGTCCCCTCAGCGTTTAATGTGGGTCTACATCGTTCCCTAGGTGTTTAATGTGGGTCTACACCATCCCCTAGGTGTTTAATGTGGGTCTACATTGTCCCGTAGGTGTTTAATGTGGGTCTACATTGTCCCCTAGGTGTTTAATGTGGGTCTACATCGTCCCCTCAGTGTTTAATGTGGTTTTACATCGTCCCCTAGGTGTTTAATGTGGGTCTACATCGTTCCCTAGGTGTTTAATGTGGGTCTACATCATCCCCTCAGTGTTTAATGTGGGTCTACAACGTCCCGTAGGTGTTTAATGTGGGTCTACATCGTCCCCTCGGTGTTTAATGTGGGTCTACATCGTCCCCTAGGTGTTTAATGTGGGTCTACATCGTCCCCTCAGTGTTTAATGTGGGTCTACATCGTTCCCTAGGTGTTTAATGTGGGTCTACACCGTCCCCTAGGTGTTTAATGTGGGTCTACATCGTCCCCTCAGTCTTTAATGCGGGTCTACATCGTCCCCTCAGTGTTGAATGTGGGTCTACATCGTCCCCTAGGTGTTTAATGTGGGTCTACATTGTCCCCTCAGCGTTTAATGTGGGTCTACATCGTCCCCTCAGTGTTTAATGTGGGTCTACATCGTTCCCTAGGTGTTTAATGTGGGTCTACATCGTCCCCTAGGTGTTTAATGTGGGTGTACATCGTCCCCTCAGTGTTTAATGTGGGTCTACATCGTCCCCTCAGTGTTTAATGTGGGTCTACATCGTCCCTTCAGTGTTGAATGTGGGTCTACATCGTCCCCTAGGTGTTTATTGTGGGTCTACACCGTCCCCTCAGTGTTTAATGTGAGTCTACATCGTCCCCTAGGTGTTTAATGTGGGTCTACATCGTCCCCTCAGTGTTTAATGTGGGTCTACATCGTCCCCTAGGTGTTTAATGTGGGTCTACATCGTCCCCTCAGCGTTTAATGTGGGTCTACATCGTCCCCTTAGTGTTTAATGTGAGTCTAAATCGTCCCCTAGGTGTTTAATGTGGGTCTACATCGTCCCCTCAGTGTTTAATGTGGGTCTACATCGTCCCCTAGGTGTTTAATGTGGGTCTACACCATCCCCTAGGTGTTTAATGTGGGTCTACATCGTCCCGTAGGTGTTTAATGTGGGTCTACATTGTCCCCTAGGTGTTTAATGTGGGTCTACATCGTCCCCTCAGTGTTTAATGTGGTTTTACATCGTCCCCTAGGTGTTTAATGTGGGTCTACATCGTTCCCTAGGTGTTTAATGTGGGTCTACATCATCCCCTCAGTGTTTAATGTGGGTCTACAACGTCCCGTAGGTGTTTAATGTGGGTCTACATCGTCCCCTCAGTGTTTAATGTGGGTCTACATCGTCCCCTAGGTGTTTAATGTGGGTCTACATCGTCCCCTCAGTGTTTAATGTGGGTCTACATCGTTCCCTAGGTGTTTAATGTGGGTCTACACCGTCCCCTAGGTGTTTAATGTGGGTCTACATCGTCCCCTCAGTCTTTAATGCGGGTCTACATCGTCCCCTCAGTGTTGAATGTGGGTCTACATCGTCCCCTAGGTGTTTAATGTGGGTCTACATTGTCCCCTCAGCGTTTAATGTGGGTCTACATCGTCCCCTCAGTGTTTAATGTGGGTCTACATCGTTCCCTAGGTGTTTAATGTGGGTCTACATCATCCCCTAGGTGTTTAATGTGGGTGTACATCGTCCCCTCAGTGTTTAATGTGGGTCTACATCGTCCCCTCAGTGTTTAATGTGGGTCTACATCGTCCCCTCAGTGTTGAATGTGGGTCTACATCGTCCCCTAGGTGTTTAATGTGGGTCTACACCGTCCCCTCAGTGTTTAATGTGAGTCTACATCGTCCCCTAGGTGTTTAATGTGGGTCTACATCGTCCCCTCAGTGTTTAATGTGGGTCTACATCGTCCCCTAGGTGTTTAATGTGGGTCTACATCGTCCCCTCAGCGTTTAATGTGGGTCTACATCGTCCCCTTAGTGTTTAATGTGAGTCTACATCGTCCCCTAGGTGTTTAATGTGGGTCTACATCGTCCCCTCAGTGTTTAATGTGGGTCTACATCGTCCCCTAGGTGTTTAATGTGAGTCTACATCGTCCCCTAGGTGTTTAATGTGGGTCTACATCGTCCCCTCAGTGTTGAATGTGGGTCTACATCGTCCCCTAGGTGTTTAATGTGGGTCTACATCGTCCCCTAGGTGTTTAATGTGGGTCTACATCGTCCCCTAGGTGTTTAATGTGGGTCTACATTGTCCACTCAGTGTTTAATGTGGGTCTACATCGTCCCCTCAGTGTTTAATGTGGGTCTACATTGTCCCCTCAGTGTTTAATGTGGGTCTACATCGTCCCCTAGGTGTTTAATGTGGGTCTACATCGTCCCCTCAGTGTTGAATGTGGGTCTACATCGTCCCCTAGGTGTTTAATGTGGGTCTACACCGTCCCCTCAGTGTTTAATGTGGGTCTAAACCGTCCCCTAGGTGTTTAATGTGGGTCTACATCATCCCCTCAGCTTATAGTGTGGGTCTACATCGTCCCCTCAGCGTTTAATGTGGGTCTACATCGTTCCCTAGGTGTTTAATGTGGGTCTACACCATCCCCTAGGTGTTTAATGTGGGTCTACATCGTCCCGTAGGTGTTTAATATGGGTCTACACCATCCCCTAGGTGTTTAATGTGGGTCTACATTGTCCCGTAGGTGTTTAATGTGGGTCTACATTGTCCCCTAGGTGTTTAATGTGGGTCTACATCGTCCCCTCAGTGTTTAATGTGGTTTTACATCGTCCCCTAGGTGTTTAATGTGGGTCTACATCGTTCCCTAGGTGTTTAATGTGGGTCTACATCATCCCCTCAGTGTTTAATGTGGGTCTACAACGTCCCGTAGGTGTTTAATGTGGGTCTACATCGTCCCCTCAGTGTTTAATGTGGGTCTACATCGTCCCCTAGGTGTTTAATGTGGGTCTACATCGTCCCCTCAGTGTTTAATGTGGGTCTACATCGTTCCCTAGGTGTTTAATGTGGGTCTACACCGTCCCCTAGGTGTTTAATGTGGGTCTACATCGTCCCCTCAGTCTTTAATGCGGGTCTACATCGTCCCCTCAGTGTTGAATGTGGGTCTACATCGTCCCCTAGGTGTTTAATGTGGGTCTACATTGTCCCCTCGTCCCCTAGGTGTTTAATGTGGGTGTACATCGTCCCCTCAGCGTTTAATGTGGGTCTACATCATTCCCTAGGTGTTTAATGTGGGTCTACATCGTCCCCTAGGTGTTTAATGTGGGTGTACATCGTCCCCTCAGTGTTTAATGTGGGTCTACATCGTCCCCTCAGTGTTTAATGTGGGTCTACATCGTCCCCTCAGTGTTGAATGTGGGTCTACATCGTCCCCTAGGTGTTTAATGTGGGTCTACACCGTCCCCTCAGTGTTTAATGTGAGTCTACATCGTCCCCTAGGTGTTTAATGTGGGTCTACATCGTCCCCTCAGTGTTTAATGTGGGTCTACATCGTCCCCTAGGTGTTTAATGTGGGTCTACATCGTCCCCTCAGCGTTTAATGTGGGTCTACATCGTCCCCTTAGTGTTTAATGTGAGTCTACATCGTCCCCTAGGTGTTTAATGTGGGTCTACATCGTCCCCTCAGTGTTTAATGTGGGTCTACATCGTCCCCTAGGTGTTTAATGTGGGTCTACATCGTCCCCTAGGTGTTTAATGTGGGTCTACATCGTCCCCTAGGTGTTTAATGTGGGTCTACATTGTCCACTCAGTGTTTAATGTGGGTCTACATCGTCCCCTCAGTGTTTAATGTGGGTCTACATTGTCCCCTCAGTGTTTAATGTGGGTCTACATCGTCCCCTAGGTGTTTAATGTGGGTCTACATCGTCCCCTCAGTGTTGAATGTGGGTCTACATCGTCCCCTAGGTGTTTAATGTGGGTCTACACCGTCCCCTCAGTGTTTAATGTGGGTCTAAACCGTCCCCTAGGTGTTTAATGTGGGTCTACATCATCCCCTCAGCTTATAGTGTGGGTCTACATCTTCCCCTCAGCGTTTAATGTGGGTCTACATCGTTCCCTAGGTGTTTAATGTGGGTCTACACCATCCCCTAGGTGTTTAATGTGGGTCTACATCGTCCCGTAGGTGTTTAATGTGGGTCTACATCGTCCCCTAGGTGTTTAATGTGGGTCTACATCGTCCCCTAGGTGTTTAATGTGGGTCTACATTGTCCACTCAGTGTTTAATGTGGGTCTACATCGTCCCCTCAGTGTTTAATGTGGGTCTACATTGTCCCCTCAGTGTTTAATGTGGGTCTACATCGTCCCCTAGGTGTTTAATGTGGGTCTACATCGTCCCCTCAGTGTTGAATGTGGGTCTACATCGTCCCCTAGGTGTTTAATGTGGGTCTACACCGTCCCCTCAGTGTTTAATGTGGGTCTAAACCGTCCCCTAGGTGTTTAATGTGGGTCTACATCATCCCCTCAGCTTATAGTGTGGGTCTACATCGTCCCCTCAGCGTTTAATGTGGGTCTACATCGTTCCCTAGGTGTTTAATGTGGGTCTACACCATCCCCTAGGTGTTTAATGTGGGTCTACATCGTCCCGTAGGTGTTTAATGTGGGTCTACATTGTCCCCTAGGTGTTTAATGTGGGTCTACATCGTCCCCTCAGTGTTTAATGTGGTTTTACATCGTCCCCTAGGTGTTTAATGTGGGTCTACATCGTTCCCTAGGTGTTTAATGTGGGTCTACATCATCCCCTCAGTGTTTAATGTTGGTCTACAACGTCCCGTAGGTGTTTAATGTGGGTCTACATCGTCCCCTAGGTGTTTAATGTGGGTCTACATCGTCCCCTCAGTGTTTAATGTGGGTCTACATCGTTCCCTAGGTGTTTAATGTGGGTCTACACCGTCCCCTAGGTGTTTAATGTGGGTCTACAACATCCCCTCAGCGTTTAATGTGGGTCTAAATCGTCCCCTCAGCGTTTAATGTGGGTCTACATCATCCCCTCAGCGTTTAATGTGGGTCTACATCATCCCCTCAGCGTTTAATGTGGGTCTACATCGTCTCCTCAGTGTTTAATGTGGGTCTACATCGTCCCCTCAGTCTTTAATGCGGGTCTACATCGTCCCCTCAGTGTTGAATGTGGGTCTACATTGTCCCCTAGGTGTTTAATGTGGGTCTACATTGTCCCCTAGGTGTTTAATGTGGGTCTACATCGTCCCCTCAGCTTTTAGTGTGGGTCTACATCGTCCCCTCAGCGTTTAATGTGGGTCTACATCGTTCCCTAGGTGTTTAATGTGGGTCTACACCATCCCCTAGGTGTTTAATGTGGGTCTACATTGTCCAGTAGGTGTTTAATGTGGGTCTACATTGTCCCCTAGGTGTTTAATGTGGGTCTACATCGTCCCCTCAGTGTTTAATGTGGTTTTACATCGTCCCCTAGGTGTTTAATGTGGGTCTACATCGTTCCCTAGGTGTTTAATGTGGGTCTACATCATCCCCTCAGTGTTTAATGTGGGTCTACAACGTCCCGTAGGTGTTTAATGTGGGTCTACATTGTCCCCTCAGTGTTTAATGTGGGTCTACATCGTTCCCTAGGTGTTTAATGTGGGTCTACATCATCCCCTCAGCGTTTAATGTGGGTCTACATCGTCCCCTCAGTGTTTAATGTGGGTCTACATCGTCCCCTCAGTCTTTAATGTGGGTCTACATCGTTCCCTAGGTGTTTAATGTGGGTCTACATCATCCCCTCAGCGTTTAATGTGGGTCTACATTGTCCCCTCAGTGTTTAATGTGGGTCTACATCGTCCCCTCAGTGTTTAATGTGGGTCTACATCGTTCCCTAGGTGTTTAATGTGGGTCTACACCGTCCCCTAGGTGTTTAATGTGGGTCTACATCGTCCCCTCAGTCTTTAATGCGGGTCTACATCGTCCCCTCAGTGTTGAATGTGGGTCTACATCGTCCCCTAGGTGTTTAATGTGGGTCTACATTGTCCCCTCAGCGTTTAATGTGGGTCTACATCGTCCCCTCAGTGTTTAATGTGGGTCTACATCGTTCCCTAGGTGTTTAATGTGGGTCTACATCGTCCCCTAGGTGTTTAATGTGGGTGTACATCGTCCCCTCAGTGTTTAATGTGGGTCTACATCGTCCCCTCAGTGTTTAATGTGGGTCTACATCGTCCCCTCAGTGTTGAATGTGGGTCTACATCGTCCCCTAGGTGTTTAATGTGGGTCTACACCGTCCCCTCAGTGTTTTATGTGAGTCTACATCGTCCCCTAGGTGTTTAATGTGGGTCTACATCGTCCCCTCAGTGTTTAATGTGGGTCTACATCGTCCCCTAGGTGTTTAATGTGGGTCTACATCGTCCCCTCAGCGTTTAATGTGGGTCTACATCGTCCCCTTAGTGTTTAATGTGAGTCTACATCGTCCCCTAGGTGTTTAATGTGGGTCTACATCGTCCCCTCAGAGTTTAATGTGGGTCTACATCGTCCCCTAGGTGTTTAATGTGGGTCTACATCGTCCCCTAGGTGTTTAATGTGGGTCTACATCGTCCCCTAGGTGTTTAATGTGGGTCTACATTGTCCACTCAGTGTTTAATGTGGGTCTACATCGTCCCCTCAGTGTTTAATGTGGGTCTACATTGTCACCTCAGTGTTTAATGTGGGTCTACATCGTCCCCTAGGTGTTTAATGTGGGTCTACATCGTCCCCTCAGTGTTGAATGTGGGTCTACATCGTCCCCTAGGTGTTTAATGTGGGTCTACACCGTCCCCTCAGTGTTTAATGTGGGTCTAAACCGTCCCCTAGGTGTTTAATGTGGGTCTACATCATCCCCTCAGCTTATAGTGTGGGTCTACATCGTCCCCTCAGCGTTTAATGTGGGTCTACATCGTCCCCTAGGTGTTTAATGTGGGTCTACATCGTCCCCTCAGTGTTTAATGTGGGTCTACATCGTTCCCTAGGTGTTTAATGTGGGTCTACACCGTCCCCTAGGTGTTTAATGTGGGTCTACAACATCCCCTCAGCGTTTAATGTGGGTCTAAATCGTCCCCTCAGCGTTTAATGTGGGTCTACATCATCCCCTCAGCGTTTAATGTGGGTCTACATCATCCCCTCAGCGTTTAATGTGGGTCTACATCGTCCCCTCAGTGTTTAATGTGGGTCTACATCGTCCCCTCAGTCTTTAATGCGGGTCTACATCGTCCCCTCAGTGTTGAATGTGGGTCTACATTGTCCCCTAGGTGTTTAATGTGGGTCTACATTGTCCCCTAGGTGTTTAATGTGGGTCTACATCGTCCCCTCAGCTTTTAGTGTGGGTCTACATCGTCCCCTCAGCGTTTAATGTGGGTCTACATCGTTCCCTAGGTGTTTAATGTGGGTCTACACCATCCCCTAGGTGTTTAATGTGGGTCTACATTGTCCCGTAGGTGTTTAATGTGGGTCTACATTGTCCCCTAGGTGTTTAATGTGGGTCTACATCGTCCCCTCAGTGTTTAATGTGGTTTTACATCGTCCCCTAGGTGTTTAATGTGGGTCTACATCGTTCCCTAGGTGTTTAATGTGGGTCTACATCATCCCCTCAGTGTTTAATGTGGGTCTACAACGTCCCGTAGGTGTTTAATGTGGGTCTACATTGTCCCCTCAGTGTTTAATGTGGGTCTACATCGTTCCCTAGGTGTTTAATGTGGGTCTACATCATCCCCTCAGCGTTTAATGTGGGTCTACATCGTCCCCTCAGTGTTTAATGTGGGTCTACATCGTCCCCTCAGTCTTTAATGTGGGTCTACATCGTTCCCTAGGTGTTTAATGTGGGTCTACATCATCCCCTCAGCGTTTAATGTGGGTCTACATTGTCCCCTCAGTGTTTAATGTGGGTCTACATCGTCCCCTCAGTGTTTAATGTGGGTCTACATCGTTCCCTAGGTGTTTAATGTGGGTCTACACCGTCCCCTAGGTGTTTAATGTGGGTCTACATCGTCCCCTCAGTCTTTAATGCGGGTCTACATCGTCCCCTCAGTGTTGAATGTGGGTCTACATCGTCCCCTAGGTGTTTAATGTGGGTCTACATTGTCCCCTCAGCGTTTAATGTGGGTCTACATCGTCCCCTCAGTGTTTAATGTGGGTCTACATCGTTCCCTAGGTGTTTAATGTGGGTCTACATCGTCCCCTAGGTGTTTAATGTGGGTGTACATCGTCCCCTCAGTGTTTAATGTGGGTCTACATCGTCCCCTCAGTGTTTAATGTGGGTCTACATCGTCCCCTCAGTGTTGAATGTGGGTCTACATCGTCCCCTAGGTGTTTAATGTGGGTCTACACCGTCCCCTCAGTGTTTAATGTGAGTCTACATCGTCCCCTAGGTGTTTAATGTGGGTCTACATCGTCCCCTCAGTGTTTAATGTGGGTCTACATCGTCCCCTAGGTGTTTAATGTGGGTCTACATCGTCCCCTCAGCGTTTAATGTGGGTCTACATCGTCCCCTTAGTGTTTAATGTGAGTCTACATCGTCCCCTAGGTGTTTAATGTGGGTCTACATCGTCCCCTCAGAGTTTAATGTGGGTCTACATCGTCCCCTAGGTGTTTAATGTGGGTCTACATCGTCCCCTAGGTGTTTAATGTGGGTCTACATCGTCCCCTAGGTGTTTAATGTGGGTCTACATTGTCCACTCAGTGTTTAATGTGGGTCTACATCGTCCCCTCAGTGTTTAATGTGGGTCTACATTGTCACCTCAGTGTTTAATGTGGGTCTACATCGTCCCCTAGGTGTTTAATGTGGGTCTACATCGTCCCCTCAGTGTTGAATGTGGGTCTACATCGTCCCCTAGGTGTTTAATGTGGGTCTACACCGTCCCCTCAGTGTTTAATGTGGGTCTAAACCGTCCCCTAGGTGTTTAATGTGGGTCTACATCATCCCCTCAGCTTATAGTGTGGGTCTACATCGTCCCCTCAGCGTTTAATGTGGGTCTACATCGTTCCCTAGGTGTTTAATGTGGGTCTACACCATCCCCTAGGTGTTTAATGTGGGTCTACATCGTTCCCTAGGTGTTTAATGTGGGTCTACACCATCCCCTAGGTGTTTAATGTGGGTCTACATCGTCCCGTAGGTGTTTAATGTGGGTCTACATTGTCCCCTAGGTGTTTAATGTGGGTCTACATCGTCCCCTCAGTGTTTAATGTGGTTTTACATCGTCCCCTAGGTGTTTAATGTGGGTCTACATCGTTCCCTAGGTGTTTAATGTGGGTCTACATCATCCCCTCAGTGTTTAATGTGGGTCTACAACGTCCCGTAGGTGTTTAATGTGGGTCTACATCGTCCCCTAGGTGTTTAATGTGGGTCTACATCGTCCCCTCAGTGTTTAATGTGGGTCTACATCGTTCCCTAGGTGTTTAATGTGGGTCTACACCGTCCCCTAGGTGTTTAATGTGGGTCTACAACATCCCCTCAGCGTTTAATGTGGGTCTACATCGTCCCCTCAGCGTTTAATGTGGGTCTACATCATCCCCTCAGCGTTTAATGTGGGTCTACATCATCCCCTCAGCGTTTAATGTGGGTCTACATCGTCCCCTCAGTGTTTAATGTGGGTCTACATCGTCCCCTCAGTCTTTAATGCGGGTCTACATCGTCCCCTCAGTGTTGAATGTGGGTCTACATTGTCCCCTAGGTGTTTAATGTGGGTCTACATTGTCCCCTAGGTGTTTAATGTGGGTCTACATCGTCCCCTCAGCTTTTAGTGTGGGTCTACATCGTCCCCTCAGCGTTTAATGTGGGTCTACATCGTTCCCTAGGTGTTTAATGTGGGTCTACACCATCCCCTAGGTGTTTAATGTGGGTCTACATTGTCCCGTAGGTGTTTAATGTGGGTCTACATTGTCCCCTAGGTGTTTAATGTGGGTCTACATCGTCCCCTCAGTGTTTAATGTGGTTTTACATCGTCCCCTAGGTGTTTAATGTGGGTCTACATCGTTCCCTAGGTGTTTAATGTGGGTCTACATCATCCCCTCAGTGTTTAATGTGGGTCTACAACGTCCCGTAGGTGTTTAATGTGGGTCTACATTGTCCCCTCAGTGTTTAATGTGGGTCTACATCGTTCCCTAGGTGTTTAATGTGGGTCTACATCATCCCCTCAGCGTTTAATGTGGGTCTACATCGTCCCCTCAGTCTTTAATGTGGGTCTACATCGTTCCCTAGGTGTTTAATGTGGGTCTACATCATCCCCTCAGCGTTTAATGTGGGTCTACATTGTCCCCTCAGTGTTTAATGTGGGTCTACATCGTCCCCTCAGTCTTTAATGCGGGTCTACATCGTCCCCTCAGTGTTGAATGTGGGTCTACATTGTCCCCTAGGTGTTTAATGTGGGTCTACATTGTCCCCTAGGTGTTTAATGTGGGTCTACATCGTCCCCTCAGTGTTTAATGTGGGTCTACATCGTCCCCTAGGTGTTTAATGTGGGTCTACATTGTCCCCTCAGTGTTTAATGTGGGTCTACATCGTCTCCTCAGCGTTTAATATGGGTCTACACCGTCCCCTCAGTGTTTAATGTGGGTCTAAACCGTCCCCTAGGTGTTTAATGTGGGTCTACATAATCCCCTCATCTTATAGTGTGGGTCTACATCGTCCCCTCAGCGTTTAATGTGGGTCTACATCGTTCCCTAGGTGTTTAATGTGGGTCTACACCATCCCCTAGGTGTTTAATGTGGGTCTACATCGTCCCGTAGGTGTTTAATGTGGGTCTACATTGTCCCCTAGGTGTTTAATGTGGGTCTACATCGTCCCCTCAGTGTTTAATGTGGTTTTACATCGTCCCCTAGGTGTTTAATGTGGGTCTACATCGTTCCCTAGGTGTTTAATGTGGGTCTACATCGTCCCCTCAGTGTTTAATGTGGGTCTACAACGTCCCGTAGGTGTTTAATGTGGGTCTACATCGTCCCCTAGGTGTTTAATGTGGGTCTACACCATCCCCTAGGTGTTTAATGTGGGTCTACATCGTCCCGTAGGTGTTTAATGTGGGTCTACATTGTCCCCTAGGTGTTTAATGTGGGTCTACATCGTCCCCTCAGTGTTTAATGTGGTTTTACATCGTCCCCTAGGTGTTTAATGTGGGTCTACATCGTTCCCTAGGTGTTTAATGTGGGTCTACATCATCCCCTCAGTGTTTAATGTGGGTCTACAACGTCCCGTAGGTGTTTAATGTGGGTCTACATCGTCCCCTAGGTGTTTAATGTGGGTCTACATCGTCCCCTCAGTGTTTAATGTGGGTCTACATCGTTCCCTAGGTGTTTAATGTGGGTCTACACCGTCCCCTAGGTGTTTAATGTGGGTCTACAACATCCCCTCAGCGTTTAATGTGGGTCTACATCGTCCCCTCAGTGTTTAATGTGGGTCTAAATCATCCCCTCAGCGTTTAATGTGGGTCTACATCATCCCCTCAGCGTTTAATGTGGGTCTACATCGTCCCCTCAGTGTTTAATGTGGGTCTACATCGTCCCCTCAGTCTTTAATGCGGGTCTACATCGTCCCCTCAGTGTTGAATGTGGGTCTACATTGTCCCCTAGGTGTTTAATGTGGGTCTACATTGTCCCCTAGGTGTTTAATGTGGGTCTACATCGTCCCCTCAGCTTTTAGTGTGGGTCTACATCGTCCCCTCAGCGTTTAATGTGGGTCTACATCGTTCCCTAGGTGTTTAATGTGGGTCTACACCATCCCCTAGGTGTTTAATGTGGGTCTACATTGTCCCGTAGGTGTTTAATGTGGGTCTACATTGTCCCCTAGGTGTTTAATGTGGGTCTACATCGTCCCCTCAGTGTTTAATGTGGTTTTACATCGTCCCCTAGGTGTTTAATGTGGGTCTACATCGTTCCCTAGGTGTTTAATGTGGGTCTACATCATCCCCTCAGTGTTTAATGTGGGTCTACAACGTCCCGTAGGTGTTTAATGTGGGTCTACATTGTCCTCTCAGTGTTTAATGTGGGTCTACATCGTTCCCTAGGTGTTTAATGTGGGTCTACATCATCCCCTCAGCGTTTAATGTGGGTCTACATCGTCCCCTCAGTGTTTAATGTGGGTCTACATCGTCCCCTCAGTCTTTAATGTGGGTCTACATCGTTCCCTAGGTGTTTAATGTGGGTCTACATCATCCCCTCAGCGTTTAATGTGGGTCTACATTGTCCCCTCAGTGTTTAATGTGGGTCTACATCGTCCCCTCAGTCTTTAATGCGGGTCTACATCGTCCCCTCAGTGTTGAATGTGGGTCTACATTGTCCCCTAGGTGTTTAATGTGGGTCTACATTGTCCCCTAGGTGTTTAATGTGGGTCTACATCGTCCCCTCAGTGTTTAATGTGGGTCTACATCGTCCCCTAGGTGTTTAATGTGGGTCTAGATCGTCTCCTCAGCGTTTAATATGGGTCTACACCGTCCCCTCAGTGTTTAATGTGGGTCTAAACCGTCTCCTAGGTGTTTAATGTGGGTCTACATCATCCCCTCAGCTTATAGTGTGGGTCTACATCGTCCCCTCAGCGTTTAATGTGGGTCTACATCGTTCCCTAGGTGTTTAATGTGGGTCTACACCATCCCCTAGGTGTTTAATGTGGGTCTACATCGTCCCGTAGGTGTTTAATGTGGGTCTACATTGTCCCCTAGGTGTTTAATGTGGGTCTACATCGTCCCCTCAGTGTTTAATGTGGTTTTACATCGTCCCCTAGGTGTTTAATGTGGGTCTACATCGTTCCCTAGGTGTTTAATGTGGGTCTACATCATCCCCTCAGTGTTTAATGTGGGTCTGCAACGTCCCGTAGGTGTTTAATGTGGGTCTACATCGTCCCCTAGGTGTTTAATGTGGGTCTACATCGTCCCCTCAGTGTTGAATGTGGGTCTACATTGTCCCCTAGGTGTTTAATGTGGGTCTACATTGTCCCCTAGGTGTTTAATGTGGGTCTACATCGTCCCCTCAGTGTTTAATGTGGGTCTACATCGTCCCCTAGGTGTTTAATGTGGGTCTAAATTGTCCCCTCAGTGTTTAATGTGGGTCTACATCGTCTCCTCAGCGTTTAATATGGGTCTACATCATTCCATAGGTGTTTAATGTGGGTCTACATCATCCCCTCAGTGTTTAATGTGGGTCTACATCGTCCCTAGGTGTTTAATGTGGGTCTACATCATCCCCTCATCGTTTAATGTGGGTCTACATCGTCCCCTAGGTGTTTAATGTGGGTCTACATCGTCCCCTAGGTGTTTAATGTGGGTCTACATTGTCCCCTCAGCGTTTAATGTGGGTCTACATCATCCCCTCAGTGTTTAATGTGGGTCTACATCGTCCCTAGGTGTTTAATGTGGGTCTACATCATCCCCTCATCGTTTAATGTGGGTCTACATCGTCCCCTAGGTGTTTAATGTGGGACTACATCGTCCCCTAGGTGTTTAATGTGGGTCTACATCGTCCCCTCAGTGTTTAATGTGGTTTTACATCGTCCCCTAGGTGTTTAATGTGGGTCTACATCGTTCCCTAGGTGTTTAATGTGGGTCTACATCATCCCCTCAGTGTTTAATGTGGGTCTACAACGTCCCGTAGGTGTTTAATGTGGGTCTACATTGTCCCCTCAGTGTTTAATGTGGGTCTACATCGTTCCCTAGGTGTTTAATGTGGGTCTACATCATCCCCTCAGCGTTTAATGTGGGTCTACATCGTCCCCTCAGTGTTTAATGTGGGTCTACATCGTCCCCTCAGTCTTTAATGTGGGTCTACATCGTTCCCTAGGTGTTTAATGTGGGTCTACATCATCCCCTCAGCGTTTAATGTGGGTCTACATTGTCCCCTCAGTGTTTAATGTGGGTCTACATCGTCCCCTCAGTCTTTAATGCGGGTCTACATCGTCCCCTCAGTGTTGAATGTGGGTCTACATTGTCCCCTAGGTGTTTAATGTGGGTCTACATTGTCCCCTAGGTGTTTAATGTGGGTCTACATCGTCCCCTCAGTGTTTAATGTGGGTCTACATCGTCCCCTAGGTGTTTAATGTGGGTCTACATTGTCCCCTCAGTGTTTAATGTGGGTCTACATCGTCTCCTCAGCGTTTAATATGGGTCTACACCGTCCCCTCAGTGTTTAATGTGGGTCTAAACCGTCCCCTAGGTGTTTAATGTGGGTCTACATAATCCCCTCATCTTATAGTGTGGGTCTACATCGTCCCCTCAGCGTTTAATGTGGGTCTACATCGTTCCCTAGGTGTTTAATGTGGGTCTACACCATCCCCTAGGTGTTTAATGTGGGTCTATATCATCCCCTCAGTGTTTAATGTGGGTCTACATCGTCCCCTAGATGTTTAATGTGGGTCTACATCGTCCCCTCAGTGTTTAATGTGGGTCTACATCGTCCCCTCAGTGTTTAATGTGGGTCTACATCGTCCCCTAGGTGTTTAATGTGGGTCTACATTGTCCCCTCAGTGTTTAATGTGGGTCTACATCGTCCCCTAGGTGTTTAATGTGGGTCTACATTGTCCCCTAGGTGTTTAATGTGGGTCTACATCGTCCCGTAGGTGTTTAATGTGGGTCTACATCGTCCCCTCAGCGTTTAATGTGGGTCTACATCGTCCCCTAGGTGTTTAATGTGGGTCTACATTGTCCCCTCAGCGTTTAATGTGGGTCTACATTATCCCCTAGGTGTTCAATGTGGGTCTACATCGTCCCCTAGGTGTTAAACGTGGGTCTACATCGTCTCCTCAGCGTTTAATGTGGGTCTACATCGTTCCCTAGGTGTTTAATGTGGTTCAACATCGTCCCCTCAGCGTTTAATGTGGGTCTACATTGTTCCCTATGTGTTTAATGTGGGTCTACATTGTCCCCTCAGCGTTAATGTGGGTCTATACCGTCCCCTAGGTGTTTATAGTGGGTCGACACCGTCCCCTCAGTGTTTAATGTGGGTCTACATCGTCCCCTAGGTGTTTAATGTGGGTCTACATCATCCCCTCAGCGTTTAATGTGGGTCTACATCGTCCCCTCAGCGTTTAATGTGGGTCTACATCGTCCCCTCAGTGTTGAATGTGGGTCTACATCATCCCCTAGGTGTTTAATGTGGGTGTACATCATCCCCTCAGTGTTTAATGTGGGTCTACATTGTCCCCTAGGTGTTTAATGTGGGTCTACATCGTCCCCTGGGTGTTTAATGTGGTTTACATCGTCCCCTAGGTGTTTAATGTGGGTCTACATCGTCCCCTAGGTGTTTAATGTGGTTTAAATCGTCCCCTAGGTGTTTAATGTGGGTCTACATCGTCCCCTAGGTGTTTAATGTGGGTCTACATCGTCCCCTAGGTGTTTAATGTGGTTTACATCGTCCCCTAGGTGTTTAATGTGGGTCTACATCGTCCCCTAGGTGTTTAATGTGGGTCTACATCGTGCCCTCAGTGTTTAATGTGGGTCTACATCGTCCCCTAGGTGTTTAATGTGGGTCTACATCGTCCCCTAGGTGTTTAATGTGGGTCTACATCGTCCCCTCAGCGTTTAATGTGGGTCTACATTGTCCCCTAGGTGTTTAATGTGGATCTACATCGTCCCCTAGGTGTTTAATGTGGGTCTACATCGTCTCTTCATCGTTTAATATGGGTCTACATCATTCCCTAGGTGTTTAATGTGGGTCTACATCTTCCCCTCAGTGTTTAATGTGGGTCTACATCGTCCCCTAGGTGTTTAATGTGGGTCTAAATCGTCCCCTAGGTGTTTAATGTGGGTCTACATCGTCCCCTAGGTGTTTAATGTGGTTTACATCGTCCCCTAGGTGTTTAATGTGGGTCTACGTCGTCCCCTAGGTGTTTAATGTGGTTTACATCGTCCCCTAGGTGTTTAATGTGGGTCTACATCGTGCCCTCAGTGTTTAATGTGGGTCTACATCGTCCCCTAGGTGTTTAATGTGGGTCTACACCGTGCCCTCAGTGTTTAATGTGGGTCTACATCGTGCCCTCAGTGTTTAATGTGGTTTACATCGTCCCCTAGGTGTTTAATGTGGGTCTACATTGTCCCCTCAGTGTTTAATGTGGGTCTACATCGTCTCCTCAGCGTTTAATATGGGTCTACACCGTCCCCTCAGTGTTTAATGTGGGTCTAAACCGTCTCCTAGGTGTTTAATGTGGGTCTACATCATCCCCTCAGCTTATAGTGTGGGTCTACATCGTCCCCTCAGCGTTTAATGTGGGTCTACATCGTTCCCTAGGTGTTTAATGTGGGTCTACACCATCCCCTAGGTGTTTAATGTGGGTCTACATCGTCCCGTAGGTGTTTAATGTGGGTCTACATTGTCCCCTAGGTGTTTAATGTGGGTCTACATCGTCCCCTCAGTGTTTAATGTGGTTTTACATCGTCCCCTAGGTGTTTAATGTGGGTCTACATCGTTCCCTAGGTGTTTAATGTGGGTCTACATCATCCCCTCAGTGTTTAATGTGGGTCTACAACGTCCCGTAGGTGTTTAATGTGGGTCTACATCGTCCCCTAGGTGTTTAATGTGGGTCTACATCGTCCCCTCAGTGTTGAATGTGGGTCTACATTGTCCCCTAGGTGTTTAATGTGGGTCTACATTGTCCCCTAGGTGTTTAATGTGGGTCTACATCGTCCCCTCAGTGTTTAATGTGGGTCTACATCGTCCCCTAGGTGTTTAATGTGGGTCTACATTGTCCCCTCAGTGTTTAATGTGGGTCTACATCGTCTCCTCAGCGTTTAATATGGGTCTACATCATTCCATAGGTGTTTAATGTGGGTCTACATCATCCCCTCAGTGTTTAATGTGGGTCTACATCGTCCCTAGGTGTTTAATGTGGGTCTACATCATCCCCTCATCGTTTAATGTGGGTCTACATCGTCCCCTAGGTGTTTAATGTGGGTCTACATCGTCCCCTAGGTGTTTAATGTGGGTCTACATTGTCCCCTCAGCGTTTAATGTGGGTCTACATCATCCCCTCAGTGTTTAATGTGGGTCTACATCGTCCCTAGGTGTTTAATGTGGGTCTACATCATCCCCTCATCGTTTAATGTGGGTCTACATCGTCCCCTAGGTGTTTAATGTGGGACTACATCGTCCCCTAGGTGTTTAATGTGGGTCTACATTGTCCCCTCAGCGTTTAATGTGGGTCTACATCATCCCCTCAGTGTTTAATGTGGGTCTACATCATTCCCTAGGTGTTTAATGTGGGTCTATATCATCCCCTCAGTGTTTAATGTGGGTCTACATCGTCCCCTAGATGTTTAATGTGGGTCTACATCGTCCCCTCAGTGTTTAATGTGGGTCTACATCGTCCCCTCAGTGTTTAATGTGGGTCTACATCGTCCCCTAGGTGTTTAATGTGGGTCTACATTGTCCCCTCAGTGTTTAATGTGGGTCTACATCGTCCCCTAGGTGTTTAATGTGGGTCTACATTGTCCCCTAGGTGTTTAATGTGGGTCTACATCGTCCCGTAGGTGTTTAATGTGGGTCTACATCGTCCCCTCAGCGTTTAATGTGGGTCTACATCGTCCCCTAGGTGTTTAATGTGGGTCTACATTGTCCCCTCAGCGTTTAATGTGGGTCTACATTATCCCCTAGGTGTTCAATGTGGGTCTACATCGTCCCCTAGGTGTTAAACGTGGGTCTACATCGTCTCCTCAGCGTTTAATGTGGGTCTACATCGTTCCCTAGGTGTTTAATGTGGTTCAACATCGTCCCCTCAGCGTTTAATGTGGGTCTACATTGTTCCCTATGTGTTTAATGTGGGTCTACATTGTCCCCTCAGCGTTAATGTGGGTCTATACCGTCCCCTAGGTGTTTATAGTGGGTCGACACCGTCCCCTCAGTGTTTAATGTGGGTCTACATCGTCCCCTAGGTGTTTAATGTGGGTCTACATCATCCCCTCAGCGTTTAATGTGGGTCTACATCGTCCCCTCAGCGTTTAATGTGGGTCTACATCGTCCCCTCAGTGTTGAATGTGGGTCTACATCATCCCCTAGGTGTTTAATGTGGGTGTACATCATCCCCTCAGTGTTTAATGTGGGTCGACATTGTCCCCTAGGTGTTTAATGTGGGTCTACATCGTCCCCTGGGTGTTTAATGTGGTTTACATCGTCCCCTAGGTGTTTAATGTGGGTCTACATCGTCCCCTAGGTGTTTAATGTGGGTCTACATCGTCCCCTAGGTGTTTAATGTGGGTCTACATCGTCCCCTAGGTGTTTAATGTGGGTCTACATCGTCCCCTAGGTGCTTAATGTGGTTTACATCGTCCCCTAGGTGTTTAATGTGGGTCTACATCGTCCCCTAGGTGTTTAATGTGGGTCTACATCGTGCCCTCAGTGTTTAATGTGGGTCTACATCGTCCCCTAGGTGTTTAATGTGGGTCTACATCGTCCCCTAGGTGTTTAATGTGGGTCTACATCGTCCCCTCAGCGTTTAATGTGGGTCTACATTGTCCCCTAGGTGTTTAATGTGGATCTACATCGTCCCCTAGGTGTTTAATGTGGGTCTACATCGTCTCTTCATCGTTTAATATGGGTCTACATCATTCCCTAGGTGTTTAATGTGGGTCTACATCTTCCCCTCAGTGTTTAATGTGGGTCTACATCGTCCCCTAGGTGTTTAATGTGGGTCTAAATCGTCCCCTAGGTGTTTAATGTGGGTCTACATCGTCCCCTAGGTGTTTAATGTGGTTTACATCGTCCCCTAGGTGTTTAATGTGGGTCTACATCGTCCCCTAGGTGTTTAATGTGGTTTACATCGTCCCCTAGGTGTTTAATGTGGGTCTACATCGTGCCCTCAGTGTTTAATGTGGGTCTACATCGTGACCTCAGTGTTTAATGTGGTTTACATCGTCCCCTAGGTGTTTAATGTGGGTCTACATCGTCCCCTCAGCGTTTAATGTGGGTCTACATCGTCCCCTAGGTGTTTAATGTGGGTCTACATCGTCCCCTAGGTGTTTAATGTGGGTCTACATCGTCCCCTAGATGTTTAATGTGGGTCTACATCGTCCCCTCAGTGTTTAATGTGGGTCTACATCGTCCCCTCAGTGTTTAATGTGGGTCTACATCGTCCCCTAGGTGTTTAATGTGGGTCTACATTGTCCCCTCAGTGTTTAATGTGGGTCTACATCGTCCCCTAGGTGTTTAATGTGGGTCTACATTGTCCCCTAGGTGTTTAATGTGGGTCTACATCGTCCCGTAGGTGTTTAATGTGGGTCTACATCGTCCCCTCAGCGTTTAATGTGGGTCTACATCGTCCCCTAGGTGTTTAATGTGGGTCTACATTGTCCCCTCAGCGTTTAATGTGGGTCTACATTATCCCCTAGGTGTTCAATGTGGGTCTACATCGTCCCCTAGGTGTTAAACGTGGGTCTACATCGTCTCCTCAGCGTTTAATGTGGGTCTACATCGTTCCCTAGGTGTTTAATGTGGTTCAACATCGTCCCCTCAGCGTTTAATGTGGGTCTACATTGTTCCCTATGTGTTTAATGTGGGTCTACATTGTCCCCTCAGCGTTAATGTGGGTCTATACCGTCCCCTAGGTGTTTATAGTGGGTCGACACCGTCCCCTCAGTGTTTAATGTGGGTCTACATCGTCCCCTAGGTGTTTAATGTGGGTCTACATCATCCCCTCAGCGTTTAATGTGGGTCTACATCGTCCCCTCAGCGTTTAATGTGGGTCTACATCGTCCCCTCAGTGTTGAATGTGGGTCTACATCATCCCCTAGGTGTTTAATGTGGGTGTACATCATCCCCTCAGTGTTTAATGTGGGTCTACATTGTCCCCTAGGTGTTTAATGTGGGTCTACATCGTCCCCTGGGTGTTTAATGTGGTTTACATCGTCCCCTAGGTGTTTAATGTGGGTCTACATCGTCCCCTAGGTGTTTAATGTGGGTCTACATCGTCCCCTAGGTGTTTAATGTGGGTCTACATCGTCCCCTAGGTGTTTAATGTGGGTCTACATCGTCCCCTAGGTGCTTAATGTGGTTTACATCGTCCCCTAGGTGTTTAATGTGGGTCTACATCGTCCCCTAGGTGTTTAATGTGGGTCTACATCGTGCCCTCAGTGTTTAATGTGGGTCTACATCGTCCCCTAGGTGTTTAATGTGGGTCTACATCGTCCCCTAGGTGTTTAATGTGGGTCTACATCGTCCCCTCAGCGTTTAATGTGGGTCTACATTGTCCCCTAGGTGTTTAATGTGGATCTACATCGTCCCCTAGGTGTTTAATGTGGGTCTACATCGTCTCTTCATCGTTTAATATGGGTCTACATCATTCCCTAGGTGTTTAATGTGGGTCTACATCTTCCCCTCAGTGTTTAATGTGGGTCTACATCGTCCCCTAGGTGTTTAATGTGGGTCTAAATCGTCCCCTAGGTGTTTAATGTGGGTCTACATCGTCCCCTAGGTGTTTAATGTGGTTTACATCGTCCCCTAGGTGTTTAATGTGGGTCTACATCGTCCCCTAGGTGTTTAATGTGGTTTACATCGTCCCCTAGGTGTTTAATGTGGGTCTACATCGTGCCCTCAGTGTTTAATGTGGGTCTACATCGTGACCTCAGTGTTTAATGTGGTTTACATCGTCCCCTAGGTGTTTAATGTGGGTCTACATCGTCCCCTCAGCGTTTAATGTGGGTCTACATCGTCCCCTAGGTGTTTAATGTGGGTCTACATCGTCCCCTAGGTGTTTAATGTGGGTCTACATCGTCTCCTCAGCGTTTAATATGGGTCTACATCATTCCCTAGGTGTTTAATGTGGGTCTACATCATCCCCTCAGTGTTTAATGTGGGTCTACATCGTCCCCTAGGTGTTTAATGTGGGTCTACATCGTCCCCTCAGCGTTTAATGTGGGTCCACATCGTCCCCTCAGTGTTTAATGTGGGTCTACATCGTCCCCTAGGTGTTTAACGTGGGTCTACATCGTCCCCTTAGTGTTTAATGTGGGTCTACATCGTCCCCTAGGTGTTTAATGTGGTTCAACATCGTCCCCTCAGCGTTTAATGTGGGTCTACATTGTTCCCTATGTGTTTAATGTGGGTCTACATTGTCCCCTCAGCGTTAATGTGGGTCTACATCGTCCCCTAGGTGTTTATAGTGGGTCTACACCGTCCCCTCAGTGTTTAATGTGGGTCTACACCGTCCCCTAGGTGTTTAATGTGGGTCTACATCGTCCCCTCAGCGTTTAATGTGGGTCTACATCGTTCCCTAGGTGTTTAATGTGGGTCTACACCGTCCCCTAAGTGTTTAATGTGGGTCTACATCATCCCCTCAGCGTGTAATGTGGGTCTACATCGTCCCCTCAGCGTTTAATGTGGGTCTACATCGTCCCCTCAGTGTTGAATGTGGGTCTACATCATCCCCTAGGTGTTTAATGTGGGTCTACATCATCCCCTCAGTGTTTAATGTGGGTCTACATCGTCCCCTCAGTGTTTAATGTGGGTCTACATCGTCCCCTAGGTGTTTAATGTGGGTCTAAATCATCCCCTAGGTGTTTAATGTGGGTCTACATCGTCCCCTAGGTGTTTAATGTGGTTTACATTGTTCCCTATGTGTTTAATGTGGGTCTACATTGTCCCCTCAGCGTTAATGTGGGTCTACACCGTCCCCTAGGTGTTTATAGTGGGTCTACACCGTCCCCTCAGTGTTTAATGTGGGTCTACACCGTCCCCTAGGTGTTTAATGTGGGTCTACATCGTCCCCTCAGCGTTTAATGTGGGTCTACATCGTTCCCTAGGTGTTTAATGTGGGTCTACACCGTCCCCTAGGTGTTTAATGTGGGTCTACATCATCCCCTCAGTGTTTAATGTGGGTCTACATCGTCCCCTCAGCGTTTAATGTGGGTCTACATCGTCCCCTCAGTGTTGAATGTGGGTCTACATCATTCCCTAGGTGTTTAATGTGGGTCTACATCATCCCCTCAGCGTTTAATGTGGGTCTACATCATCCCCTCAGCGTTTAATGTGGGTCTACATCGTCCCCTCAGCGCTTAATGTGGGTCTACATCACTCCCTAGGTGTTTAATGTGGGTCTACATCGTCCCCTAGGTGTTTAATGTGGGTCTACATCATCCCCTCAGCGTTTAATGTGGGTCTACATCGTCCCCTCAGTGTTTAATGTGGGTCTACATCGTCCCCTAGGTGTTTAACGTGGGTCTACATCGTCCCCTTAGTGTTTAATGTGGGTCTAAATCGTCCCCTAGGTGTTTAATGTGGGTCTACATCGTCCCCTCAGCGTTTAATGTGGGTCTACATCGTCCCCTAGGTGTTTAACGTGGGTCTACATCGTCCCCTAGGTGTTTAATGTGGGTCTACATTGTCCCCTCAGCGTTTAATGTGGGTCTACATCATCCCCTCAGTGTTTAATGTGGGTCTACATCGTCCCCTCAGTGTTGAATGTGGGTCTACATCGTTCCCTAGGTGTTTAATGTGGGTCTACACCGTCCCCTAGGTGTTTAATGTGGGTCTACATCGTCCCCTCAGGCTTTAATGCGGGTCTACATCGTCCCCTCAGTGTTGAATGTGGGTCTACATCGTCCCCTAGGTGTTTAATGTGGGTCTACATTGTCCCCTCAGCGTTTAATGTGGGTCTACATCGTCCCCTCAGTGTTTAATGTGGGTCTACATCGTTCCCTAGGTGTTTAATGTGGGTCTACATCGTCCCCTAGGTGTTTAATGTGGGTGTACATCGTCCCCTCAGTGTTTAATGTGGGTCTACATCGTCCCCTCAGTGTTTAATGTGGGTCTACATCGTCCCCTCAGTGTTGAATGTGGGTCTACATCGTCCCCTAGGTGTTTAATGTGGGTATACACCGTCCCCTCAGTGTTTAATGTGAGTCTACATCGTCCCCTAGGTGTTTAATGTGGGTCTACATCGTCCCCTCAGTGTTTAATGTGGGTCTACATCGTCCCCTAGGTGTTTAATGTGGGTCTACATCGTCCCCTTAGCGTTTAATGTGGGTCTACATCGTCCCCTTAGTGTTTAATGTGAGTCTACATCGTCCCCTAGGTGTTTAATGTGGGTCTACATCGTCCCCTAGGTGTTTAATGTGGGTCTACATCGTGCCCTCAGTGTTTAATGTGGGTCTACATCGTTCCCTAGGTGTTTAATGTGGGTCTACACCGTCCCCTAGGTGTTTAATGTGGGTCTACATCATCCCCTCAGCGTTTAATGTGGGTCTACATCGTCCCCTCAGCGTTTAATGTGGGTCTACATCTTCCCTCAGTGTTGAATGTGGGTCTACATCGTCCCCTAGGTGTTTAATGTGGGTCTACATCGTCCCCTCAGTATTTAATGTGGGTCTACATTGTCCCCTAGGTGTTTAATGGGGGTCTACATCGTCCCCTAGGTGTTTAATGTGGTTTACATCGTCCACTAGGTGTTTAATGTGGGTCTAAATCGTCCCCTAGGTGTTTGATGTGGGTCTACATCGTCCCCTACGTGTTTAATGTGGGTCTACATCGTCTCCTCAGCGTTTAATGTGGGTCTACATCATTCCCTAGGTGTTTAATGTGGGTCTACATCATCCCCTCAGTGTTTAATGTGGGTCTACATCGTCCCTAGGTGTTTAATGTGGTTTTACATCGTCCCCTAGGTGTTTAATGTGGGTCTACATTGTCCCCTCAGCGTTTAATGTGGGTCTACATCATCCCCTCAGTGTTGAATGTGGGTCTACATCATTCCCTAGGTGTTTAATGTGGGTCTACATCATCCCCTCAGTGTTTAATGTGGGTCTACGTCGTCCCCTAGATGTTTAATGTGCGTCTACATCGTCCCCTCAGTGTTTAATGTGGTTTTACATCGTCCCCTAGGTGTTTAATGTGGGTCTACATCGTCCCCTCAGTGTTTAATGTGGGTCTACATCGACCCCTCAGTGTTTAATGTGGGTCTACATCGTCCCCTAGGTGTTTAATGTGGGTCTACATTGTCCCCTCAGTGTTTAATGTGGGTCTACATCGTCCCCTCAGTATTTAATGTGGGTCTACATCGTCCCCTAGGTGTTTAATGTGGGTCTACATTGTCCCCTCAGTGTTTAATGTGGTTCAACATCATCCCCTCAGCGTTTAATGTGGGTCTACATTGTTCCCTATGTGTTTAATGTGGGTCTACATTGTCCCCTCAGCGTTAATGTGGGTCTACACCGTCCCCTAGGTGTTTATAGTGGGTCTACATCGTCCCCTCAGTGTTTAATGTAGGTCTACATCGTCCCGTAGGTGTTTAATGTGGTTTAAATCGTCCCCTAGGTGTTTAATGTGGGTCTACATCGTCCCCTAGGTGTTTAATGTGGGTCTACATCGTCCCCTAGGTGTTTAATGTGGATCTACATCGTCCCCTAGGTGTTTAATGTGGGTCTACATCGTCTCTTCAGCGTTTAATATGGGTCTACATCATTCCCTAGGTGTTTAATGTGGGTCTACATCATCCCCTCAGCGTTTAATGTGGGTCTACATCATCCCCTCAGCGTTTAATGTGGGTCTACATCGTCCCCTCAGCGCTTAATGTGGGTCTACATCACTCCCTAGGTGTTTAATGTGGGTCTACATCGTCCCCTAGGTGTTTAATGTGGGTCTACATCATCCCCTCAGCGTTTAATGTGGGTCTACATCGTCCCCTCAGTGTTTAATGTGGGTCTACATCGTCCCCTAGGTGTTTAACGTGGGTCTACATCGTCCCCTTAGTGTTTAATGTGGGTCTAAATCGTCCCCTAGGTGTTTAATGTGGGTCTACATCGTCCCCTCAGCGTTTAATGTGGGTCTACATCGTCCCCTAGGTGTTTAACGTGGGTCTACATCGTCCCCTAGGTGTTTAATGTGGGTCTACATTGTCCCCTCAGCGTTTAATGTGGGTCTACATCATCCCCTTAGTGTTTAATGTGGGTCTACATCGTCCCCTCAGTGTTGAATGTGGGTCTACATCGTTCCCTAGGTGTTTAATGTGGGTCTACACCGTCCCCTAGGTGTTTAATGTGGGTCTACATCGTCCCCTCAGGCTTTAATGCGGGTCTACATCGTCCCCTCAGTGTTGAATGTGGGTCTACATCGTCCCCTAGGTGTTTAATGTGGGTCTACATTGTCCCCTCAGCGGTTAATGTGGGTCTACATCGTCCCCTCAGTGTTTAATGTGGGTCTACATCGTTCCCTAGGTGTTTAATGTGGGTCTACATCGTCCCCTAGGTGTTTAATGTGGGTGTACATCGTCCCCTCAGTGTTTAATGTGGGTCTACATCGTCCCCTCAGTGTTTAATGTGGGTCTACATCGTCCCCTCAGTGTTGAATGTGGGTCTACATCGTCCCCTAGGTGTTTAATGTGGGTCTACACCGTCCCCTCAGTGTTTAATGTGAGTCTACATCGTCCCCTAGGTGTTTAATGTGGGTCTACATCGTCCCCTCAGTGTTTAATGTGGGTCTACATCGTCCCCTAGGTGTTTAATGTGGGTCTACATCGTCCCCTTAGCGTTTAATGTGGGTCTACATCGTCCCCTTAGTGTTTAATGTGAGTCTACATCGTCCCCTAGGTGTTTAATGTGGGTCTACATCGTCCCCTCAGTGTTTAATGTGGGTCTACATCGTCCCCTAGGTGTTTAATGTGGGTCTACATCGTCCCCTAGGTGTTTAATGTGGGTCTACATCGTCCCCTAGGTGTTTAATGTGGGTCTACATTGTCCACTCAGTGTTTAATGTGGGTCTACATCGTCCCCTCAGTGTTTAATGTGGGTCTACATTGTCCCCTAGGTGTTTAATGTGGGTCTACATCGTCCCCTCAGTGTTTAATGTGGGTCTACATCGTCCCCTAGGTGTTTAATGTGGGTCTACATCGTCCCCTCAGTGTTTAATGTGGGTCTACATCGTCCCCTAGGTGTTTAATGTGGGTCTACATTGTCCCCTCAGTGTTTAATGTGGGTCTACATCGTCTCCTCAGCGTTTAATATGGGTCTACATCATTCCCTAGGTGTTTAATGTGGGTCTACATCATCCCCTCAGTGTTTAATGTGGGTCTACATCGTCCCTAGGTGTTTAATGTGGGTCTACATCATCCCCTCATCGTTTAATGTGGGTCTACATCGTCCCCTCAGTGTTTAATGTGGGTCTACATCGTCCCCTAGGTGTTTAATGTGGGTCTACATTGTCCCCTCAGCGTTTAATGTGGGTCTACATCATCCCCTCAGTGTTTAATGTGGGTCTACATCGTCCCTAGGTGTTTAATGTGGGTCTACATCATCCCCTCATCGTTTAATGTGGGTCTACATCGTCCCCTAGGTGTTTAATGTGGGTCTACATCATCCCCTCATCGTTTAATGTGGGTCTACATCGTCCCCTAGGTGTTTAATGTGGGTCTACATCGTCCCCTAGGTGTTTAATGTGGGTCTACATTGTCCCCTCAGCGTTTAATGTGGGTCTACATCATCCCCTCAGTGTTTAATGTGGGTCTACATCATTCCCTAGGTGTTTAATGTGGGTCTACATCATCCCCTCAGTGTTTAATGTGGGTCTACATCGTCCCCTAGATGTTTAATGTGGGTCTACATCGTCCCCTAGGTGTTTAATGTGGGTGTACATCGTCCCCTAGGTGTTTAATGTGGGTCTACATCGTGCCCTCAGTGTTTAATGTGGATCTACATCGTCCCCTCAGCGTTTAATGTGGGTCTACATCGTCCCCTCAGTGTTTAATGTGGGTCTACATCGTCCCCTAGGTGTTTAACGTGGGTCTACATCGTCCCCTTAGTGTTTAATGTGGGTCTACATCGTCCCCTAGGTGTTTAATGTGGTTCAACATCGTCCCCTCAGCGTTTAATGTGGGTCTACATTTTTCCCTATGTGTTTAATGTGGGTCTACATTGTCCCCTCAGCGTTAATGTGGGTCTACATCGTCCCCTAGGTGTTTATAGTGGGTCTACACCGTCCCCTCAGTGTTTAATGTGGGTCTACACCGTCCCCTAGGTGCTTAATGTGGGTCTACATCGTCCCCTCAGCGTTTAATGTGGGTCTACATCGTTCCCTAGGTGTTTAATGTGGGTCTACACCATCCCCTAGGTGTTTAATGTGGGTCTACATTGTCCCGTAGGTGTTTAATGTGGGTCTACATTGTCCCCTAGGTGTTTAATGTGGGTCTACATCGTCCCCTCAGTGTTTAATGTGGGTCTACATCGTCCCCTAGGTGTTTAATGTGGGTCTACATCGTTCCCTAGGTGTTTAATGTGGGTCTACATCATCCCCTCAGTGTTTAATGTGGGTCTACAACGTCCCGTAGGTGTTTAATGTGGGTCTACATCGTCCCCTCAGTGTTTAATGTGGGTCTACATCGTCCCCTAGGTGTTTAATGTGGGTCTACATCGTCCCCTCAGCGTTTAATGTGGGTCTACATCGTTCCCTAGGTGTTTAATGTGGGTCTACACCGTCCCCTAGGTGTTTAATGTGGGTCTACATCGTCCCCTCAGTCTTTAATGCGGGTCTACATCGTCCCCTCAGTGTTGAATGTGGGTCTACATCGTCCCCTAGGTGTTTAATGTGGGTCTACATTGTCCCCTCAGCGTTTAATGTGGGTCTACATCGTCCCCTCAGTGTTTAATGTGGGTGTACATCGTTCCCTAGGTGTTTAATGTGGGTCTACATCGTCCCCTAGGTGTTTAATGTGGGTGTACATCGTCCCCTCAGTGTTTAATGTGGGTCTACATCGTCCCCTCAGTGTTTAATGTGGGTCTACATCGTCCCCTCAGTGTTGAATGTGGGTCTACATCGTCCCCTAGGTGTTTAATGTGGGTCTACACCGTCCCCTCAGTGTTTAATGTGAGTCTACATCGTCCCCTAGGTGTTTAATGTGGGTCTACATCGTCCCCTCAGTGTTTAATGTGGGTCTACATCGTCCCCTAGGTGTTTAATGTGGGTCTACATCGTCCCCTCAGCGTTTAATGTGGGTCTACATCGTCCCCTTAGTGTTTAATGTGAGTCTACATCGTCCCCTAGGTGTTTAATGTGGGTCTACATCGTCCCCTCAGTGTTTAATGTGGGTCTACATCGTCCCCTAGGTGTTTAATGTGGGTCTACACCATCCCCTAGGTGTTTAATGTGGGTCTACATTGTCCCGTAGGTGTTTAATGTGGGTCTACATTGTCCCTTAGGTGTTTAATGTGGGTCTACATCGTCCCCTCAGTGTTTAATGTGGTTTTACATCGTCCCCTAGGTGTTTAATGTGGGTCTACATCGTTCCCTAGGTGTTTAATGTGGGTCTACATCATCCCCTCAGTGTTTAATGTGGGTCTACAACGTCCCGTAGGTGTTTAATGTGGGTCTACATCGTCCCCTCAGTGTTTAATGTGGGTCTACATCGTCCCCTAGGTGTTTAATGTGGGTCTACATCGTCCCCTCAGTGTTTAATGTGGGTCTACATCGTTCCCTAGGTGTTTAATGTGGGTCTACACCGTCCCCTAGGTGTTTAATGTGGGTCTACATCGTCCCCTCAGTCTTTAATGCGGGTCTACATCGTCCCCTCAGTGTTGAATGTGGGTCTACATCGTCCCCTAGGTGTTTAATGTGGGTCTACATTGTCCCCTCAGCGTTTAATGTGGGTCTACATCGTCCCCTCAGTGTTTAATGTGGGTCTACATCGTTCCCTAGGTGTTTAATGTGGGTCTACATCGTCCCCTAGGTGTTTAATGTGGGTGTACATCGTCCCCTCAGTGTTTAATGTGGGTCTACATCGTCCCCTCAGTGTTTAATGTGGGTCTACATCGTCCCCTCAATGTTGAATGTGGGTCTACATCGTCCCCTAGGTGTTTAATGTGGGTCTACACCGTCCCCTCAGTGTTTAATGTGAGTCTACATCGTCCCCTAGGTGTTTAATGTGGGTCTACATCGTCCCCTCAGTGTTTAATGTGGGTCTACATCGTCCCCTAGGTGTTTAATGTGGGTCTACATCATCCCCTCAGTGTTTAATGTGGGTCTACATTGTCCCCTAGGTGTTTAATGTGGGTCTACATCGTCCCCTGGGTGTTTAATGTGGTTTACATCGTCCCCTAGGTGTTTAATGTGGGTCTACATCGTCCCCTAGGTGTTTAATGTGGTTTAAATCGTCCCCTAGGTGTTTAATGTGGGTCTACATCGTCCCCTAGGTGTTTAATGTGGTTCAACATCGTCCCCTAGGTGTTTAATGTGGTTTACATCGTCCCCTAGGTGTTTAATGTGGTTTACATCGTCCCCTAGGTGTTTAATGTGGGTCTACATCGTCCCCTAGGTGTTTAATGTGGGTCTACATCGTGCCCTCAGTGTTTAATGTGGATCTACATCGTCCCCTCAGCGTTTAATGTGGGTCTACATCGTCCCCTCAGTGTTTAATGTGGGTCTACATCGTCCCCTAGGTGTTTAATGTGGGTCTACATCGTCCCCTCAGTGTTTAATGTGGGTCTACATCGTCCCCTAGGTGTTTAATGTGGGTCTACATCGTCCCCTCAGCGTTTAATGTGGGTCTACATCGTCCCCTTAGTGTTTAATGTGAGTCTACATCGTCCCCTAGGTGTTTAATGTGGGTCTACATCGTCCCCTCAGTGTTTAATGTGGGTCTACATCGTCCCCTAGGTGTTTAATGTGGGTCTACACCATCCCCTAGGTGTTTAATGTGGGTCTACATTGTCCCGTAGGTGTTTAATGTGGGTCTACATTGTCCCTTAGGTGTTTAATGTGGGTCTACATCGTCCCCTCAGTGTTTAATGTGGTTTTACATCGTCCCCTAGGTGTTTAATGTGGGTCTACATCGTTCCCTAGGTGTTTAATGTGGGTCTACATCATCCCCTCAGTGTTTAATGTGGGTCTACAACGTCCCGTAGGTGTTTAATGTGGGTCTACATCGTCCCCTCAGTGTTTAATGTGGGTCTACATCGTCCCCTAGGTGTTTAATGTGGGTCTACATCGTCCCCTCAGTGTTTAATGTGGGTCTACATCGTTCCCTAGGTGTTTAATGTGGGTCTACACCGTCCCCTAGGTGTTTAATGTGGGTCTACATCGTCCCCTCAGTCTTTAATGCGGGTCTACATCGTCCCCTCAGTGTTGAATGTGGGTCTACATCGTCCCCTAGGTGTTTAATGTGGGTCTACATTGTCCCCTCAGCGTTTAATGTGGGTCTACATCGTCCCCTCAGTGTTTAATGTGGGTCTACATCGTTCCCTAGGTGTTTAATGTGGGTCTACATCGTCCCCTAGGTGTTTAATGTGGGTGTACATCGTCCCCTCAGTGTTTAATGTGGGTCTACATCGTCCCCTCAGTGTTTAATGTGGGTCTACATCGTCCCCTCAATGTTGAATGTGGGTCTACATCGTCCCCTAGGTGTTTAATGTGGGTCTACACCGTCCCCTCAGTGTTTAATGTGAGTCTACATCGTCCCCTAGGTGTTTAATGTGGGTCTACATCGTCCCCTCAGTGTTTAATGTGGGTCTACATCGTCCCCTAGGTGTTTAATGTGGGTCTACATCATCCCCTCAGTGTTTAATGTGGGTCTACATTGTCCCCTAGGTGTTTAATGTGGGTCTACATCGTCCCCTGGGTGTTTAATGTGGTTTACATCGTCCCCTAGGTGTTTAATGTGGGTCTACATCGTCCCCTAGGTGTTTAATGTGGTTTAAATCGTCCCCTAGGTGTTTAATGTGGGTCTACATCGTCCCCTAGGTGTTTAATGTGGTTCAACATCGTCCCCTAGGTGTTTAATGTGGTTTACATCGTCCCCTAGGTGTTTAATGTGGTTTACATCGTCCCCTAGGTGTTTAATGTGGGTCTACATCGTCCCCTAGGTGTTTAATGTGGGTCTACATCGTGCCCTCAGTGTTTAATGTGGATCTACATCGTCCCCTCAGCGTTTAATGTGGGTCTACATCGTCCCCTCAGTGTTTAATGTGGGTCTACATCGTCCCCTAGGTGTTTAACGTGGGTCTACATCGTCCCCTTAGTGTTTAATGTGGGTCTACATCGTCCCCTAGGTGTTTAATGTGGTTCAACATCGTCCCCTCAGCGTTTAATGTGGGTCTACATTTTTCCCTATGTGTTTAATGTGGGTCTACATTGTCCCCTCAGCGTTAATGTGGGTCTACATCGTCCCCTAGGTGTTTATAGTGGGTCTACACCGTCCCCTCAGTGTTTAATGTGGGTCTACACCGTCCCCTAGGTGCTTAATGTGGGTCTACATCGTCCCCTCAGCGTTTAATGTGGGTCTACATCGTTCCCTAGGTGTTTAATGTGGGTCTACACCATCCCCTAGGTGTTTAATGTGGGTCTACATTGTCCCGTAGGTGTTTAATGTGGGTCTACATTGTCCCCTAGGTGTTTAATGTGGGTCTACATCGTCCCCTCAGTGTTTAATGTGGGTCTACATCGTCCCCTAGGTGTTTAATGTGGGTCTACATCGTTCCCTAGGTGTTTAATGTGGGTCTACATCATCCCCTCAGTGTTTAATGTGGGTCTACAACGTCCCGTAGGTGTTTAATGTGGGTCTACATCGTCCCCTCAGTGTTTAATGTGGGTCTACATCGTCCCCTAGGTGTTTAATGTGGGTCTACATCGTCCCCTCAGCGTTTAATGTGGGTCTACATCGTTCCCTAGGTGTTTAATGTGGGTCTACACCGTCCCCTAGGTGTTTAATGTGGGTCTACATCGTCCCCTCAGTCTTTAATGCGGGTCTACATCGTCCCCTCAGTGTTGAATGTGGGTCTACATCGTCCCCTAGGTGTTTAATGTGGGTCTACATTGTCCCCTCAGCGTTTAATGTGGGTCTACATCGTCCCCTCAGTGTTTAATGTGGGTGTACATCGTTCCCTAGGTGTTTAATGTGGGTCTACATCGTCCCCTAGGTGTTTAATGTGGGTGTACATCGTCCCCTCAGTGTTTAATGTGGGTCTACATCGTCCCCTCAGTGTTTAATGTGGGTCTACATCGTCCCCTCAGTGTTGAATGTGGGTCTACATCGTCCCCTAGGTGTTTAATGTGTGTCTACACCGTCCCCTCAGTGTTTAATGTGAGTCTACATCGTCCCCTAGGTGTTTAATGTGGGTCTACATCGTCCCCTCAGTGTTTAATGTGGGTCTACATCGTCCCCTAGGTGTTTAATGTGGGTCTACATCGTCCCCTCAGCGTTTAATGTGGGTCTACATCGTCCCCTTAGTGTTTAATGTGAGTCTACATCGTCCCCTAGGTGTTTAATGTGGGTCTACATCGTCCCCTCAGTGTTTAATGTGGGTCTACATCGTCCCCTAGGTGTTTAATGTGGGTCTACACCATCCCCTAGGTGTTTAATGTGGGTCTACATTGTCCCGTAGGTGTTTAATGTGGGTCTACATTGTCCCTTAGGTGTTTAATGTGGGTCTACATCGTCCCCTCAGTGTTTAATGTGGTTTTACATCGTCCCCTAGGTGTTTAATGTGGGTCTACATCGTTCCCTAGGTGTTTAATGTGGGTCTACATCATCCCCTCAGTGTTTAATGTGGGTCTACAACGTCTAGTAGGTGTTTAATGTGGGTCTACATCGTCCCCTCAGTGTTTAATGTGGGTCTACATCGTCCCCTAGGTGTTTAATGTGGGTCTACATCGTCCCCTCAGTGTTTAATGTGGGTCTACATCGTTCCCTAGGTGTTTAATGTGGGTCTACACCGTCCCCTAGGTGTTTAATGTGGGTCTACATCGTCCCCTCAGTCTTTAATGCGGGTCTACATCGTCCCCTCAGTGTTGAATGTGGGTCTACATCGTCCCCTAGGTGTTTAATGTGGGTCTACATTGTCCCCTCAGCGTTTAATGTGGGTCTACATCGTCCCCTCAGTGTTTAATGTGGGTCTACATCGTTCCCTAGGTGTTTAATGTGGGTCTACATCGTCCCCTAGGTGTTTAATGTGGGTGTACATCGTCCCCTCAGTGTTTAATGTGGGTCTACATCGTCCCCTCAGTGTTTAATGTGGGTCTACATCGTCCCCTCAATGTTGAATGTGGGTCTACATCGTCCCCTAGGTGTTTAATGTGGGTCTACACCGTCCCCTCAGTGTTTAATGTGAGTCTACATCGTCCCCTAGGTGTTTAATGTGGGTCTACATCGTCCCCTCAGTGTTTAATGTGGGTCTACATCGTCCCCTAGGTGTTTAATGTGGGTCTACATCATCCCCTCAGTGTTTAATGTGGGTCTACATTGTCCCCTAGGTGTTTAATGTGGGTCTACATCGTCCCCTGGGTGTTTAATGTGGTTTACATCGTCCCCTAGGTGTTTAATGTGGGTCTACATCGTCCCCTAGGTGTTTAATGTGGTTTAAATCGTCCCCTAGGTGTTTAATGTGGGTCTACATCGTCCCCTAGGTGTTTAATGTGGTTCAACATCGTCCCCTAGGTGTTTAATGTGGTTTACATCGTCCCCTAGGTGTTTAATGTGGTTTACATCGTCCCCTAGGTGTTTAATGTGGGTCTACATCGTCCCCTAGGTGTTTAATGTGGGTCTACATCGTGCCCTCAGTGTTTAATGTGGATCTACATCGTCCCCTCAGCGTTTAATGTGGGTCTACATCGTCCCCTCAGTGTTTAATGTGGGTCTACATCGTCCCCTAGGTGTTTAACGTGGGTCTACATCGTCCCCTTAGTGTTTAATGTGGGTCTACATCGTCCCCTAGGTGTTTAATGTGGTTCAACATCGTCCCCTCAGCGTTTAATGTGGGTCTACATTGTTCCCTATGTGTTTAATGTGGGTCTACATTGTCCCCTCAGCGTTAATGTGGGTCTACATCGTCCCCTAGGTGTTTATAGTGGGTCTACACCGTCCCCTCAGTGTTTAATGTGGGTCTACACCGTCCCCTAGGTGCTTAATGTGGGTCTACATCGTCCCCTCAGCGTTTAATGTGGGTCTACATCGTTCCCTAGGTGTTTATTGTGGGTCTACACCATCCCCTAGGTGTTTAATGTGGGTCTACATTGTCCCGTAGGTGTTTAATGTGGGTCTACATTGTCCCCTAGGTGTTTAATGTGGGTCTACATCGTCCCCTCAGTGTTTAATGTGGGTCTACATCGTCCCCTCAGTGTTGAATGTGGGTCTACATCGTCCCCTAGGTGTTTAATGTGGGTCTACACCGTCCCCTCAGTGTTTAATGTGAGTCTACATCGTCCCCTAGGTGTTTAATGTGGGTCTACATCGTCCCCTCAGTGTTTAATGTGGGTCTACATCGTCCCCTAGGTGTTTAATGTGGGTCTACATCGTCCCCTCAGCGTTTAATGTGGGTCTACATCGTCCCCTTAGTGTTTAATGTGAGTCTACATCGTCCCTAGGTGTTTAATGTGGGTCTACATCGTCCCCTAGGTGTTTAATGTGGGTCTACACCATCCCCTAGGTGTTTAATGTGGGTCTACATTGTCCCGTAGGTGTTTAATGTGGGTCTACATTGTCCCTTAGGTGTTTAATGTGGGTCTACATCGTCCCCTCAGTGTTTAATGTGGTTTTACATCGTCCCCTAGGTGTTTAATGTGGGTCTACATCGTTCCCTAGGTGTTTAATGTGGGTCTACATCATCCCCTCAGTGTTTAATGTGGGTCTACAACGTCCCGTAGGTGTTTAATGTGGGTCTACATCGTCCCCTCAGTGTTTAATGTGGGTCTACATCGTCCCCTAGGTGTTTAATGTGGGTCTACATCGTCCCCTCAGTGTTTAATGTGGGTCTACACCGTCCCCTAGGTGTTTAATGTGGGTCTACATCGTTCCCTAGGTGTTTAATGTGGGTCTACACCGTCCCCTAGGTGTTTAATGTGGGTCTACATCGTCCCCTCAGTCTTTAATGCGGGTCTACATCGTCCCCTCAGTGTTGAATGTGGGTCTACATCGTCCCCTAGGTGTTTAATGTGGGTCTACATTGTCCCCTCAGCGTTTAATGTGGGTCTACATCGTCCCCTCAGTGTTTAATGTGGGTCTACATCGTTCCCTAGGTGTTTAATGTGGGTCTACATCGTCCCCTAGGTGTTTAATGTGGGTGTACATCGTCCCCTCAGTGTTTAATGTGGGTCTACATCGTCCCCTCAGTGTTTAATGTGGGTCTACATCGTCCCCTCAATGTTGAATGTGGGTCTACATCGTCCCCTAGGTGTTTAATGTGGGTCTACACCGTCCCCTCAGTGTTTAATGTGAGTCTACATCGTCCCCTAGGTGTTTAATGTGGGTCTACATCGTCCCCTCAGTGTTTAATGTGGGTCTACATCGTCCCCTAGGTGTTTAATGTGGGTCTACATCATCCCCTCAGTGTTTAATGTGGGTCTACATTGTCCCCTAGGTGTTTAATGTGGGTCTACATCGTCCCCTGGGTGTTTAATGTGGTTTACATCGTCCCCTAGGTGTTTAATGTGGGTCTACATCGTCCCCTAGGTGTTTAATGTGGTTTAAATCGTCCCCTAGGTGTTTAATGTGGGTCTACATCGTCCCCTAGGTGTTTAATGTGGTTCAACATCGTCCCCTAGGTGTTTAATGTGGTTTACATCGTCCCCTAGGTGTTTAATGTGGTTTACATCGTCCCCTAGGTGTTTAATGTGGGTCTACATCGTCCCCTAGGTGTTTAATGTGGGTCTACATCGTGCCCTCAGTGTTTAATGTGGATCTACATCGTCCCCTCAGCGTTTAATGTGGGTCTACATCGTCCCCTCAGTGTTTAATGTGGGTCTACATCGTCCCCTAGGTGTTTAACGTGGGTCTACATCGTCCCCTTAGTGTTTAATGTGGGTCTACATCGTCCCCTAGGTGTTTAATGTGGTTCAACATCGTCCCCTCAGCGTTTAATGTGGGTCTACATTGTTCCCTATGTGTTTAATGTGGGTCTACATTGTCCCCTCAGCGTTAATGTGGGTCTACATCGTCCCCTAGGTGTTTATAGTGGGTCTACACCGTCCCCTCAGTGTTTAATGTGGGTCTACACCGTCCCCTAGGTGCTTAATGTGGGTCTACATCGTCCCCTCAGCGTTTAATGTGGGTCTACATCGTTCCCTAGGTGTTTATTGTGGGTCTACACCATCCCCTAGGTGTTTAATGTGGGTCTACATTGTCCCGTAGGTGTTTAATGTGGGTCTACATTGTCCCCTAGGTGTTTAATGTGGGTCTACATCGTCCCCTCAGTGTTTAATGTGGGTCTACATCGTCCCCTAGGTGTTTAATGTGGGTCTACATCGTTCCCTAGGTGTTTAATGTGGGTCTACATCATCCCCTCAGTGTTTAATGTGGGTCTACAACGTCCCGTAGGTGTTTAATGTGGGTCTACATCGTCCCCTCAGTGTTTAATGTGGGTCTACATCGTCCCCTAGGTGTTTAATGTGGGTCTACATCGTCCCCTCAGTGTTTAATGTGGGTCTACATCGTTCCCTAGGTGTTTAATGTGGGTCTACACCGTCCCCTAGGTGTTTAATGTGGGTCTACATCGTCCCCTCAGTCTTTAATGCGGGTCTACATCGTCCCCTCAGTGTTGAATGTGGGTCTACATCGTCCCCTAGGTGTTTAATGTGGGTCTACATTGTCCCCTCAGCGTTTAATGTGGGTCTACATCGTCCCCTCAGTGTTTAATGTGGGTCTACATCGTTCCCTAGGTGTTTAATGTGGGTCTACATCGTCCCCTCAGCGTTTAATGTGGGTCTACATCGTTCCCTAGGTGTTTAATGTGGGTCTACACCATCCCCTAGGTGTTTAATGTGGGTCTACATTGTCCCGTAGGTGTTTAATGTGGGTCTACATTGTCCCCTAGGTGTTTAATGTGGGTCTACATCGTCCCCTCAGTGTTTAATGTGGGTCTACATCGTCCCGTAGGTGTTTAATGTGGGTCTACATCGTTCCCTAGGTGTTTAATGTGGGTCTACATCATCCCCTCAGTGTTTAATGTGGGTCTACAACGTCCCGTAGGTGTTTAATGTGGGTCTACATCGTCCCCTCAGTGTTTAATGTGGGTCTACATCGTTCCCTAGGTGTTTAATGTGGGTCTACACCGTCCCCTAGGTGTTTAATGTGGGTCTACATCGTCCCCTCAGTGTTGAATGTGGGTCTACATCGTCCCCTAGGTGTTTAATGTGGGTCTACATTGTCCCCTCAGCGTTTAATGTGGGTCTACATCGTCCCCTCAGTGTTTAATGTGGGTGTACATCGTTCCCTAGGTGTTTAATGTGGGTCTACATTGTCCCCTCAGCGTTTAATGTGGGTCTACATCGTCCCCTCAGTGTTTAATGTGGGTGTACATCGTTCCCTAGGTGTTTAATGTGGGTCTACATCGTCCCCTAGGTGTTTAATGTGGGTGTACATCGTCCCCTCAGTGTTTAATGTGGGTCTACATCGTCCCCTCAGTGTTTAATGTGGGTCTACATCGTCCCCTCAGTGTTGAATGTGGGTCTATATCGTCCCCTAGGTGTTTAATGTGGGTCTACACCGTCCCCTCAGTGTTTAATGTGGGTCTACATCGTCCCCTAGGTGTTTAATGTGGGTCTACATCGTCCCCTCAGCGTTTAATGTGGGTCTACATCGTCCCCTTAGTGTTTAATGTGAGTCTACATCGTCCCCTCAGTGTTTAATGTGGGTCTACATCGTCCCCTCAGTGTTTAATGTGGGTCTACATCGTCCCCTAGGTGTTTAATGTGGGTCTACACCATCCCCTAGGTGTTTAATGTGGGTCTACATTGTCCCGTAGGTGTTTAATGTGGGTCTACATTGTCCCTTAGGTGTTTAATGTGGGTCTACATCGTCCCCTCAGTGTTTAATGTGGTTTTACATCGTCCCCTAGGTGTTTAATGTGGGTCTACATCGTTCCCTAGGTGTTTAATGTGGGTCTACATCATCCCCTCAGTGTTTAATGTGGGTCTACAACGTCCCGTAGGTGTTTAATGTGGGTCTACATCGTCCCCTCAGTGTTTAATGTGGGTCTACATCGTCCCCTAGGTGTTTAATGTGGGTCTACATCGTCCCCTCAGTGTTTAATGTGGGTCTACATCGTTCCCTAGGTGTTTAATGTGGGTCTACACCGTCCCCTAGGTGTTTAATGTGGGTCTACATCGTCCCCTCAGTCTTTAATGCGGGTCTACATCGTCCCCTCAGTGTTGAATGTGGGTCTACATCGTCCCCTAGGTGTTTAATGTGGGTCTACATTGTCCCCTCAGCGTTTAATGTGGGTCTACATCGTCCCCTCAGTGTTTAATGTGGGTCTACATCGTTCCCTAGGTGTTTAATGTGGGTCTACATCGTCCCCTAGGTGTTTAATGTGGGTGTACATCGTCCCCTCAGTGTTTAATGTGGGTCTACATCGTCCCCTCAGTGTTTAATGTGGGTCTACATCGTCCCCTCAGTGTTGAATGTGGGTCTACATCGTCCCCTAGGTGTTTAATGTGGGTCTACACCGTCCCCTCAGTGTTTAATGTGAGTCTACATCGTCCCCTAGGTGTTTAATGTGGGTCTACATCGTCCCCTCAGTGTTTAATGTGGGTCTACATCGTCCCCTAGGTGTTTAATGTGGGTCTACATCATCCCCTCAGTGTTTAATGTGGGTCTACATTGTCCCCTAGGTGTTTAATGTGGGTCTACATCGCCCCCTGGGTGTTTAATGTGGTTTACATCGTCCCCTAGGTGTTTAATGTGGGTCTACATCGTCCCCTAGGTGTTTAATGTGGTTTAAATCGTCCCCTAGGTGTTTAATGTGGGTCTACATCGTCCCCTAGGTGTTTAATGTGGTTCAACATCGTCCCCTAGGTGTTTAATGTGGTTTACATCGTCCCCTAGGTGTTTAATGTGGGTCTACATCGTCCCCTAGGTGTTTAATGTGGGTCTACATCGTGCCCTCAGTGTTTAATGTGGATCTACATCGTCCCCTCAGCGTTTAATGTGGGTCTACATCGTCCCCTCAGTGTTTAATGTGGGTCTACATCGTCCCCTAGGTGTTTAACGTGGGTCTACATCGTCCCCTTAGTGTTTAATGTGGGTCTACATCGTCCCCTAGGTGTTTAATGTGGTTCAACATCGTCCCCTCAGCGTTTAATGTGGGTCTACATTGTTCCCTATGTGTTTAATGTGGGTCTACATTGTCCCCTCAGCGTTAATGTGGGTCTACATCGTCCCCTAGGTGTTTATAGTGGGTCTACACCGTCCCCTCAGTGTTTAATGTGGGTCTACACCGTCCCCTAGGTGCTTAATGTGGGTCTACATCATCCCCTCAGCGTTTAATGTGGGTCTACATCGTTCCCTAGGTGTTTATTGTGGGTCTACACCATCCCCTAGGTGTTTAATGTGGGTCTACATTGTCCCGTAGGTGTTTAATGTGGGTCTACATTGTCCCCTAGGTGTTTAATGTGGGTCTACATCGTCCCCTCAGTGTTTAATGTGGGTCTACTTCGTCCCCTAGGTGTTTAATGTGGGTCTACATCGTTCCCTAGGTGTTTAATGTGGGTCTACATCATCCCCTCAGTGTTTAATGTGGGTCTACAACGTCCCGTAGGTGTTTAATGTGGGTCTACATCGTCCCCTCAGTGTTTAATGTGGGTCTACATCGTCCCCTAGGTGTTTAATGTGGGTCTACACCGTCCCCTCAGTGTTTAATGTGAGTCTACATCGTCCCCTAGGTGTTTAATGTGGGTCTACATCGTCCCCTCAGTGTTTAATGTGGGTCTACATCGTCCCCTAGGTGTTTAATGTGGGTCTACATCGTCCCCTCAGCGTTTAATGTGGGTCTACATCGTCCCCTTAGTGTTTAATGTGAGTCTACATCGTCCCCTAGGTGTTTAATGTGGGTCTACATCGTCCCCTCAGTGTTTAATGTGGGTCTACATCGTCCCCTAGGTGTTTAATGTGGGTCTACACCATCCCCTAGGTGTTTAATGTGGGTCTACATTGTCCCGTAGGTGTTTAATGTGGGTCTACATTGTCCCTTAGGTGTTTAATGTGGGTCTACATCGTCCCCTCAGTGTTTAATGTGGTTTTACATCGTCCCCTAGGTGTTTAATGTGGGTCTACATCGTTCCCTAGGTGTTTAATGTGGGTCTACATCATCCCCTCAGTGTTTAATGTGGGTCTACAACGTCCCGTAGGTGTTTAATGTGGGTCTACATCGTCCCCTCAGTGTTTAATGTGGGTCTACATCGTCCCCTAGGTGTTTAATGTGGGTCTACATCGTCCCCTCAGTGTTTAATGTGGGTCTACATCGTTCCCTAGGTGTTTAATGTGGGTCTACACCGTCCCCTAGGTGTTTAATGTGGGTCTACATCGTCCCCTCAGTCTTTAATGCGGGTCTACATCGTCCCCTCAGTGTTGAATGTGGGTCTACATCGTCCCCTAGGTGTTTAATGTGGGTCTACATTGTCCCCTCAGCGTTTAATGTGGGTCTACATCGTCCCCTCAGTGTTTAATGTGGGTCTACATCGTTCCCTAGGTGTTTAATGTGGGTCTACATCGTCCCCTAGGTGTTTAATGTGGGTGTACATCGTCCCCTCAGTGTTTAATGTGGGTCTACATCGTCCCCTCAGTGTTTAATGTGGGTCTACATCGTCCCCTCAATGTTGAATGTGGGTCTACATCGTCCCCTAGGTGTTTAATGTGGGTCTACACCGTCCCCTCAGTGTTTAATGTGAGTCTACATCGTCCCCTAGGTGTTTAATGTGGGTCTACATCGTCCCCTCAGTGTTTAATGTGGGTCTACATCGTCCCCTAGGTGTTTAATGTGGGTCTACATCATCCCCTCAGTGTTTAATGTGGGTCTACATTGTCCCCTAGGTGTTTAATGTGGGTCTACATCGTCCCCTGGGTGTTTAATGTGGTTTACATCGTCCCCTAGGTGTTTAATGTGGGTCTACATCGTCCCCTAGGTGTTTAATGTGGTTTAAATCGTCCCCTAGGTGTTTAATGTGGGTCTACATCGTCCCCTAGGTGTTTAATGTGGTTCAACATCGTCCCCTAGGTGTTTAATGTGGTTTACATCGTCCCCTAGGTGTTTAATGTGGTTTACATCGTCCCCTAGGTGTTTAATGTGGGTCTACATCGTCCCCTAGGTGTTTAATGTGGGTCTACATCGTGCCCTCAGTGTTTAATGTGGATCTACATCGTCCCCTCAGCGTTTAATGTGGGTCTACATCGTCCCCTCAGTGTTTAATGTGGGTCTACATCGTCCCCTAGGTGTTTAACGTGGGTCTACATCGTCCCCTTAGTGTTTAATGTGAGTCTACATCGTCCCCTAGGTGTTTAATGTGGTTCAACATCGTCCCCTCAGCGTTTAATGTGGGTCTACATTGTTCCCTATGTGTTTAATGTGGGTCTACATTGTCCCCTCAGCGTTAATGTGGGTCTACATCGTCCCCTAGGTGTTTATAGTGGGTCTACACCGTCCCCTCAGTGTTTAATGTGGGTCTACACCGTCCCCTAGGTGCTTAATGTGGGTCTACATCGTCCCCTCAGCGTTTAATGTGGGTCTACATCGTTCCCTAGGTGTTTATTGTGGGTCTACACCATCCCCTAGGTGTTTAATGTGGGTCTACATTGTCCCGTAGGTGTTTAATGTGGGTCTACATTGTCCCCTAGGTGTTTAATGTGGGTCTACATCGTCCCCTCAGTGTTTAATGTGGGTCTACATCGTCCCCTCAGTGTTGAATGTGGGTCTACATCGTCCCCTAGGTGTTTAATGTGGGTCTACACCGTCCCCTCAGTGTTTAATGTGAGTCTACATCGTCCCCTAGGTGTTTAATGTGGGTCTACATCGTCCCCTCAGTGTTTAATGTGGGTCTACATCGTCCCCTAGGTGTTTAATGTGGGTCTACATCGTCCCCTCAGCGTTTAATGTGGGTCTACATCGTCCCCTTAGTGTTTAATGTGAGTCTACATCGTCCCTAGGTGTTTAATGTGGGTCTACATCGTCCCCTAGGTGTTTAATGTGGGTCTACACCATCCCCTAGGTGTTTAATGTGGGTCTACATTGTCCCGTAGGTGTTTAATGTGGGTCTACATTGTCCCTTAGGTGTTTAATGTGGGTCTACATCGTCCCCTCAGTGTTTAATGTGGTTTTACATCGTCCCCTAGGTGTTTAATGTGGGTCTACATCGTTCCCTAGGTGTTTAATGTGGGTCTACATCATCCCCTCAGTGTTTAATGTGGGTCTACAACGTCCCGTAGGTGTTTAATGTGGGTCTACATCGTCCCCTCAGTGTTTAATGTGGGTCTACATCGTCCCCTAGGTGTTTAATGTGGGTCTACATCGTCCCCTCAGTGTTTAATGTGGGTCTACATCGTTCCCTAGGTGTTTAATGTGGGTCTACACCGTCCCCTAGGTGTTTAATGTGGGTCTACATCGTCCCCTCAGTCTTTAATGCGGGTCTACATCGTCCCCTCAGTGTTGAATGTGGGTCTACATCGTCCCCTAGGTGTTTAATGTGGGTCTACATTGTCCCCTCAGCGTTTAATGTGGGTCTACATCGTCCCCTCAGTGTTTAATGTGGGTCTACATCGTTCCCTAGGTGTTTAATGTGGGTCTACATCGTCCCCTAGGTGTTTAATGTGGGTGTACATCGTCCCCTCAGTGTTTAATGTGGGTCTACATCGTCCCCTCAGTGTTTAATGTGGGTCTACATCGTCCCCTCAATGTTGAATGTGGGTCTACATCGTCCCCTAGGTGTTTAATGTGGGTCTACACCGTCCCCTCAGTGTTTAATGTGAGTCTACATCGTCCCCTAAGTGTTTAATGTGGGTCTACATCGTCCCCTCAGTGTTTAATGTGGGTCTACATCGTCCCCTAGGTGTTTAATGTGGGTCTACATCGTCCCCTCAGTGTTTAATGTGGGTCTACATCGTCCCCTCAGTGTTTAATGTGGGTCTACATCGTCCCCTCAATGTTGAATGTGGGTCTACATCGTCCCCTAGGTGTTTAATGTGGGTCTACACCGTCCCCTCAGTGTTTAATGTGAGTCTACATCGTCCCCTAGGTGTTTAATGTGGGTCTACATCGTCCCCTCAGTGTTTAATGTGGGTCTACATCGTCCCCTAGGTGTTTAATGTGGGTCTACATCGTCCCCTAGGTGTTTAATGTGGTTTAAATCGTCCCCTAGGTGTTTAATGTGGGTCTACATCGTCCCCTAGGTGTTTAATGTGGTTCAACATCGTCCCCTAGGTGTTTAATGTGGTTTACATCGTCCCCTAGGTGTTTAATGTGGTTTACATCGTCCCCTAGGTGTTTAATGTGGGTCTACATCGTCCCCTAGGTGTTTAATGTGGGTCTACATCGTGCCCTCAGTGTTTAATGTGGATCTACATCGTCCCCTCAGCGTTTAATGTGGGTCTACATCGTCCCCTCAGTGTTTAATGTGGGTCTACATCGTCCCCTAGGTGTTTAACGTGGGTCTACATCGTCCCCTTAGTGTTTAATGTGGGTCTACATCGTCCCCTAGGTGTTTAATGTGGTTCAACATCGTCCCCTCAGCGTTTAATGTGGGTCTACATTGTTCCCTATGTGTTTAATGTGGGTCTACATTGTCCCCTCAGCGTTAATGTGGGTCTACATCGTCCCCTAGGTGTTTATAGTGGGTCTACACCGTCCCCTCAGTGTTTAATGTGGGTCTACACCGTCCCCTAGGTGCTTAATGTGGGTCTACATCGTCCCCTCAGCGTTTAATGTGGGTCTACATCGTTCCCTAGGTGTTTATTGTGGGTCTACACCATCCCCTAGGTGTTTAATGTGGGTCTACATTGTCCCGTAGGTGTTTAATGTGGGTCTACATTGTCCCCTAGGTGTTTAATGTGGGTCTACATCGTCCCCTCAGTGTTTAATGTGGGTCTACATCGTCCCCTAGGTGTTTAATGTGGGTCTACATCGTTCCCTAGGTGTTTAATGTGGGTCTACATCATCCCCTCAGTGTTTAATGTGGGTCTACAACGTCCCGTAGGTGTTTAATGTGGGTCTACATCGTCCCCTCAGTGTTTAATGTGGGTCTACATCGTCCCCTAGGTGTTTAATGTGGGTCTACATCGTCCCCTCAGTGTTTAATGTGGGTCTACATCGTTCCCTAGGTGTTTAATGTGGGTCTACACCGTCCCCTAGGTGTTTAATGTGGGTCTACATCGTCCCCTCAGTCTTTAATGCGGGTCTACATCGTCCCCTCAGTGTTGAATGTGGGTCTACATCGTCCCCTAGGTGTTTAATGTGGGTCTACATTGTCCCCTCAGCGTTTAATGTGGGTCTACATCGTCCCCTCAGTGTTTAATGTGGGTCTACATCGTTCCCTAGGTGTTTAATGTGGGTCTACATCGTCCCCTCAGCGTTTAATGTGGGTCTACATCGTTCCCTAGGTGTTTAATGTGGGTCTACACCATCCCCTAGGTGTTTAATGTGGGTCTACATTGTCCCGTAGGTGTTTAATGTGGGTCTACATTGTCCCCTAGGTGTTTAATGTGGGTCTACATCGTCCCCTCAGTGTTTAATGTGGGTCTACATCGTCCCGTAGGTGTTTAATGTGGGTCTACATCGTTCCCTAGGTGTTTAATGTGGGTCTACATCATCCCCTCAGTGTTTAATGTGGGTCTACAACGTCCCGTAGGTGTTTAATGTGGGTCTACATCGTCCCCTCAGTGTTTAATGTGGGTCTACATCGTCCCCTAGGTGTTTAATGTGGGTCTACATCGTCCCCTCAGCGTTTAATGTGGGTCTACATCGTTCCCTAGGTGTTTAATGTGGGTCTACACCGTCCCCTAGGTGTTTAATGTGGGTCTACATCGTCCCCTCAGTGTTGAATGTGGGTCTACATCGTCCCCTAGGTGTTTAATGTGGGTCTACATTGTCCCCTCAGCGTTTAATGTGGGTCTACATCGTCCCCTCAGTGTTTAATGTGGGTGTACATCGTTCCCTAGGTGTTTAATGTGGGTCTACATTGTCCCCTCAGCGTTTAATGTGGGTCTACATCGTCCCCTCAGTGTTTAATGTGGGTGTACATCGTTCCCTAGGTGTTTAATGTGGGTCTACATCGTCCCCTAGGTGTTTAATGTGGGTGTACATCGTCCCCTCAGTGTTTAATGTGGGTCTACATCGTCCCCTCAGTGTTTAATGTGGGTCTACATCGTCCCCTCAGTGTTGAATGTGAGTCTACATCGTCCCCTAGGTGTTTAATGTGGGTCTACACCGTCCCCTCAGTGTTTAATGTGGGTCTACATCGTCCCCTAGGTGTTTAATGTGGGTCTACATCGTCCCCTCAGCGTTTAATGTGGGTCTACATCGTCCCCTTAGTGTTTAATGTGAGTCTACATCGTCCCCTCAGTGTTTAATGTGGGTCTACATCGTCCCCTCAGTGTTTAATGTGGGTCTACATCGTCCCCTAGGTGTTTAATGTGGGTCTACACCATCCCCTAGGTGTTTAATGTGAGTCTACATTGTCCCGTAGGTGTTTAATGTGGGTCTACATTGTCCCTTAGGTGTTTAATGTGGGTCTACATCGTCCCCTCAGTGTTTAATGTGGTTTTACATCGTCCCCTAGGTGTTTAATGTGGGTCTACATCGTTCCCTAGGTGTTTAATGTGGGTCTACATCATCCCCTCAGTGTTTAATGTGGGTCTACAACGTCCCGTAGGTGTTTAATGTGGGTCTACATCGTCCCCTCAGTGTTTAATGTGGGTCTACATCGTCCCCTAGGTGTTTAATGTGGGTCTACATCGTCCCCTCAGTGTTTAATGTGGGTCTACATCGTTCCCTAGGTGTTTAATGTGGGTCTACACCGTCCCCTAGGTGTTTAATGTGGGTCTACATCGTCCCCTCAGTCTTTAATGCGGGTCTACATCGTCCCCTCAGTGTTGAATGTGGGTCTACATCGTCCCCTAGGTGTTTAATGTGGGTCTACATTGTCCCCTCAGCGTTTAATGTGGGTCTACATCGTCCCCTCAGTGTTTAATGTGGGTCTACATCGTTCCCTAGGTGTTTAATGTGGGTCTACATCGTCCCCTAGGTGTTTAATGTGGGTGTACATCGTCCCCTAGGTGTTTAATGTGGTTCAACATCGTCCCCTCAGCGTTTAATGTGGGTCTACATTGTTCCCTATGTGTTTAATGTGGGTCTACATTGTCCCCTCAGCGTTAATGTGGGTCTACATCGTCCCCTAGGTGTTTATAGTGGGTCTACACCGTCCCCTCAGTGTTTAATGTGGGTCTACACCGTCCCCTAGGTGCTTAATGTGGGTCTACATCGTCCCCTCAGCGTTTAATGTGGGTCTACATCGTTCCCTAGGTGTTTATTGTGGGTCTACACCATCCCCTAGGTGTTTAATGTGGGTCTACATTGTCCCGTAGGTGTTTAATGTGGGTCTACATTGTCCCCTAGGTGTTTAATGTGGGTCTACATCGTCCCCTCAGTGTTTAATGTGGGTCTACATCGTCCCCTAGGTGTTTAATGTGGGTCTACATCGTTCCCTAGGTGTTTAATGTGGGTCTACATCATCCCCTCAGTGTTTAATGTGGGTCTACAACGTCCCGTAGGTGTTTAATGTGGGTCTACATCGTCCCCTCAGTGTTTAATGTGGGTCTACATCGTCCCCTAGGTGTTTAATGTGGGTCTACATCGTCCCCTCAGTGTTTAATGTGGGTCTACATCGTTCCCTAGGTGTTTAATGTGGGTCTACACCGTCCCCTAGGTGTTTAATGTGGGTCTACATCGTCCCCTCAGTCTTTAATGCGGGTCTACATCGTCCCCTCAGTGTTGAATGTGGGTCTACATCGTCCCCTAGGTGTTTAATGTGGGTCTACATTGTCCCCTCAGCGTTTAATGTGGGTCTACATCGTCCCCTCAGTGTTTAATGTGGGTCTACATCGTTCCCTAGGTGTTTAATGTGGGTCTACATCGTCCCCTCAGCGTTTAATGTGGGTCTACATCGTTCCCTAGGTGTTTAATGTGGGTCTACACCATCCCCTAGGTGTTTAATGTGGGTCTACATTGTCCCGTAGGTGTTTAATGTGGGTCTACATTGTCCCCTAGGTGTTTAATGTGGGTCTACATCGTCCCCTCAGTGTTTAATGTGGGTCTACATCGTCCCGTAGGTGTTTAATGTGGGTCTACATCGTTCCCTAGGTGTTTAATGTGGGTCTACATCATCCCCTCAGTGTTTAATGTGGGTCTACAACGTCCCGTAGGTGTTTAATGTGGGTCTACATCGTCCCCTCAGTGTTTAATGTGGGTCTACATCGTCCCCTAGGTGTTTAATGTGGGTCTACATCGTCCCCTCAGCGTTTAATGTGGGTCTACATCGTCCCCTCAGTGTTTAATGTGGGTCTACATCGTCCCCTAGGTGTTTAATGTGGGTCTACATCGTCCCCTCAGCGTTTAATGTGGGTCTACATCGTTCCCTAGGTGTTTAATGTGGGTCTACACCGTCCCCTAGGTGTTTAATGTGGGTCTACATCGTCCCCTCAGTGTTGAATGTGGGTCTACATCGTCCCCTAGGTGTTTAATGTGGGTCTACATTGTCCCCTCAGCGTTTAATGTGGGTCTACATCGTCCCCTCAGTGTTTAATGTGGGTGTACATCGTTCCCTAGGTGTTTAATGTGGGTCTACATTGTCCCCTCAGCGTTTAATGTGGGTCTACATCGTCCCCTCAGTGTTTAATGTGGGTGTACATCGTTCCCTAGGTGTTTAATGTGGGTCTACATCGTCCCCTAGGTGTTTAATGTGGGTGTACATCGTCCCCTCAGTGTTTAATGTGGGTCTACATCGTCCCCTCAGTGTTTAATGTGGGTCTACATCGTCCCCTCAGTGTTGAATGTGAGTCTACATCGTCCCCTAGGTGTTTAATGTGGGTCTACACCGTCCCCTCAGTGTTTAATGTGGGTCTACATCGTCCCCTAGGTGTTTAATGTGGGTCTACATCGTCCCCTCAGCGTTTAATGTGGGTCTACATCGTCCCCTTAGTGTTTAATGTGAGTCTACATCGTCCCCTCAGTGTTTAATGTGGGTCTACATCGTCCCCTCAGTGTTTAATGTGGGTCTACATCGTCCCCTAGGTGTTTAATGTGGGTCTACACCATCCCCTAGGTGTTTAATGTGAGTCTACATTGTCCCGTAGGTGTTTAATGTGGGTCTACATTGTCCCTTAGGTGTTTAATGTGGGTCTACATCGTCCCCTCAGTGTTTAATGTGGTTTTACATCGTCCCCTAGGTGTTTAATGTGGGTCTACATCGTTCCCTAGGTGTTTAATGTGGGTCTACATCATCCCCTCAGTGTTTAATGTGGGTCTACAACGTCCCGTAGGTGTTTAATGTGGGTCTACATCGTCCCCTCAGTGTTTAATGTGGGTCTACATCGTCCCCTAGGTGTTTAATGTGGGTCTACATCGTCCCCTCAGTGTTTAATGTGGGTCTACATCGTTCCCTAGGTGTTTAATGTGGGTCTACACCGTCCCCTAGGTGTTTAATGTGGGTCTACATCGTCCCCTCAGTCTTTAATGCGGGTCTACATCGTCCCCTCAGTGTTGAATGTGGGTCTACATCGTCCCCTAGGTGTTTAATGTGGGTCTACATTGTCCCCTCAGCGTTTAATGTGGGTCTACATCGTCCCCTCAGTGTTTAATGTGGGTCTACATCGTTCCCTAGGTGTTTAATGTGGGTCTACATCGTCCCCTAGGTGTTTAATGTGGGTGTACATCGTCCCCTAGGTGTTTAATGTGGTTCAACATCGTCCCCTCAGCGTTTAATGTGGGTCTACATTGTTCCCTATGTGTTTAATGTGGGTCTACATTGTCCCCTCAGCGTTAATGTGGGTCTACATCGTCCCCTAGGTGTTTATAGTGGGTCTACACCGTCCCCTCAGTGTTTAATGTGGGTCTACACCGTCCCCTAGGTGCTTAATGTGGGTCTACATCGTCCCCTCAGCGTTTAATGTGGGTCTACATCGTTCCCTAGGTGTTTATTGTGGGTCTACACCATCCCCTAGGTGTTTAATGTGGGTCTACATTGTCCCGTAGGTGTTTAATGTGGGTCTACATTGTCCCCTAGGTGTTTAATGTGGGTCTACATCGTCCCCTCAGTGTTTAATGTGGGTCTACATCGTCCCCTAGGTGTTTAATGTGGGTCTACATCGTTCCCTAGGTGTTTAATGTGGGTCTACATCATCCCCTCAGTGTTTAATGTGGGTCTACAACGTCCCGTAGGTGTTTAATGTGGGTCTACATCGTCCCCTCAGTGTTTAATGTGGGTCTACATCGTCCCCTAGGTGTTTAATGTGGGTCTACATCGTCCCCTCAGTGTTTAATGTGGGTCTACATCGTTCCCTAGGTGTTTAATGTGGGTCTACACCGTCCCCTAGGTGTTTAATGTGGGTCTACATCGTCCCCTCAGTCTTTAATGCGGGTCTACATCGTCCCCTCAGTGTTGAATGTGGGTCTACATCGTCCCCTAGGTGTTTAATGTGGGTCTACATTGTCCCCTCAGCGTTTAATGTGGGTCTACATCGTCCCCTCAGTGTTTAATGTGGGTCTACATCGTTCCCTAGGTGTTTAATGTGGGTCTACATCGTCCCCTCAGCGTTTAATGTGGGTCTACATCGTTCCCTAGGTGTTTAATGTGGGTCTACACCATCCCCTAGGTGTTTAATGTGGGTCTACATTGTCCCGTAGGTGTTTAATGTGGGTCTACATTGTCCCCTAGGTGTTTAATGTGGGTCTACATCGTCCCCTCAGTGTTTAATGTGGGTCTACATCGTCCCGTAGGTGTTTAATGTGGGTCTACATCGTTCCCTAGGTGTTTAATGTGGGTCTACATCATCCCCTCAGTGTTTAATGTGGGTCTACAACGTCCCGTAGGTGTTTAATGTGGGTCTACATCGTCCCCTCAGTGTTTAATGTGGGTCTACATCGTCCCCTAGGTGTTTAATGTGGGTCTACATCGTCCCCTCAGCGTTTAATGTGGGTCTACATCGTTCCCTAGGTGTTTAATGTGGGTCTACACCGTCCCCTAGGTGTTTAATGTGGGTCTACATCGTCCCCTCAGTGTTGAATGTGGGTCTACATCGTCCCCTAGGTGTTTAATGTGGGTCTACATTGTCCCCTCAGCGTTTAATGTGGGTCTACATCGTCCCCTCAGTGTTTAATGTGGGTGTACATCGTTCCCTAGGTGTTTAATGTGGGTCTACATTGTCCCCTCAGCGTTTAATGTGGGTCTACATCGTCCCCTCAGTGTTTAATGTGGGTGTACATCGTTCCCTAGGTGTTTAATGTGGGTCTACATCGTCCCCTAGGTGTTTAATGTGGGTGTACATCGTCCCCTCAGTGTTTAATGTGGGTCTACATCGTCCCCTCAGTGTTTAATGTGGGTCTACATCGTCCCCTCAGTGTTGAATGTGGGTCTACATCGTCCCCTAGGTGTTTAATGTGGGTCTACACCGTCCCCTCAGTGTTTAATGTGGGTCTACATCGTCCCCTAGGTGTTTAATGTGGGTCTACATCGTCCCCTCAGCGTTTAATGTGGGTCTACATCGTCCCCTTAGTGTTTAATGTGAGTCTACATCGTCCCCTCAGTGTTTAATGTGGGTCTACATCGTCCCCTCAGTGTTTAATGTGGGTCTACATCGTCCCCTAGGTGTTTAATGTGGGTCTACACCATCCCCTAGGTGTTTAATGTGGGTCTACATTGTCCCGTAGGTGTTTAATGTGGGTCTACATTGTCCCTTAGGTGTTTAATGTGGGTCTACATCGTCCCCTCAGTGTTTAATGTGGTTTTACATCGTCCCCTAGGTGTTTAATGTGGGTCTACATCGTTCCCTAGGTGTTTAATGTGGGTCTACATCATCCCCTCAGTGTTTAATGTGGGTCTACAACGTCCCGTAGGTGTTTAATGTGGGTCTACATCGTCCCCTCAGTGTTTAATGTGGGTCTACATCGTCCCCTAGGTGTTTAATGTGGGTCTACATCGTCCCCTCAGTGTTTAATGTGGGTCTACATCGTTCCCTAGGTGTTTAATGTGGGTCTACACCGTCCCCTAGGTGTTTAATGTGGGTCTACATCGTCCCCTCAGTCTTTAATGCGGGTCTACATCGTCCCCTCAGTGTTGAATGTGGGTCTACATCGTCCCCTAGGTGTTTAATGTGGGTCTACATTGTCCCCTCAGCGTTTAATGTGGGTCTACATCGTCCCCTCAGTGTTTAATGTGGGTCTACATCGTTCCCTAGGTGTTTAATGTGGGTCTACATCGTCCCCTAGGTGTTTAATGTGGGTGTACATCGTCCCCTCAGTGTTTAATGTGGGTCTACATCGTCCCCTCAGTGTTTAATGTGGGTCTACATCGTCCCCTCAGTGTTGAATGTGGGTCTACATCGTCCCCTAGGTGTTTAATGTGGGTCTACACCGTCCCCTCAGTGTTTAATGTGAGTCTACATCGTCCCCTAGGTGTTTAATGTGGGTCTACATCGTCCCCTCAGTGTTTAATGTGGGTCTACATCGTCCCCTAGGTGTTTAATGTGGGTCTACATCATCCCCTCAGTGTTTAATGTGGGTCTACATTGTCCCCTAGGTGTTTAATGTGGGTCTACATCGCCCCCTGGGTGTTTAATGTGGTTTACATCGTCCCCTAGGTGTTTAATGTGGGTCTACATCGTCCCCTAGGTGTTTAATGTGGTTTAAATCGTCCCCTAGGTGTTTAATGTGGGTCTACATCGTCCCCTAGGTGTTTAATGTGGTTCAACATCGTCCCCTAGGTGTTTAATGTGGTTTACATCGTCCCCTAGGTGTTTAATGTGGGTCTACATCGTCCCCTAGGTGTTTAATGTGGGTCTACATCGTGCCCTCAGTGTTTAATGTGGATCTACATCGTCCCCTCAGCGTTTAATGTGGGTCTACATCGTCCCCTCAGTGTTTAATGTGGGTCTACATCGTCCCCTAGGTGTTTAACGTGGGTCTACATCGTCCCCTTAGTGTTTAATGTGGGTCTACATCGTCCCCTAGGTGTTTAATGTGGTTCAACATCGTCCCCTCAGCGTTTAATGTGGGTCTACATTGTTCCCTATGTGTTTAATGTGGGTCTACATTGTCCCCTCAGCGTTAATGTGGGTCTACATCGTCCCCTAGGTGTTTATAGTGGGTCTACACCGTCCCCTCAGTGTTTAATGTGGGTCTACACCGTCCCCTAGGTGCTTAATGTGGGTCTACATCGTCCCCTCAGCGTTTAATGTGGGTCTACATCGTTCCCTAGGTGTTTATTGTGGGTCTACACCATCCCCTAGGTGTTTAATGTGGGTCTACATTGTCCCGTAGGTGTTTAATGTGGGTCTACATTGTCCCCTAGGTGTTTAATGTGGGTCTACATCGTCCCCTCAGTGTTTAATGTGGGTCTACATCGTCCCCTAGGTGTTTAATGTGGGTCTACATCGTTCCCTAGGTGTTTAATGTGGGTCTACATCATCCCCTCAGTGTTTAATGTGGGTCTACAACGTCCCGTAGGTGTTTAATGTGGGTCTACATCGTCCCCTCAGTGTTTAATGTGGGTCTACATCGTCCCCTAGGTGTTTAATGTGGGTCTACATCGTCCCCTCAGTGTTTAATGTGGGTCTACATCGTTCCCTAGGTGTTTAATGTGGGTCTACACCGTCCCCTAGGTGTTTAATGTGGGTCTACATCGTCCCCTCAGTCTTTAATGCGGGTCTACATCGTCCCCTCAGTGTTGAATGTGGGTCTACATCGTCCCCTAGGTGTTTAATGTGGGTCTACATTGTCCCCTCAGCGTTTAATGTGGGTCTACATCGTCCCCTCAGTGTTTAATGTGGGTCTACATCGTTCCCTAGGTGTTTAATGTGGGTCTACATCGTCCCCTAGGTGTTTAATGTGGGTGTACATCGTCCCCTCAGTGTTTAATGTGGGTCTACATCGTCCCCTCAGTGTTTAATGTGGGTCTACATCGTCCCCTCAGTGTTGAATGTGGGTCTACATTGTCCCCTAGGTGTTTAATGTGGGTCTACACCGTCCCCTCAGTGTTTAATGTGAGTCTACATCGTCCCCTAGGTGTTTAATGTGGGTCTACATCGTCCCCTCAGTGTTTAATGTGGGTCTACATCGTCCCCTAGGTGTTCAATGTTGGTCTACATCGTCCCCTCAGCGTTTAATGTGGGTCTACATCGTCCCCTTAGTGTTTAATGTGGGTCTATATCGTCCCCTAGGTGTTTAATGTGGGTCTACATCGTCCGCTCAGCGTTTAATGTGGGTCTACATCGTCCCCTTAGTGTTTAATGTGAGTCTACATCGTCCCCTAGGTGTTTAATGTGGGTCTACATCGTCCCCTCAGTGTTTAATGTGGGTCTACATCGTCCCCTAGGTGTTTAATGTGGGTCTACACCATCCCCTAGGTGTTTAATGTGGGTCTGCATTGTCCCGTAGGTGTTTAATGTGGGTCTACATTGTCCCCTAGGTGTTTAATGTGGGTCTACATCGTCCCCTCAGTGTTTAATGTGGTTTTACATCGTCCCCTAGGTGTTTAATGTGGGTCTACATCGTTCCCTAGGTGTTTAATGTGGGTCTACATCATCCCCTCAGTGTTTAATGTGGGTCTACAACGTCCCGTAGGTGTTTAATGTGGGTCTACATCGTCCCCTCAGTGTTTAATGTGGGTCTACATCGTCCCCTAGGTGTTTAATGTGGGTCTACATCGTCCCCTCAGTGTTTAATGTGGGTCTACATCGTTCCCTAGGTGTTTAATGTGGGTCTACACCGTCCCCTAGGTGTTTAATGTGGGTCTACATCGTCCCCTCAGTCTTTAATGCGGGTCTACATCATCCCCTCAGTGTTGAATGTGGGTCTACATCGTCCCCTAGGTGTTTAATGTGGGTCTACATTGTCCCCTCAGCGTTTAATGTGGGTCTACATCGTCCCCTCAGTGTTTAATGTGGGTCTACATCGTTCCCTAGGTGTTTAATGTGGGTCTACATCGTCCCCTAGGTGTTTAATGTGGGTGTACATCGTCCCCTCAGTGTTTAATGTGGGTCTACATCGTCCCCTCAGTGTTTAATGTGGGTCTACATCGTCCCCTAGGTGTTTAATGTGGGTCTACATCGTTCCCTAGGTGTTTAATGTGGGTCTACATCATCCCCTCAGTGTTTAATGTGGGTCTACAACGTCCCGTAGGTGTTTAATGTGGGTCTACATCGTCCCCTCAGTGTTTAATGTGGGTCTACATCGTCCCCTAGGTGTTTAATGTGGGTGTACATCGTCCCCTCAGTGTTTAATGTGGGTTTACATCGTTCCCTAGGTGTTTAATGTGGGTCTACACCGTCCCCTAGGTGTTTAATGTGGGTCTACATCGTCCCCTCAGTCTTTAATGCGGGTCTACATCGTCCCCTCAGTGTTGAATGTGGGTCTACATCGTCCCCTAGGTGTTTAATGTGGGTCTACATCGTCCCCTCAGTGTTTAATGTGGGTGTACATCGTCCCCTCAGTGTTTAATGTGGGTCTACATCGTCCCCTCAGTGTTTAATGTGGGTCTACATCGTCCCCTCAGTGTTGAATGTGGGTCTACATCGTCCCCTAGGTGTTTAATGTGGGTCTACACCGTCCCCTCAGTGTTTAATGTGAGTCTACATCGTCCCCTAGGTGTTTAATGTGGGTCTACATCGTCCCCTCAGTGTTTAATGTGGGTCTACATCGTCCCCTAGGTGTTTAATGTGGGTCTACATCATCCCCTCAGTGTTTAATGTGGGTCTACATTGTCCCCTAGGTGTTTAATGTGGGTCTACATCGTCCCCTGGGTGTTTAATGTGGTTTACATCGTCCCCTAGGTGTTTAATGTGGGTCTACATCGTCCCCTAGGTGTTTAATGTGGTTTAAATCGTCCCCTAGGTGTTTAATGTGGGTCTACATCGTCCCCTAGGTGTTTAATGTGGTTCAACATCGTCCCCTAGGTGTTTAATGTGGTTTACATCGTCCCCTAGGTGTTTAATGTGGGTCTACATCGTCCCCTAGGTGTTTAATGTGGGTCTACATCGTGCCCTCAGTGTTTAATGTGGATCTACATCGTCCCCTCAGCGTTTAATGTGGGTCTACATCGTCCCCTCAGTGTTTAATGTGGGTCTACATCGTCCCCTAGGTGTTTAACGTGGGTCTACATCGTCCCCTTAGTGTTTAATGTGGGTCTACATCGTCCCCTAGGTGTTTAATGTGGTTCAACATCGTCCCCTCAGCGTTTAATGTGGGTCTACATTGTTCCCTATGTGTTTAATGTGGGTCTACATTGTCCCCTCAGCGTTAATGTGGGTCTACATCGTCCCCTAGGTGTTTATAGTGGGTCTACACCGTCCCCTCAGTGTTTAATGTGGGTCTACACCGTCCCCTAGGTGCTTAATGTGGGTCTACATCGTCCCCTCAGCGTTTAATGTGGGTCTACATCGTTCCCTAGGTGTTTAATGTGGGTCTACACCATCCCCTAGGTGTTTAATGTGGGTCTACATTGTCCCGTAGGTGTTTAATGTGGGTCTACATTGTCCCCTAGGTGTTTAATGTGGGTCTACATCGTCCCCTCAGTGTTTAATGTGGTTTTACATCGTCCCCTAGGTGTTTAATGTGGGTCTACATCGTTCCCTAGGTGTTTAATGTGGGTCTACATCATCCCCTCAGTGTTTAATGTGGGTCTACAACGTCCCGTAGGTGTTTAATGTGGGTCTACATCGTCCCCTCGGTGTTTAATGTGGGTCTACATCGTCCCCTAGGTGTTTAATGTGGGTCTACATCGTCCCCTCAGTGTTTAATGTGGGTCTACATCGTTCCCTAGGTGTTTAATGTGGGTCTACACCGTCCCCTAGGTGTTTAATGTGGGTCTACATCGTCCCCTCAGTCTTTAATGCGGGTCTACATCGTCCCCTCAGTGTTGAATGTGGGTCTACATCGTCCCCTAGGTGTTTAATGTGGGTCTACATTGTCCCCTCAGCGTTTAATGTGGGTCTACATCGTCCCCTCAGTGTTTAATGTGGGTCTACATCGTTCCCTAGGTGTTTAATGTGGGTCTACATCGTCCCCTAGGTGTTTAATGTGGGTGTACATCGTCCCCTCAGTGTTTAATGTGGGTCTACATCGTCCCCTCAGTGTTGAATGTGGGTCTACATCGTCCCCTAGGTGTTTAATGTGGGTCTACACCGTCCCCTCAGTGTTTAATGTGAGTCTACATCGTCCCCTAGGTGTTTAATGTGGGTCTACATCGTCCCCTCAGTGTTTAATGTGGGTCTACATCGTCCCCTAGGTGTTTAATGTGGGTCTACATCATCCCCTCAGCGTTTAATGTGGGTCTACATCGTCCCCTTAGTGTTTAATGTGAGTCTACATCGTCCCCTAGGTGTTTAATGTGGGTCTACATCGTCCCCTCAGTGTTTAATGTGGGTCTACATCGTCCCCTAGGTGTTTAATGTGGGTCTACACCATCCCCTAGGTGTTTAATGTGGGTCTACATTGTCCCGTAGGTGTTTAATGTGGGTCTACATCGTCCCCTAGGTGTTTAATGTGGGTCTACATCATCCCCTCAGTGTTTAATGTGGGTCTACATTGTCCCCTAGGTGTTTAATGTGGGTCTACATCGTCCCCTGGGTGTTTAATGTGGTTTACATCGTCCCCTAGGTGTTTAATGTGGGTCTACATCGTCCCCTAGGTGTTTAATGTGGTTTAAATCGTCCCCTAGGTGTTTAATGTGGGTCTACATCGTCCCCTAGGTGTTTAATGTGGTTCAACATCGTCCCGTAGGTGTTTAATGTGGTTTACATCGTCCCCTAGGTGTTTAATGTGGGTCTACATCGTCCCCTAGGTGTTTAATGTTGGTCTACATCGTGCCCTCAGTGTTTAATGTGGATCTACATCGTCCCCTCAGCGTTTAATGTGGGTCTACATCGTCCCCTCAGTGTTTAATGTGGGTCTACATCGTCCCCTCAGTGTTTAATGTGGTTTTACATCGTCCCCTAGGTGTTTAATGTGGGTCTACATCGTTCCCTAGGTGATTAATGTGGGTCTACATCATCCCCTCAGTGTTTAATGTGGGTCTACAACGTCCCGTAGGTGTTTAATGTGGGTCTACATCGTCCCCTCGGTGTTTAATGTGGGTCTACATCGTCCCCTAGGTGTTTAATGTGGGTCTACATCGTCCCCTCAGTGTTTAATGTGGGTCTACATCGTTCCCTAGGTGTTTAATGTGGGTCTACACCGTCCCCTAGGTGTTTAATGTGGGTCTACATCGTCCCCTCAGTCTTTAATGCGGGTCTACATCGTCCCCTCAGTGTTGAATGTGGGTCTACATCGTCCCCTAGGTGTTTAATGTGGGTCTACATTGTCCCCTCAGCGTTTAATGTGGGTCTACATCGTCCCCTCAGTGTTTAATGTGGGTCTACATCGTTCCCTAGGTGTTTAATGTGGGTCTACATCGTCCCCTCAGTGTTTAATGTGGGTCTACATCGTCCCCTCAGTGTTTAATGTGGGTCTACATCGTCCCCTCAGTGTTGAATGTGGGTCTACATCGTCCCCTAGGTGTTTAATGTGGGTCTACACCGTCCCCTCAGTGTTTAATGTGAGTCTACATCGTCCCCTAGGTGTTTAATGTGGGTCTACATCGTCCCCTCAGTGTTTAATGTGGGTCTACATCGTCCCCTAGGTGTTTAATGTGGGTCTACATCGTCCCCTCAGCGTTTAATGTGGGTCTACATCGTCCCCTTAGTGTTTAATGTGAGTCTACATCGTCCCCTAGGTGTTTAATGTGGGTCTACATCGTCCCCTCAGTGTTTAATGTGGGTCTACATCGTCCCCTAGGTGTTTAATGTGGGTCTACACCATCCCCTAGGTGTTTAATGTGGGTCTACATTGTCCCGTAGGTGTTTAATGTGGGTCTACATTGTCCCCTAGGTGTTTAATGTGGGTCTACATCGTCCCCTCAGTGTTTAATGTGGTTTTACATCGTCCCCTAGGTGTTTAATGTGGGTCTACATCGTTCCCTAGGTGTTTAATGTGGGTCTACATCATCCCCTCAGTGTTTAATGTGGGTCTACAACGTCCCGTAGGTGTTTAATGTGGGTCTACATCGTCCCCTCAGTGTTTAATGTGGGTCTACATCGTCCCCTAGGTGTTTAATGTGGGTCTACATCGTCCCCTCAGTGTTTAATGTGGGTCTACATCGTTCCCTAGGTGTTTAATGTGGGTCTACACCATCCCCTAGGTGTTTAATGTGGGTCTACATTGTCCCGTAGGTGTTTAATGTGGGTCTACATCGTCCCCTAGGTGTTTAATGTGGGTCTACATCATCCCCTCAGTGTTTAATGTGGGTCTACATTGTCCCCTAGGTGTTTAATGTGGGTCTACATCGTCCCCTGGGTGTTTAATGTGGTTTACATCGTCCCCTAGGTGTTTAATGTGGGTCTACATCGTCCCCTAGGTGTTTAATGTGGTTTAAATCGTCCCCTAGGTGTTTAATGTGGGTCTACATCGTCCCCTAGGTGTTTAATGTGGTTCAACATCGTCCCGTAGGTGTTTAATGTGGTTTACATCGTCCCCTAGGTGTTTAATGTGGGTCTACATCGTCCCCTAGGTGTTTAATGTGGGTCTACATCGTGCCCTCAGTGTTTAATGTGGATCTACATCGTCCCCTCAGCGTTTAATGTGGGTCTACATCGTCCCCTCAGTGTTTAATGTGGGTCTACATCGTCCCCTCAGTGTTTAATGTGGTTTTACATCGTCCCCTAGGTGTTTAATGTGGGTCTACATCGTTCCCTAGGTGTTTAATGTGGGTCTACATCATCCCCTCAGTGTTTAATGTGGGTCTACAACGTCCCGTAGGTGTTTAATGTGGGTCTACATCGTCCCCTCGGTGTTTAATGTGGGTCTACATCGTCCCCTAGGTGTTTAATGTGGGTCTACATCGTCCCCTCAGTGTTTAATGTGGGTCTACATCGTTCCCTAGGTGTTTAATGTGGGTCTACACCGTCCCCTAGGTGTTTAATGTGGGTCTACATCGTCCCCTCAGTCTTTAATGCGGGTCTACATCGTCCCCTCAGTGTTGAATGTGGGTCTACATCGTCCCCTAGGTGTTTAATGTGGGTCTACATTGTCCCCTCAGCGTTTAATGTGGGTCTACATCGTCCCCTCAGTGTTTAATGTGGGTCTACATCGTTCCCTAGGTGTTTAATGTGGGTCTACATCGTCCCCTCAGTGTTTAATGTGGGTCTACATCGTCCCCTCAGTGTTTAATGTGGGTCTACATCGTCCCCTCAGTGTTGAATGTGGGTCTACATCGTCCCCTAGGTGTTTAATGTGGGTCTACACCGTCCCCTCAGTGTTTAATGTGTGTCTACATCGTCCCCTAGGTGTTTAATGTGGGTCTACATCGTCCCCTCAGTGTTTAATGTGGGTCTACATTGTCCCCTAGGTGTTTAATGTGGGTCTACATCGTCCCCTCAGCGTTTAATGTGGGTCTACATCGTCCCCTTAGTGTTTAATGTGAGTCTACATCGTCCCCTAGGTGTTTAATGTGGGTCTACATCGTCCCCTCAGTGTTTAATGTGGGTCTACATCGTCCCCTAGGTGTTTAATGTGGGTCTACACCATAACCGAGGTGTTTAATGTGGGTCTACATTGTCCCGTAGGTGTTTAATGTGGGTCTACATTGTCCCCTAGGTGTTTAATGTGGGTCTACATCGTCCCCTCAGTGTTTAATGTGGTTTTACATCGTCCCCTAGGTGTTTAATGTGGGTCTACATCGTTCCCTAGGTGTTTAATGTGGGTCTACATCATCCCCTCAGTGTTTAATGTGGGTCTACAACGTCCCGTAGGTGTTTAATGTGGGTCTACATCGTCCCCTCAGTGTTTAATGTGGGTCTACATCGTTCCCTAGGTGTTTAATGTGGGTCTACACCGTCCCCTAGGTGTTTAATGTGGGTCTACATCGTCCCCTCAGTCTTTAATGCGGGTCTACATCGTCCACTCAGTGTTGAATGTGGGTCTACATCGTCCCCTAGGTGTTTAATGTGGGTCTACATTGTCCCCTCAGCGTTTAATGTGGGTCTACATCGTCCCCTCAGTGTTTAATGTGGGTCTACATCGTTCCCTAGGTGTTTAATGTGGGTCTACATCGTCCCCTCAGTGTTTAATGTGGGTCTACATCGTCCCCTCAGTGTTTAATGTGGGTCTACATCGTCCCCTCAGTGTTGAATGTGGGTCTACATCGTCCCCTAGGTGTTTAATGTGGGTCTACACCGTCCCCTCAGTGTTTAATGTGAGTCTACATCGTCCCCTAGGTGTTTAATGTGGGTCTACATCGTCCCCTCAGTGTTTAATGTGGGTCTACATCGTCCCCTAGGTGTTTAATGTGGGTCTACATCGTCCCCTCAGCGTTTAATGTGGGTCTACATCGTCCCCTTAGTGTTTAATGTGAGTCTACATCGTCCCCTAGGTGTTTAATGTGGGTCTACATCGTCCCCTCAGTGTTTAATGTGGGTCTACATCGTCCCCTAGGTGTTTAATGTGGGTCTACACCATCCCCTAGGTGTTTAATGTGGGTCTACATTGTCCCGTAGGTGTTTAATGTGGGTCTACATTGTCCCCTAGGTGTTTAATGTGGGTCTACATCGTCCCCTCAGTGTTTAATGTGGTTTTACATCGTCCCCTAGGTGTTTAATGTGGGTCTACATCGTTCCCTAGGTGTTTAATGTGGGTCTACATCATCCCCTCAGTGTTTAATGTGGGTCTACAACGTCCCGTAGGTGTTTAATGTGGGTCTACATCGTCCCCTCAGTGTTTAATGTGGGTCTACATCGTCCCCTAGGTGTTTAATGTGGGTCTACATCGTCCCCTCAGTGTTTAATGTGGGTCTACATCGTTCCCTAGGTGTTTAATGTGGGTCTACACCATCCCCTAGGTGTTTAATGTGGGTCTACATTGTCCCGTAGGTGTTTAATGTGGGTCTACATCGTCCCCTAGGTGTTTAATGTGGGTCTACATCATCCCCTCAGTGTTTAATGTGGGTCTACATTGTCCCCTAGGTGTTTAATGTGGGTCTACATCGTCCCCTGGGTGTTTAATGTGGTTTACATCGTCCCCTAGGTGTTTAATGTGGGTCTACATCGTCCCCTAGGTGTTTAATGTGGTTTAAATCGTCCCCTAGGTGTTTAATGTGGGTCTACATCGTCCCCTAGGTGTTTAATGTGGTTCAACATCGTCCCGTAGGTGTTTAATGTGGTTTACATCGTCCCCTAGGTGTTTAATGTGGGTCTACATCGTCCCCTAGGTGTTTAATGTGGGTCTACATCGTGCCCTCAGTGTTTAATGTGGATCTACATCGTCCCCTCAGCGTTTAATGTGGGTCTACATTGTCCCCTCAGTGTTTAATGTGGGTCTACATCGTCCCCTCAGTGTTTAATGTGGTTTTACATCGTCCCCTAGGTGTTTAATGTGGGTCTACATCGTTCCCTAGGTGTTTAATGTGGGTCTACATCATCCCCTCAGTGTTTAATGTGGGTCTACAACGTCCCGTAGGTGTTTAATGTGGGTCTACATCGTCCCCTCGGTGTTTAATGTGGGTCTACATCGTCCCCTAGGTGTTTAATGTGGGTCTACATCGTCCCCTCAGTGTTTAATGTGGGTCTACATCGTTCCCTAGGTGTTTAATGTGGGTCTACACCGTCCCCTAGGTGTTTAATGTGGGTCTACATCGTCCCCTCAGTCTTTAATGCGGGTCTACATCGTCCCCTCAGTGTTGAATGTGGGTCTACATCGTCCCCTAGGTGTTTAATGTGGGTCTACATTGTCCCCTCAGCGTTTAATGTGGGTCTACATCGTCCCCTCAGTGTTTAATGTGGGTCTACATCGTTCCCTAGGTGTTTAATGTGGGTCTACATCGTCCCCTCAGTGTTTAATGTGGGTCTACATCGTCCCCTCAGTGTTTAATGTGGGTCTACATCGTCCCCTCAGTGTTGAATGTGGGTCTACATCGTCCCCTAGGTGTTTAATGTGGGTCTACACCGTCCCCTCAGTGTTTAATGTGTGTCTACATCGTCCCCTAGGTGTTTAATGTGGGTCTACATCGTCCCCTCAGTGTTTAATGTGGGTCTACATCGTCCCCTAGGTGTTTAATGTGGGTCTACATCGTCCCCTCAGCGTTTAATGTGGGTCTACATCGTCCCCTTAGTGTTTAATGTGAGTCTACATCGTCCCCTAGGTGTTTAATGTGGGTCTACATCGTCCCCTCAGTGTTTAATGTGGGTCTACATCGTCCCCTAGGTGTTTAATGTGGGTCTACACCATCCCCTAGGTGTTTAATGTGGGTCTACATTGTCCCGTAGGTGTTTAATGTGGGTCTACATTGTCCCCTAGGTGTTTAATGTGGGTCTACATCGTCCCCTCAGTGTTTAATGTGGTTTTACATCGTCCCCTAGGTGTTTAATGTGGGTCTACATCGTTCCCTAGGTGTTTAATGTGGGTCTACATCGTCCCCTCAGTGTTTAATGTGGGTCTACATCGTCCCCTCAGTGTTTAATGTGGGTCTACATCGTCCCCTCAGTGTTGAATGTGGGTCTACATCGTCCCCTAGGTGTTTAATGTGGGTCTACACCGTCCCCTCAGTGTTTAATGTGTGTCTACATCGTCCCCTAGGTGTTTAATGTGGGTCTACATCGTCCCCTCAGTGTTTAATGTGGGTCTACATCGTCCCCTAGGTGTTTAATGTGGGTCTACATCGTCCCCTCAGCGTTTAATGTGGGTCTACATCGTCCCCTTAGTGTTTAATGTGAGTCTACATCGTCCCCTAGGTGTTTAATGTGGGTCTACATCGTCCCCTCAGTGTTTAATGTGGGTCTACATCGTCCCCTAGGTGTTTAATGTGGGTCTACACCATCCCCTAGGTGTTTAATGTGGGTCTACATTGTCCCGTAGGTGTTTAATGTGGGTCTACATTGTCCCCTAGGTGTTTAATGTGGGTCTACATCGTCCCCTCAGTGTTTAATGTGGTTTTACATCGTCCCCTAGGTGTTTAATGTGGGTCTACATCGTTCCCTAGGTGTTTAATGTGGGTCTACATCATCCCCTCAGTGTTTAATGTGGGTCTACAACGTCCCGTAGGTGTTTAATGTGGGTCTACATCGTCCCCTCAGTGTTTAATGTGGGTCTACATCGTTCCCTAGGTGTTTAATGTGGGTCTACACCGTCCCCTAGGTGTTTAATGTGGGTCTACATCGTCCCCTCAGTCTTTAATGCGGGTCTACATCGTCCCCACAGTGTTGAATGTGGGTCTACATCGTCCCCTAGGTGTTTAATGTGGGTCTACATTGTCCCCTCAGCGTTTAATGTGGGTCTACATCGTCCCCTCAGTGTTTAATGTGGGTCTACATCGTTCCCTAGGTGTTTAATGTGGGTCTACATCGTCCCCTCAGTGTTTAATGTGGGTCTACATCGTCCCCTCAGTGTTTAATGTGGGTCTACATCGTCCCCTCAGTGTTGAATGTGGGTCTACATCGTCCCCTAGGTGTTTAATGTGGGTCTACACCGTCCCCTCAGTGTTTAATGTGAGTCTACATCGTCCCCTAGGTGTTTAATGTGGGTCTACATCGTCCCCTCAGTGTTTAATGTGGGTCTACATCGTCCCCTAGGTGTTTAATGTGGGTCTACATCGTCCCCTCAGCGTTTAATGTGGGTCTACATCGTCCCCTTAGTGTTTAATGTGAGTCTACATCGTCCCCTAGGTGTTTAATGTGGGTCTACATCGTCCCCTCAGTGTTTAATGTGGGTCTACATCGTCCCCTAGGTGTTTAATGTGGGTCTACACCATCCCCTAGGTGTTTAATGTGGGTCTACATTGTCCCGTAGGTGTTTAATGTGGGTCTACATTGTCCCCTAGGTGTTTAATGTGGGTCTACATCGTCCCCTCAGTGTTTAATGTGGTTTTACATCGTCCCCTAGGTGTTTAATGTGGGTCTACATCGTTCCCTAGGTGTTTAATGTGGGTCTACATCATCCCCTCAGTGTTTAATGTGGGTCTACAACGTCCCGTAGGTGTTTAATGTGGGTCTACATCGTCCCCTCAGTGTTTAATGTGGGTCTACATCGTCCCCTAGGTGTTTAATGTGGGTCTACATCGTCCCCTCAGTGTTTAATGTGGGTCTACATCGTTCCCTAGGTGTTTAATGTGGGTCTACACCATCCCCTAGGTGTTTAATGTGGGTCTACATTGTCCCGTAGGTGTTTAATGTGGGTCTACATCGTCCCCTAGGTGTTTAATGTGGGTCTACATCATCCCCTCAGTGTTTAATGTGGGTCTACATTGTCCCCTAGGTGTTTAATGTGGGTCTACATCGTCCCCTGGGTGTTTAATGTGGTTTACATCGTCCCCTAGGTGTTTAATGTGGGTCTACATCGTCCCCTAGGTGTTTAATGTGGTTTAAATCGTCCCCTAGGTGTTTAATGTGGGTCTACATCGTCCCCTAGGTGTTTAATGTGGTTCAACATCGTCCCGTAGGTGTTTAATGTGGTTTACATCGTCCCCTAGGTGTTTAATGTGGGTCTACATCGTCCCCTAGGTGTTTAATGTGGGTCTACATCGTGCCCTCAGTGTTTAATGTGGATCTACATCGTCCCCTCAGCGTTTAATGTGGGTCTACATCGTCCCCTCAGTGTTTAATGTGGGTCTACATCGTCCCCTCAGTGTTTAATGTGGTTTTACATCGTCCCCTAGGTGTTTAATGTGGGTCTACATCGTTCCCTAGGTGTTTAATGTGGGTCTACATCATCCCCTCAGTGTTTAATGTGGGTCTACAACGTCCCGTAGGTGTTTAATGTGGGTCTACATCGTCCCCTCGGTGTTTAATGTGGGTCTACATCGTCCCCTAGGTGTTTAATGTGGGTCTACATCGTCCCCTCAGTGTTTAATGTGGGTCTACATCGTTCCCTAGGTGTTTAATGTGGGTCTACACCGTCCCCTAGGTGTTTAATGTGGGTCTACATCGTCCCCTCAGTCTTTAATGCGGGTCTACATCGTCCCCTCAGTGTTGAATGTGGGTCTACATCGTCCCCTAGGTGTTTAATGTGGGTCTACATTGTCCCCTCAGCGTTTAATGTGGGTCTACATCGTCCCCTCAGTGTTTAATGTGGGTCTACATCGTTCCCTAGGTGTTTAATGTGGGTCTACATCGTCCCCTCAGTGTTTAATGTGGGTCTACATCGTCCCCTCAGTGTTTAATGTGGGTCTACATCGTCCCCTCAGTGTTGAATGTGGGTCTACATCGTCCCCTAGGTGTTTAATGTGGGTCTACACCGTCCCCTCAGTGTTTAATGTGTGTCTACATCGTCCCCTAGGTGTTTAATGTGGGTCTACATCGTCCCCTCAGTGTTTAATGTGGGTCTACATCGTCCCCTAGGTGTTTAATGTGGGTCTACATCGTCCCCTCAGCGTTTAATGTGGGTCTACATCGTCCCCTTAGTGTTTAATGTGAGTCTACATCGTCCCCTAGGTGTTTAATGTGGGTCTACATCGTCCCCTCAGTGTTTAATGTGGGTCTACATCGTCCCCTAGGTGTTTAATGTGGGTCTACACCATCCCCTAGGTGTTTAATGTGGGTCTACATTGTCCCGTAGGTGTTTAATGTGGGTCTACATTGTCCCCTAGGTGTTTAATGTGGGTCTACATCGTCCCCTCAGTGTTTAATGTGGTTTTACATCGTCCCCTAGGTGTTTAATGTGGGTCTACATCGTTCCCTAGGTGTTTAATGTGGGTCTACATCGTCCCCTCAGTGTTTAATGTGGGTCTACATCGTCCCCTCAGTGTTTAATGTGGGTCTACATCGTCCCCTCAGTGTTGAATGTGGGTCTACATCGTCCCCTAGGTGTTTAATGTGGGTCTACACCGTCCCCTCAGTGTTTAATGTGTGTCTACATCGTCCCCTAGGTGTTTAATGTGGGTCTACATCGTCCCCTCAGTGTTTAATGTGGGTCTACATCGTCCCCTAGGTGTTTAATGTGGGTCTACATCGTCCCCTCAGCGTTTAATGTGGGTCTACATCGTCCCCTTAGTGTTTAATGTGAGTCTACATCGTCCCCTAGGTGTTTAATGTGGGTCTACATCGTCCCCTCAGTGTTTAATGTGGGTCTACATCGTCCCCTAGGTGTTTAATGTGGGTCTACACCATCCCCTAGGTGTTTAATGTGGGTCTACATTGTCCCGTAGGTGTTTAATGTGGGTCTACATTGTCCCCTAGGTGTTTAATGTGGGTCTACATCGTCCCCTCAGTGTTTAATGTGGTTTTACATCGTCCCCTAGGTGTTTAATGTGGGTCTACATCGTTCCCTAGGTGTTTAATGTGGGTCTACATCATCCCCTCAGTGTTTAATGTGGGTCTACAACGTCCCGTAGGTGTTTAATGTGGGTCTACATCGTCCCCTCAGTGTTTAATGTGGGTCTACATCGTTCCCTAGGTGTTTAATGTGGGTCTACACCGTCCCCTAGGTGTTTAATGTGGGTCTACATCGTCCCCTCAGTCTTTAATGCGGGTCTACATCGTCCCCACAGTGTTGAATGTGGGTCTACATCGTCCCCTAGGTGTTTAATGTGGGTCTACATTGTCCCCTCAGCGTTTAATGTGGGTCTACATCGTCCCCTCAGTGTTTAATGTGGGTCTACATCGTTCCCTAGGTGTTTAATGTGGGTCTACATCGTCCCCTCAGTGTTTAATGTGGGTCTACATCGTCCCCTCAGTGTTTAATGTGGGTCTACATCGTCCCCTCAGTGTTGAATGTGGGTCTACATCGTCCCCTAGGTGTTTAATGTGGGTCTACACCGTCCCCTCAGTGTTTAATGTGAGTCTACATCGTCCCCTAGGTGTTTAATGTGGGTCTACATCGTCCCCTCAGTGTTTAATGTGGGTCTACATCGTCCCCTAGGTGTTTAATGTGGGTCTACATCGTCCCCTCAGCGTTTAATGTGGGTCTACATCGTCCCCTTAGTGTTTAATGTGAGTCTACATCGTCCCCTAGGTGTTTAATGTGGGTCTACATCGTCCCCTCAGTGTTTAATGTGGGTCTACATCGTCCCCTAGGTGTTTAATGTGGGTCTACACCATCCCCTAGGTGTTTAATGTGGGTCTACATTGTCCCGTAGGTGTTTAATGTGGGTCTACATTGTCCCCTAGGTGTTTAATGTGGGTCTACATCGTCCCCTCAGTGTTTAATGTGGTTTTACATCGTCCCCTAGGTGTTTAATGTGGGTCTACATCGTTCCCTAGGTGTTTAATGTGGGTCTACATCATCCCCTCAGTGTTTAATGTGGGTCTACAACGTCCCGTAGGTGTTTAATGTGGGTCTACATCGTCCCCTCAGTGTTTAATGTGGGTCTACATCGTCCCCTAGGTGTTTAATGTGGGTCTACATCGTCCCCTCAGTGTTTAATGTGGGTCTACATCGTTCCCTAGGTGTTTAATGTGGGTCTACACCATCCCCTAGGTGTTTAATGTGGGTCTACATTGTCCCGTAGGTGTTTAATGTGGGTCTACATCGTCCCCTAGGTGTTTAATGTGGGTCTACATCATCCCCTCAGTGTTTAATGTGGGTCTACATTGTCCCCTAGGTGTTTAATGTGGGTCTACATCGTCCCCTGGGTGTTTAATGTGGTTTACATCGTCCCCTAGGTGTTTAATGTGGGTCTACATCGTCCCCTAGGTGTTTAATGTGGTTTAAATCGTCCCCTAGGTGTTTAATGTGGGTCTACATCGTCCCCTAGGTGTTTAATGTGGTTCAACATCGTCCCGTAGGTGTTTAATGTGGTTTACATCGTCCCCTAGGTGTTTAATGTGGGTCTACATCGTCCCCTAGGTGTTTAATGTGGGTCTACATCGTGCCCTCAGTGTTTAATGTGGATCTACATCGTCCCCTCAGCGTTTAATGTGGGTCTACATCGTCCCCTCAGTGTTTAATGTGGGTCTACATCGTCCCCTCAGTGTTTAATGTGGTTTTACATCGTCCCCTAGGTGTTTAATGTGGGTCTACATCGTTCCCTAGGTGTTTAATGTGGGTCTACATCATCCCCTCAGTGTTTAATGTGGGTCTACAACGTCCCGTAGGTGTTTAATGTGGGTCTACATCGTCCCCTCGGTGTTTAATGTGGGTCTACATCGTCCCCTAGGTGTTTAATGTGGGTCTACATCGTCCCCTCAGTGTTTAATGTGGGTCTACATCGTTCCCTAGGTGTTTAATGTGGGTCTACACCGTCCCCTAGGTGTTTAATGTGGGTCTACATCGTCCCCTCAGTCTTTAATGCGGGTCTACATCGTCCCCTCAGTGTTGAATGTGGGTCTACATCGTCCCCTAGGTGTTTAATGTGGGTCTACATTGTCCCCTCAGCGTTTAATGTGGGTCTACATCGTCCCCTCAGTGTTTAATGTGGGTCTACATCGTTCCCTAGGTGTTTAATGTGGGTCTACATCGTCCCCTCAGTGTTTAATGTGGGTCTACATCGTCCCCTCAGTGTTTAATGTGGGTCTACATCGTCCCCTCAGTGTTGAATGTGGGTCTACATCGTCCCCTAGGTGTTTAATGTGGGTCTACATCGTCCCCTCAGCGTTTAATGTGGGTCTACATCGTCCCCTTAGTGTTTAATGTGAGTCTACATCGTCCCCTAGGTGTTTAATGTGGGTCTACATCGTCCCCTCAGTGTTTAATGTGGGTCTACATCGTCCCCTAGGTGTTTAATGTGGGTCTACACCATCCCCTAGGTGTTTAATGTGGGTCTACATTGTCCCGTAGGTGTTTAATGTGGGTCTACATTGTCCCCTAGGTGTTTAATGTGGGTCTACATCGTCCCCTCAGTGTTTAATGTGGTTTTACATCGTCCCCTAGGTGTTTAATGTGGGTCTACATCGTTCCCTAGGTGTTTAATGTGGGTCTACATCATCCCCTCAGTGTTTAATGTGGGTCTACAACGTCCCGTAGGTGTTTAATGTGGGTCTACATCGTCCCCTCAGTGTTTAATGTGGGTCTACATCGTCCCCTAGGTGTTTAATGTGGGTCTACATCGTCCCCTCAGTGTTTAATGTGGGTCTACATCGTTCCCTAGGTGTTTAATGTGGGTCTACACCGTCCCCTAGGTGTTTAATGTGGGTCTACATCGTCCCCTCAGTCTTTAATGCGGGTCTACATCGTCCCCTCAGTGTTGAATGTGGGTCTACATCGTCCCCTAGGTGTTTAATGTGGGTCTACATTGTCCCCTCAGCGTTTAATGTGGGTCTACATCGTCCCCTCAGTGTTTAATGTGGGTCTACATCGTTCCCTAGGTGTTTAATGTGGGTCTACATCGTCCCCTAGGTGTTTAATGTGGGTGTACATCGTCCCCTCAGTGTTTAATGTGGGTCTACATCGTCCCCTCAGTGTTTAATGTGGGTCTACATCGTCCCCTCAGTGTTGAATGTGGGTCTACATCGTCCCCTAGGTGTTTAATGTGAGTCTACATCGTCCCCTAGGTGTTTAATGTGGGTCTACATCGTCCCCTCAGTGTTTAATGTGGGTCTACATCGTCCCCTAGGTGTTTAATGTGGGTCTACATCGTCCCCTCAGCGTTTAATGTGGGTCTACATGGTCCCCTTAGTGTTTAATGTGAGTCTACATCGTCCCCTAGGTGTTTAATGTGGGTCTACATCGTCCCCTCAGTGTTTAATGTGGGTCTACATCGTCCCCTAGGTGTTTAATGTGGGTCTACATCGTCCCCTAGGTGTTTAATGTGGGTCTACATCGTCCCCTAGGTGTTTAATGTGGGTCTACATTGTCCACTCAGTGTTTAATGTGGGTCTACATCGTCCCCTCAGTGTTTAATGTGGGTCTACATTGTCCCCTCAGTGTTTAATGTGGGTCTACATCGTCCCCTAGGTGTTTAATGTGGGTCTACATCGTCCCCTCAGTGTTGAATGTGGGTCTACATCGTCCCCTAGGTGTTTAATGTGGGTCTACACCGTCCCCTCAGTGTTTAATGTGGGTCTAAACCGTCCCCTAGGTGTTTAATGTGGGTCTACATCATCCCCTCAGCTTATAGTGTGGGTCTACATCGTCCCCTCAGCGTTTAATGTGGGTCTACATCGTTCCCTAGGTGTTTAATGTGGGTCTACACCATCCCCTAGGTGTTTAATGTGGGTCTACATCGTCCCGTAGGTGTTTAATGTGGGTCTACATTGTCCCCTAGGTGTTTAATGTGGGTCTACATCGTCCCCTCAGTGTTTAATGTGGTTTTACATCGTCCCCTAGGTGTTTAATGTGGGTCTACATCGTTCCCTAGGTGTTTAATGTGGGTCTACATCATCCCCTCAGTGTTTAATGTGGGTCTACAACGTCCCGTAGGTGTTTAATGTGGGTCTACATCGTCCCCTAGGTGTTTAATGTGGGTCTACATCGTCCCCTCAGTGTTTAATGTGGGTCTACATCGTTCCCTAGGTGTTTAATGTGGGTCTACACCGTCCCCTAGGTGTTTAATGTGGGTCTACAACATCCCCTCAGCGTTTAATGTGGGTCTACATCGTCCCCTCAGCGTTTAATGTGGGTCTACATCATCCCCTCAGCGTTTAATGTGGGTCTACATCATCCCCTCAGCGTTTAATGTGGGTCTACATCGTCCCCTCAGTGTTTAATGTGAGTCTACATCGTCCCCTAGGTGTTTAATGTGGGTCTACATCGTCCCCTCAGTGTTTAATGTGGGTCTACATCGTCCCCTAGGTGTTTAATGTGGGTCTACATCGTCCCCTAGGTGTTTAATGTGGGTCTACATCGTCCCCTAGGTGTTTAATGTGGGTCTACATTGTCCACTCAGTGTTTAATGTGGGTCTACATTGTCCCCTAGGTGTTTAATGTGGGTCTACATTGTCCCCTAGGTGTTTAATGTGGGTCTACATCGTCCCCTCAGCTTTTAGTGTGGGTCTACATCGTCCCCTCAGCGTTTAATGTGGGTCTACATCGTTCCCTAGGTGTTTAATGTGGGTCTACACCATCCCCTAGGTGTTTAATGTGGGTCTACATTGTCCCGTAGGTGTTTAATGTGGGTCTACATTGTCCCCTAGGTGTTTAATGTGGGTCTACATCGTCCCCTCAGCGTTTAATGTGGTTTTACATCGTCCCCTAGGTGTTTAATGTGGGTCTACATCGTTCCCTAGGTGTTTAATGTGGGTCTACATCATCCCCTCAGTGTTTAATGTGGGTCTACATCGTCCCCTCAGTGTTTAATGTGGGTCTACATTGTCCCCTCAGTGTTTAATGTGGGTCTACATCGTCCCCTAGGTGTTTAACGTGGGTCTACATCGTCCCCTCAGTGTTGAATGTGGGTCTACATCGTCCCCTAGGTGTTTAATGTGGGTCTACACCGTCCCCTCAGTGTTGAATGTGGGTCTAAACCGTCCCCTAGGTGTTTAATGTGGGTCTACATTGTCCCCTCAGTGTTTATTGTGGGTCTACATCGTTCCCTAGGTGTTTAATGTGGGTCTACATCATCCCCTCAGCGTTTAATGTGGGTCTACATCGTCCCCTCAGTGTTTAATGTGGGTCTACATCGTCCCCTCAGTCTTTAATGTGGGTCTACATCGTTCCCTAGGTGTTTAATGTGGGTCTACATCATCCCCTCAGCGTTTAATGTGGGTCTACATTGTCCCCTCAGTGTTTAATGTGGGTCTACATCGTCCCCTCAGTGTTTAATGTGGGTCTACATCGTTCCCTAGGTGTTTAATGTGGGTCTACACCGTCCCCTAGGTGTTTAATGTGGGTCTACATCGTCCCCTCAGTCTTTAATGCGGGTCTACATCGTCCCCTCAGTGTTGAATGTGGGTCTACATCGTCCCCTAGGTGTTTAATGTGGGTCTACATTGTCCCCTCAGCGTTTAATGTGGGTCTACATCGTCCCCTCAGTGTTTAATGTGGGTCTACATCGTTCCCTAGGTGTTTAATGTGGGTCTACATCGTCCCCTAGGTGTTTAATGTGGGTGTACATCGTCCCCTCAGTGTTTAATGTGGGTCTACATCGTCCCCTAGGTGTTTAATGTGGGTCTACATCGTCCCCTCAGTGTTGAATGTGGGTCTACATCGTCCCCTAGGTGTTTAATGTGGGTCTACACCGTCCCCTCAGTGTTTAATGTGAGTCTACATCGTCCCCTAGGTGTTTAATGTGGGTCTACATCGTCCCCTCAGTGTTTAATGTGGGTCTACATCGTCCCCTAGGTGTTTAATGTGGGTCTACATCGTCCCCTCAGCGTTTAATGTGGGTCTACATCGTCCCCTTAGTGTTTAATGTGAGTCTACATCGTCCCCTAGGTGTTTAATGTGGGTCTACATCGTCCCCTCAGAGTTTAATGTGGGTCTACATCGTCCCCTAGGTGTTTAATGTGGGTCTACATCGTCCCCTAGGTGTTTAATGTGGGTCTACATCGTCCCCTAGGTGTTTAATGTGGGTCTACATTGTCCACTCAGTGTTTAATGTGGGTCTACATCGTCCCCTCAGTGTTTAATGTGGGTCTACATTGTCCCCTCAGTGTTTAATGTGGGTCTACATCGTCCCCTAGGTGTTTAACGTGGGTCTACATCGTCCCCTCAGTGTTGAATGTGGGTCTACATCGTCCCCTAGGTGTTTAATGTGGGTCTACACCGTCCCCTCAGTGTTTAATGTGGGTCTAAACCGTCCCCTAGGTGTTTAATGTGGGTCTACATCATCCCCTCAGCTTATAGTGTGGGTCTACATCGTCCCCTCAGCGTTTAATGTGGGTCTACATCGTTCCCTAGGTGTTTAATGTGGGTCTACACCATCCCCTAGGTGTTTAATGTGGGTCTACATCGTCCCGTAGGTGTTTAATGTGGGTCTACATTGTCCCCTAGGTGTTTAATGTGGGTCTACATCGTCCCCTCAGTGTTTAATGTGGTTTTACATCGTCCCCTAGGTGTTTAATGTGGGTCTACATCGTTCCCTAGGTGTTTAATGTGGGTCTACATCATCCCCTCAGTGTTTAATGTGGGTCTACAACGTCCCGTAGGTGTTTAATGCGGGTCTACATCGTCCCCTAGGTGTTTAATGTGGGTCTACATCGTCCCCTCAGTGTTTAATGTGGGTCTACATCGTTCCCTAGGTGTTTAATGTGGGTCTACACCGTCCCCTAGGTGTTTAATGTGGTCTGCAACATCCCCTCAGCGTTTAATGTGGGTCTACATCGTCCCCTCAGCGTTTAATGTGGGTCTACATCATCCCCTCAGCGTTTAATGTGGGTCTACATCATCCCCTCAGCGTTTAATGTGGGTCTACATCGTCCCCTCAGTGTTTAATGTGGGTCTACATCGTCCCCTCAGTCTTTAATGCAGGTCTACATCGTCCCCTCAGTGTTGAATGTGGGTCTACATTGTCCCCTAGGTGTTTAATGTGGGTCTACATTGTCCCCTAGGTGTTTAATGTGGGTCTACATCGTCCCCTCAGCTTTTAGTGTGGGTCTACATCGTCCCCTCAGCGTTTAATGTGGGTCTACATCGTTCCCTAGGTGTTTAATGTGGGTCTACACCATCCCCTAGGTGTTTAATGTGGGTCTACATTGTCCCGTAGGTGTTTAATGTGGGTCTACATTGTCCCCTAGGTGTTTAATGTGGGTCTACATCGTCCCCTCAGTGTTTAATGTGGTTTTACATCGTCCCCTAGGTGTTTAATGTGGGTCTACATCGTTCCCTAGGTGTTTAATGTGGGTCTACATCATCCCCTCAGTGTTTAATGTGGGTCTACAACGTCCCGTAGGTGTTTAATGTCGGTCTACATTGTCCCCTCAGTGTTTAATGTGGGTCTACATCGTTCCCTAGGTGTTTAATGTGGGTCTACATCATCCCCTCAGCGTTTAATGTGGGTCTACATCGTCCCCTCAGTGTTTAATGTGGGTCTACATCGTCCCCTCAGTCTTTAATGTGGGTCTACATCGTTCCCTAGGTGTTTAATGTGGGTCTACATCATCCCCTCAGCGTTTAATGTGGGTCTACATTGTCCCCTCAGTGTTTAATGTGGGTCTACATCGTCCCCTCAGTCTTTAATGCGGGTCTACATCGTCCCCTCAGTGTTGAATGTGGGTCTACATTGTCCCCTAGGTGTTTAATGTGGGTCTACATTGTCCCCTAGGTGTTTAATGTGGGTCTACATCGTCCCCTCAGTGTTTAATGTGGGTCTACATCGTCCCCTAGGTGTTTAATGTGGGTCTACATTGTCCCCTCAGTGTTTAATGTGGGTCTACATCGTCTCCTCAGCGTTTAATATGGGTCTACACCGTCCCCTCAGTGTTTAATGTGGGTCTAAACCGTCCCCTAGGTGTTTAATGTGGGTCTACATCATCCCCTCAGCTTATAGTGTGGGTCTACATCGTCCCCTCAGCGTTTAATGTGGGTCTACATCGTTCCCTAGGTGTTTAATGTGGGTCTACACCATCCCCTAGGTGTTTAATGTGGGTCTACATCGTCCCGTAGGTGTTTAATGTGGGTCTACATTGTCCCCTAGGTGTTTAATGTGGGTCTACATCGTCCCCTCAGTGTTTAATGTGGTTTTACATCGTCCCCTAGGTGTTTAATGTGGGTCTACATCGTTCCCTAGGTGTTTAATGTGGGTCTACATCATCCCCTCAGTGTTTAATGTGGGTCTACAACGTCCCGTAGGTGTTTAATGTGGGTCTACATCGTCCCCTAGGTGTTTAATGTGGGTCTACACCATCCCCTAGGTGTTTAATGTGGGTCTACATCGTCCCGTAGGTGTTTAATGTGGGTCTACATTGTCCCCTAGGTGTTTAATGTGGGTCTACATCGTCCCCTCAGTGTTTAATGTGGTTTTACATCGTCCCCTAGGTGTTTAATGTGGGTCTACATCGTTCCCTAGGTGTTTAATGTGGGTCTACATCATCCCCTCAGTGTTTAATGTGGGTCTACAACGTCCCGTAGGTGTTTAATGTGGGTCTACATCGTCCCCTAGGTGTTTAATGTGGGTCTACATCGTCCCCTCAGTGTTTAATGTGGGTCTACATCGTTCCCTAGGTGTTTAATGTGGGTCTACACCGTCCCCTAGGTGTTTAATGTGGGTCTACATCATCCCCTCAGCTTATAGTGTGGGTCTACATCGTCCCCTCAGCGTTTAATGTGGGTCTACATCGTTCCCTAGGTGTTTAATGTGGGTCTACACCATCCCCTAGGTGTTTAATGTGGGTCTACATCGTCCCGTAGGTGTTTAATGTGGGTCTACATTGTCCCCTAGGTGTTTAATGTGGGTCTACATCGTCCCCTCAGTGTTTAATGTGGTTTTACATCGTCCCCTAGGTGTTTAATGTGGGTCTACATCGTTCCCTAGGTGTTTAATGTGGGTCTACATCATCCCCTCAGTGTTTAATGTGGGTCTACAACGTCCCGTAGGTGTTTAATGTGGGTCTACATCGTCCCCTAGGTGTTTAATGTGGGTCTACATCGTCCCCTCAGTGTTTAATGTGGGTCTACATCGTTCCCTAGGTGTTTAATGTGGGTCTACACCGTCCCCTAGGTGTTTAATGTGGGTCTACAACATCCCCTCAGCGTTTAATGTGGGTCTACATCGTCCCCTCAGCGTTTAGTGTGGGTCTACATCATCCCCTCAGCGTTTAATGTGGGTCTACATCATCCCCTCAGCGTTTAATGTGGGTCTACATCGTCCCCTCAGTGTTTAATGTGAGTCTACATCGTCCCCTAGGTGTTTAATGTGGGTCTACATCGTCCCCTCAGTGTTTAATGTGGGTCTACATCGTCCCCTAGGTGTTTAATGTGGGTCTACATCGTCCCCTAGGTGTTTAATGTGGGTCTACATCGTCCCCTAGGTGTTTAATGTGGGTCTACATTGTCCACTCAGTGTTTAATGTGGGTCTACATTGTCCCCTAGGTGTTTAATGTGGGTCTACATTGTCCCCTAGGTGTTTAATGTGGGTCTACATCGTCCCCTCAGCTTTTAGTGTGGGTCTACATCGTCCCCTCAGCGTTTAATGTGGGTCTATATCGTTCCCTAGGTGTTTAATGTGGGTCTACACCATCCCCTAGGTGTTTAATGTGGGTCTACATTGTCCCGTAGGTGTTTAATGTGGGTCTACATTGTCCCCTAGGTGTTTAATGTGGGTCTACATCGTCCCCTCAGTGTTTAATGTGGTTTTACATCGTCCCCTAGGTGTTTAATGTGGGTCTACATCGTTCCCTAGGTGTTTAATGTGGGTCTACATCATCCCCTCAGTGTTTAATGTGGGTCTACAACGTCCCGTAGGTGTTTAATGTGGGTCTACATTGTCCCCTCAGTGTTTATTGTGGGTCTACATCGTTCCCTAGGTGTTTAATGTGGGTCTACATCATCCCCTCAGCGTTTAATGTGGGTCTACATCGTCCCCTCAGTGTTTAATGTGGGTCTACATCGTCCCCTCAGTCTTTAATGTGGGTCTACATCGTTCCCTAGGTGTTTAATGTGGGTCTACATCATCCCCTCAGCGTTTAATGTGGGTCTACATTGTCCCCTCAGTGTTTAATGTGGGTCTACATCGTCCCCTCAGTGTTTAATGTGGGTCTACATCGTTCCCTAGGTGTTTAATGTGGGTCTACACCGTCCCCTAGGTGTTTAATGTGGGTCTACATCGTCCCCTCAGTCTTTAATGCGGGTCTACATCGTCCCCTCAGTGTTGAATGTGGGTCTACATCGTCCCCTAGGTGTTTAATGTGGGTCTACATTGTCCCCTCAGCGTTTAATGTGGGTCTACATCGTCCCCTCAGTGTTTAATGTGGGTCTACATCGTTACCTAGGTGTTTAATGTGGGTCTACATCGTCCCCTAGGTGTTTAATGTGGGTGTACATCGTCCCCTCAGTGTTTAATGTGGGTCTACATCGTCCCCTCAGTGTTGAATGTGGGTCTACATCGTCCCCTAGGTGTTTAATGTGGGTCTACACCGTCCCCTCAGTGTTTAATGTGAGTCTACATCGTCCCCTAGGTGTTTAATGTGGGTCTACATCGTCCCCTCAGTGTTTAATGTGGGTCTACATCGTCCCCTAGGTGTTTAATGTGGGTCTACATCGTCCCCTCAGCGTTTAATGTGGGTCTACATCGTCCCCTTAGTGTTTAATGTGAGTCTACATCGTCCCCTAGGTGTTTAATGTGGGTCTACATCGTCCCCTCAGAGTTTAATGTGGGTCTACATCGTCCCCTAGGTGTTTAATGTGGGTCTACATCGTCCCCTAGGTGTTTAATGTGGGTCTACATCGTCCCCTAGGTGTTTAATGTGGGTCTACATTGTCCACTCAGTGTTTAATGTGGGTCTACATCGTCCCCTCAGTGTTTAATGTGGGTCTACATTGTCCCCTCAGTGTTTAATGTGGGTCTACATCGTCCCCTAGGTGTTTAATGTGGGTCTACATCGTCCCCTCAGTGTTGAATGTGGGTCTACATCGTCCCCTAGGTGTTTAATGTGGGTCTACACCGTCCCCTCAGTGTTTAATGTGGGTCTAAACCGTCCCCTAGGTGTTTAATGTGGGTCTACATCATCCCCTCAGCTTATAGTGTGGGTCTACATCGTCCCCTCAGCGTTTAATGTGGGTCTACATCGTTCCCTAGGTGTTTAATGTGGGTCTACACCATCCCCTAGGTGTTTAATGTGGGTCTACATCGTCCCGTAGGTGTTTAATGTGGGTCTACATTGTCCCCTAGGTGTTTAATGTGGGTCTACATCGTCCCCTCAGTGTTTAATGTGGTTTTACATCGTCCCCTAGGTGTTTAATGTGGGTCTACATCGTTCCCTAGGTGTTTAATGTGGGTCTACATCATCCCCTCAGTGTTTAATGTGGGTCTACAACGTCCCGTAGGTGTTTAATGTGGGTCTACATCGTCCCCTAGGTGTTTAATGTGGGTCTACATCGTCCCCTCAGTGTTTAATGTGGGTCTACATCGTTCCCTAGGTGTTTAATGTGGGTCTACACCGTCCCCTAGGTGTTTAATGTGGGTCTACAACATCCCCTCAGCGTTTAATGTGGGTCTACATCGTCCCCTCAGCGTTTAATGTGGGTCTACATCATCCCCTCAGCGTTTAATGTGGGTCTACATCATCCCCTCAGCGTTTAATGTGGGTCTACATCGTCCCGTCAGTGTTTAATGTGGGTCTACATCGTCCCCTCAGTCTTTAATGCGGGTCTACATCGTCCCCTCAGTGTTGAATGTGGGTCTACATTGTCCCCTAGGTGTTTAATGTGGGTCTACATTGTCCCCTAGGTGTTTAATGTGGGTCTACATCGTCCCCTCAGCTTTTAGTGTGGGTCTACATCGTCCCCTCAGCGTTTAATGTGGGTCTACATCGTTCCCTAGGTGTTTAATGTGGGTCTACACCATCCCCTAGGTGTTTAATGTGGGTCTACATTGTCCCGTAGGTGTTTAATGTGGGTCTACATTGTCCCCTAGGTGTTTAATGTGGGTCTACATCGTCCCCTCAGTGTTTAATGTGGTTTTACATCGTCCCCTAGGTGTTTAATGTGGGTCTACATCGTTCCCTAGGTGTTTAATGTGGGTCTACATCATCCCCTCAGTGTTTAATGTGGGTCTACAACGTCCCGTAGGTGTTTAATGTGGGTCTACATTGTCCCCTCAGTGTTTAATGTGGGTCTACATCGTTCCCTAGGTGTTTAATGTGGGTCTACATCATCCCCTCAGCGTTTAATGTGGGTCTACATCGTCCCCTCAGTGTTTAATGTGGGTCTACATCGTCCCCTCAGTCTTTAATGTGGGTCTACATCGTTCCCTAGGTGTTTAATGTGGGTCTACATCATCCCCTCAGCGTTTAATGTGGGTCTACATTGTCCCCTCAGTGTTTAATGTGGGTCTACATCGTCCCCTCAGTCTTTAATGCGGGTCTACATCGTCCCCTCAGTGTTGAATGTGGGTCTACATTGTCCCCTAGGTGTTTAATGTGGGTCTACATTGTCCCCGAGGTGTTTAATGTGGGTCTACATCGTCCCCTCAGTGTTTAATGTGGGTCTACATCGTCCCCTAGGTGTTTAATGTGGGTCTACATTGTCGCCTCAGTGTTTAATGTGGGTCTACATCGTTTCCTCAGCGTTTAATATGGGTCTACACCGTCCCCTCAGTGTTTAATGTGGGTCTAAACCGTCCCCTAGGTGTTTAATGTGGGTCTACATCATCCCCTCAGCTTATAGTGTGGGTCTACATCGTCCCCTCAGCGTTTAATGTGGGTCTACATCGTTCCCTAGGTGTTTAATGTGGGTCTACACCATCCCCTAGGTGTTTAATGTGGGTCTACATCGTCCCGTAGGTGTTTAATGTGGGTCTACATTGTCCCCTAGGTGTTTAATGTTGGTCTACATCGTCCCCTCAGTGTTTAATGTGGTTTTACATCGTCCCCTAGGTGTTTAATGTGGGTCTACATCATCCCCTCAGTGTTTAATGTGGGTCTACAACGTCCCGTAGGTGTTTAATGTGGGTCTACATCGTCCCCTAGGTGTTTAATGTGGGTCTACACCATCCCCTAGGTGTTTAATGTGGGTCTACATCGTCCCGTAGGTGTTTAATGTGGGTCTACATTGTCCCCTAGGTGTTTAATGTGGGTCTACATCGTTCCCTAGGTGTTTAATGTGGGTCTACACCGTCCCCTAGGTGTTTAATGTGGGTCTACAACATCCCCTCAGCGTTTAATGTGGGTCTACATCGTCCCCTCAGCGTTTAATGTGGGTCTACATCATCCCCTCAGCGTTTAATGTGGGTCTACATCATCCCCTCAGCGTTTAATGTGGGTCTACATCGTCCCCTCAGTGTTTAATGTGGGTCTACATCGTCCCCTCAGTCTTTAATGTGGGTCTACATCGTCCCCTCAGTGTTGAATGTGGGTCTACATTGTCCCCTAGGTGTTTAATGTGGGTCTACATTGTCCCCTAGGTGTTTAATGTGGGTCTACATCGTCCCCTCAGCTTTTAGTGTGGGTCTACATCGTCCCCTCAGCGTTTAATGTGGGTCTACATCGTTCCCTAGGTGTTTAATGTGGGTCTACACCATCCCCTAGGTGTTTAATGTGGGTCTACATTGTCCCGTAGGTGTTTAATGTGGGTCTACATTGTCCCCTAGGTGTTTAATGTGGGTCTACATCGTCCCCTCAGTGTTTAATGTGGTTTTACATCGTCCCCTAGGTGTTTAATGTGGGTCTACATCGTTCCCTAGGTGTTTAATGTGGGTCTACATCATCCCCTCAGTGTTTAATGTGGGTCTACAACGTCCCGTAGGTGTTTAATGTGGGTCTACATTGTCCTCTCAGTGTTTAATGTGGGTCTACATCGTTCCCTAGGTGTTTAATGTGGGTCTACATCATCCCCTCAGCGTTTAATGTGGGTCTACATCGTCCCCTCAGTGTTTAATGTGGGTCTACATCGTCCCCTCAGTCTTTAATGTGGGTCTACATCGTTCCCTAGGTGTTTAATGTGGGTCTACATCATCCCCTCAGCGTTTAATGTGGGTCTACATTGTCCCCTCAGTGTTTAATGTGGGTCTACATCGTCCCCTCAGTCTTTAATGCGGGTCTACATCGTCCCCTCAGTGTTGAATGTGGGTCTACATTGTCCCCTAGGTGTTTAATGTGGGTCTACATTGTCCCCTAGGTGTTTAATGTGGGTCTACATCGTCCCCTCAGTGTTTAATGTGGGTCTACATCGTCCCCTAGGTGTTTAATGTGGGTCTACATTGTCCCCTCAGTGTTTAATGTGGGTCTACATCGTCTCCTCAGCGTTTAATATGGGTCTACACCGTCCCCTCAGTGTTTAATGTGGGTCTAAACCGTCCCCTAGGTGTTTAATGTGGGTCTACATCATCCCCTCAGCTTATAGTGTGGGTCTACATCGTCCCCTCAGCGTTTAATGTGGGTCTACATCGTTCCCTAGGTGTTTAATGTGGGTCTACACCATCCCCTAGGTGTTTAATGTGGGTCTACATCGTCCCGTAGGTGTTTAATGTGGGTCTACATTGTCCCCTAGGTGTTTAATGTGGGTCTACATCGTCCCCTCAGTGTTTAATGTGGTTTTACATCGTCCCCTAGGTGTTTAATGTGGGTCTACATCGTTCCCTAGGTGTTTAATGTGGGTCTACATCATCCCCTCAGTGTTTAATGTGGGTCTACAACGTCCCGTAGGTGTTTAATGTGGGTCTACATCGTCCCCTAGGTGTTTAATGTGGGTCTACATCGTCCCCTCAGTGTTGAATGTGGGTCTACATTGTCCCCTAGGTGTTTAATGTGGGTCTACATTGTCCCCTAGGTGTTTAATGTGGGTCTACATCGTCCCCTAGGTGTTTAATGTGGGTCTACATCGTCCCCTAGGTGTTTAATGTGGGTCTACATTGTCCCCTCAGTGTTTAATGTGGGTCTACATCGTCTCCTCAGCGTTTAATATGGGTCTACATCATTCCATAGGTGTTTAATGTGGGTCTACATCATCCCCTCAGTGTTTAATGTGGGTCTACATCGTCCCTAGGTGTTTAATGTGGGTCTACATCATCCCCTCATCGTTTAATGTGGGTCTACATCGTCCCCTAGGTGTTTAATGTGGGTCTACATCGTCCCCTAGGTGTTTAATGTGGGTCTACATCGTCCCCTCAGCGTTTAATGTGGGTCTACATCATCCCCTCAGTGTTTAATGTGGGTCTACATCGTCCCTAGGTGTTTAATGTGGGTCTACATCATCCCCTCATCGTTTAATGTGGGTCTACATCGTCCCCTAGGTGTTTAATGTGGGACTACATCGTCCCCTAGGTGTTTAATGTGGGTCTACATTGTCCCCTCAGCGTTTAATGTGGGTCTACATCATCCCCTCAGTGTTTAATGTGGGTCTACATCATTCCCTAGGTGTTTAATGTGGGTCTACATCATCCCCTCAGTGTTTAATGTGGGTCTACATCGTCCCCTAGATGTTTAATGTGGGTCTACATCGTCCCCTCAGTGTTTAATGTGGGTCTACATCGTCCCCTCAGTGTTTAATGTGGGTCTACATCGTCCCCTAGGTGTTTAATGTGGGTCTACATTGTCCCCTCAGTGTTTAATGTGGGTCTACATCGTCCCCTAGGTGTTTAATGTGGGTCTACATTGTCCCCTAGGTGTTTAATGTGGGTCTACATCGTCCCGTAGGTGTTTAATGTGGGTCTACATCGTCCCCTCAGCGTTTAATGTGGGTCTACATCGTCCCCTAGGTGTTTAATGTGGGTCTACATTGTCCCCTCAGCGTTTAATGTGGGTCTACATTATCCCCTAGGTGTTTAATGTGGGTCTACATCGTCCCCTAGGTGTTAAACGTGGGTCTACATCGTCTCCTCAGCGTTTAATGTGGGTCTACATCGTTCCCTAGGTGTTTAATGTGGTTCAACATCGTCCCCTCAGCGTTTAATGTGGGTCTACATTGTTCCCTATGTGTTTAATGTGGGTCTACATTGTCCCCTCAGCGTTAATGTGGGTCTATACCGTCCCCTAGGTGTTTATAGTGGGTCGACACCGTCCCCTCAGTGTTTAATGTGGGTCTACATCGTCCCCTAGGTGTTTAATGTGGGTCTACATCATCCCCTCAGCGTTTAATGTGGGTCTACATCGTCCCCTCAGCGTTTAATGTGGGTCTACATCGTCCCCTCAGTGTTGAATGTGGGTCTACATCATCCCCTAGGTGTTTAATGTGGGTCTACATCATCCCCTCAGTGTTTAATGTGGGTCTACATTGTCCCCTAGGTGTTTAATGTGGGTCTACATCGTCCCCTGGGTGTTTAATGTGGTTTACATCGTCCCCTAGGTGTTTAATGTGGGTCTACATCGTCCCCTAGGTGTTTAATGTGGTTTAAATCGTCCCCTAGGTGTTTAATGTGGGTCTACATCGTCCCCTAGCTGTTTAATGTGGGTCTACATCGTCCCCTAGGTGTTTAATGTGGTTTACATCGTCCCCTAGGTGTTTAATGTGGGTCTACATCGTCCCCTAGGTGTTTAATGTGGGTCTACATCGTGCCCTCAGTGTTTAATGTGGGTCTACATCGTCCCCTAGGTGTTTAATGTGGGTCTACATCGTCCCCTAGGTGTTTAATGTGGGTCTACATCGTCCCCTCAGCGTTTAATGTGGGTCTACATTGTCCCCTAGGTGTTTAATGTGGATCTACATCGTCCCCTAGGTGTTTAATGTGGGTCTACATCGTCTCTTCATCGTTTAATATGGGTCTACATCATTACCTAGGTGTTTAATGTGGGTCTACATCTTCCCCTCAGTGTTTAATGTGGGTCTACATCGTCCCCTAGGTGTTTAATGTGGGTCTAAATCGTCCCCTAGGTGTTTAATGTGGGTCTACATCGTCCCCTAGGTGTTTAATGTGGTTTACATCGTCCCCTAGGTGTTTAATGTGGGTCTACATCGTCCCCTAGGTGTTTAATGTGGTTTACATCGTCCCCTAGGTGTTTAATGTGGGTCTACATCGTGCCCTCAGTGTTTAATGTGGGTCTACATCGTGCCCTCAGTGTTTAATGTGGTTTACATCGTCCCCTAGGTGTTTAATGTGGGTCTACATCGTCCCCTCAGCGTTTAATGTGGGTCTACATCGTCCCCTAGGTGTTTAATGTGGGTCTACATCGTCCCCTAGGTGTTTAATGTGGGTCTACATCGTCTCCTCAGCGTTTAATATGGGTCTACATCATTCCCTAGGTGTTTAATGTGGGTCTACATCGTCCCCTCAGCGTTTAATGTGGGTCTACATTGTTCCCTATGTGTTTAATGTGGGTCTACATTGTCCCCTCAGCGTTAATGTGGGTCTACATCGTCCCCTAGGTGTTTATAGTGGGTCTACACCGTCCCCTCAGTGTTTAATGTGGGTCTACACCGTCCCCTAGGTGTTTAATGTGGGTCTACATCGTCCCCTCAGCGTTTAATGTGGGTCTACATCGTTCCCTAGGTGTTTAATGTGGGTCTACACCGTCCCCTAAGTGTTTAATGTGGGTCTACATCATCCCCTCAGCGTGTAATGTGGGTCTACATCGTCCCCTCAGCGTTTAATGTGGGTCTACATCGTCCCCTCAGTGTTGAATGTGGGTCTACATCATCCCCTAGGTGTTTAATGTGGGTCTACATCATCCCCTCAGTGTTTAATGTGGGTCTACATCGTCCCCTCAGTGTTTAATGTGGGTCTACATCGTCCCCTAGGTGTTTAATGTGGGTCTAAATCATCCCCTAGGTGTTTAATGTGGGTCTACATCGTCCCCTAGGTGTTTAATGTGGTTTACATCGTCCCTTAGATGTTTAATGTGGGTCTACATCGTCCCCTAGGTGTTTAATGTGGGTCTACATCGTCCCCTAGGTGTTTAATGTGGTTTACATCGTCCCCTAGGTGTTTAATGTGGGTCTACATCGTCCCCTAGGTGTTTAATGTGGGTCTACATCGTGCCCTCAGTGTTTAATGTGGGTCTACATCGTTCCCTAGGTGTTTAATGTGGGTCTACACCGTCCCCTAGGTGTTTAATGTGGGTCTACATCATCCCCTCAGCGTTTAATGTGGGTCTACATCGTCCCCTCAGCGTTTAATGTGGGTCTACATCTTCCCTCAGTGTTGAATGTGGGTCTACATCGTCCCCTAGGTGTTTAATGTGGGTCTACATCGTCCCCTCAGTATTTAATGTGGGTCTACATTGTCCCCTAGGTGTTTAATGGGGGTCTACATCGTCCCCTAGGTGTTTAATGTGGTTTACATCGTCCACTAGGTGTTTAATGTGGGTCTAAATCGTCCCCTAGGTGTTTGATGTGGGTCTACATCGTCCCCTAGGTGTTTAATGTGGGTCTACACCGTCCCCTAGGTGTTTAATGTGGGTCTACATCATCCCCTCAGCGTTTAATGTGGGTCTACATCGTCCCCTCAGCGTTTAATGTGGGTCTACATCATTCCCTAGGTGTTTAATGTGGGTCTACTTCATCCCCTCAGTGTTTAATGTGGGTCTACATCGCCCCTAGGTGTTTAATGTGGTTTTACATCGTCCCCTAGGTGTTTAATGTGGGTCTACATTGTCCCCTCAGCGTTTAATGTGGGTCTACATCATCCCCTCAGTGTTTAATGTGGGTCTACATCATTCCCTAGGTGTTTTAAGTGGGTCTACATGATCCCCTCAGTGTTTAATGTGGGTCTACGTCGTCCCCTAGATGTTTAATGTGGGTCTACATCGTCCCCTCAGTGTTTAATGTGGTTTTACATCGTCCCCTAGGTGTTTAATGTGGGTCTACATCGTCCCCTCAGTGTTTAATGTGGGTCTACATCGTCCCCTCAGTGTTTAATGTGGGTCTACATCGTCCCCTAGGTGTTTAATGTGGGTCTACATTGTCCCCTCAGTGTTTAATGTGGGTCTACATCGTCCCCTCAGTATTTAATGTGGGTCTACATCGTCCCCTAGGTGTTTAATGTGGGTCTACATTGTCCCCTCAGTGTTTAATGTGGGTCTACATCGTCCCCTAGGTGTTTAATGTGGTTCTACATTGTCCCCTAGGTGTTTAATGTGGGTCTACATCGTCCCCTAGGTGTTTAATGTGTGTCTACATCGTCCCCTCAGCGTTTAATGTGGGTCTACATCGTCCCCTAGGTGTTTAATGTGGGTCTACATTGTCCCCTCAGCGTTTAATGTGGGTCTACATCATCCCCTAGGTGTTTAATGTGGGTCTACATCGTCCCCTAGTTGTTTGACGTGGGTCTACATCGTCCCCTAGGTGTTTAATGTGGGTCTACATCGTCTCCTCAGCGTTTAATGTGGGTCTACATCGTCCCCTCAGTGTTTAATGTGGTTCAACATCGTCCCCTCAGCGTTTAATGTGGGTCTACATCGTTCCCTATGTGTTTAATGTGGGTCTACATTGTCCCCTCAGCGTTAATGTGGGTCTACACCGTCCCCTAGGTGTTTATAGTGGGTCTACACCGTCCCCTCAGTGTTTAATGTGGGTCTACACCGTCCCCTAGGTGTTTAATGTGGGTCTACATCGTCCCCTCAGCGTTTAATGTGGGTCTACATCGTTCCCTAGGTGTTTAATGTGGGTCTACACCGTCCCCTAGGTGTTTAATGTGGGTCTACATCATCCCCTCAGCGTTTAATGTGGGTCTACATCGTCCCCTCAGCGTTTAATGTGGGTCTACATCGTCCCCTCAGTGTTGAATGTGGGTCTACATCGTCCCCTCAGTGTTTAATGTAGGTCTACATCGTCCCGTAGGTGTTTAATGTGGTTTAAATCGTCCCCTAGGTGTTTAATGTGGGTCTACATCGTCCCCTAGGTGTTTAATGTGGGTCTACATCGTCCCCTAGGTGTTTAATGTGGATCTACATCGTCCCCTAGGTGTTTAATGTGGGTCTACATCGTCTCTTCAGCGTTTAATATGGGTCTACATCATTCCCTAGGTGTTTAATGTGGGTCTACATCATCCCCTCAGCGTTTAATGTGGGTCTACATCATCCCCTAGGTGTTTAATGTGGGTCTACATCGTCCCCTCAGCGCTTAATGTGGGTCTACATCACTCCCTAGGTGTTTAATGTGGGTCTACATCGTCCCCTCGGTGTTTAATGTGGGTCTACATCGTCCCCTCAGTGTTTAATGTGGGTCTACATCGTCCCCTCAGTGTTTAATGTGGGTCTACATCGTCCCCTCAGTGTTGAATGTGGGTCTACATCGTCCCCTAGGTGTTTAATGTGGGTCTACACCGTCCCCTCAGTGTTTAATGTGAGTCTACATCGTCCCCTAGGTGTTTAATGTGGGTCTACATCGTCCCCTCAGTGTTTAATGTGGGTCTACATCGTCCCCTAGGTGTTTAATGTGGGTCTACATCGTCCCCTCAGCGTTTAATGTGGGTCTACATCGTCCCCTTAGTGTTTAATGTGGTTTTACATCGTCCCCTAGGTGTTTAATGTGGGTCTACATCGTCCCCTCAGTGTTTAATGTGGGTCTACATCGTCCCCTCAGTGTTTAATGTGGGTCTACATCGTCCCCTCAGCGTTTAATGTGGGTCTACATCGTCCCCTCAGTGTTGAATGTGGGTCTACATCGTCCCCTCAGTGTTTAATGTAGGTCTACATCGTCCCGTAGGTGTTTAATGTGGTTTAAATCGTCCCCTAGGTGTTTAATGTGGGTCTACATCGTCCCCTAGGTGTTTAATGTGGGTCTACATCATCCCCTAGGTGTTTAATGTGGATCTACATCGTCCCCTAGGTGTTTAATGTGGGTCTACATCGTCTCTTCAGCGTTTAATATGGGTCTACATCATTCCCTAGGTGTTTAATGTGGGTCTACATCATCCCCTCAGCGTTTAATGTGGGTCTACATCATCCCCTAGGTGTTTAATGTGGGTCTACATCGTCCCCTCAGCGCTTAATGTGGGTCTACATCACTCCCTAGGTGTTTAATGTGGGTCTACATCGTCCCCTAGGTGTTTAATGTGGGTCTACATTGTCCCCTCAGTGTTTAATGTGGGTCTACATCGTCCCCTCAGTGTTTAATGTGGGTCTACATCGTCCCCTCAGTGTTGAATGTGGGTCTACATCGTCCCCTAGGTGTTTAATGTGGGTCTACACCGTCCCCTCAGTGTTTAATGTGAGTCTACATCGTCCCCTAGGTGTTTAATGTGGGTCTACATCGTCCCCTCAGTGTTTAATGTGGGTCTACATCGTCTCCTAGGTGTTTAATGTGGGTCTACATCGTCCCCTCAGCGTTTAATGTGGGTCTACATCGTCCCCTTAGTGTTTAATGTGAGTCTACATCGTCCCCTAGGTGTTTAATGTGGGTCTACATCGTCCCCTCAGTGTTTAATGTGGGTCTACATCGTCCCCTAGGTGTTTAATGTGGGTCTACATCGTCCCCTAGGTGTTTAATGTGGGTCTACATCGTCCCCTAGGTGTTTAATGTGGGTCTACATTGTCCACTCAGTGTTTAATGTGGGTCTACATCGTCCCCTCAGTGTTTAATGTGGGTCTACATTGTCCCCTAGGTGTTTAATGTGGGTCTACATCGTCCCCTCAGTGTTTAATGTGGGTCTACATCGTCCCCTAGGTGTTTAATGTGGGTCTACATCGTCCCCTCAGTGTTGAATGTGGGTCTACATCGTCCCCTCAGTGTTGAATGTGGGTCTACATCGTCCCCTAGGTGTTTAATGTGGGTCTACATTGTCCCCTAGGTGTTTAATGTGGGTCTACATCGTCCCCTCAGTGTTTAATGTGGGTCTACATCGTCCCCTAGGTGTTTAATGTGGGTCTACACCGTCCCCTAGGTGTTTAATGTGGGTCTACACCGTCCCCTCAGTGTTTAATGTGGGTCTACACCGTCCCCTAGGTGTTTAATGTGGGTCTACATCATCCCCTCAGCTTTTAGTGTGGGTCTACATCGTCCCCTCAGCGTTTAATGTGGGTCTACATCGTTCCCTAGGTGTTTAATGTGGGTCTACACCATCCCCTAGGTGTTTAATGTGGGTCTACATTGTCCCGTAGGTGTTTAATGTGGGTCTACATCGTCCCCTCAGTGTTTAATGTGGGTCTACAACGTCCCGTAGGTGTTTAATGTGGGTCTACATCGTCCCCTCAGTGTTTAATGTGGGTCTACATCGTCCCCTAGGTGTTTAATGTGGGTCTACATCGTCCCCTCAGTGTTTAATGTGGGTCTACATCGTCCCCTAGGTGTTTAATGTGGGTCTACATCGTCCCCTAGGTGTTTAATGTGGGTCTACATCGTCCCCTAGGTGTTTAATGTGGGTCTACATTGTCCCCTAGGTGTTTAATGTGGGACTATATCATCTCCTCAGCGTTGTGATACATTAATGTCCATCAGGAGTTTAAAGTTCCTCCTACATCACCTCCTGCAGAGAAGACCTACAAGGTGTCGTGAAGACCATCAGGTCTCTGGTCTCCCCCAGACATTCTCCTCACCCGTACAGCCATGAGGATTGTTGCGGATCCACTTCAGCCTCCCCCCTTCAGGGAGAAAGTCCTGCAGCATCTGATCTGCTCCACCAGACAGTCGGGAGGCTGAACTCTCTTCACCACCGGCCCCCACCCCGCCCTCTGGACTGGAAATATTGTAAATACTTATTTTGAACACTGTGGTTTCCACTTTATTTATTGTCCAGGTATGTTGTGTGTATCTTGTCCTTCTGGCATCGAACCATAAAAGACTTTGAATCCTTGAATGTAGCTGGAAGTTTTCTGAGCAGCATGGGATCTAAACCCCCCCAGTCACGTTCATGTCTGGAGGCAGAAGGGGCGGCTTAACCTCTGGGATTGTCAGGACTGGTGAAGATGATGAGCTGTAAAGAAAAATAAACACAGAAACTTAGAAAAATAGATTTTTTACAGCTTTTTATCGTGTTCTGTGAGAACGTACGTGACGGTAGGTCCCTGAAATCCCAGCGCTGTGATGAAGATGTTGATCAGGACTGTGAAGAAGACGAAGACTGTGGCTGTATTGTTCATCGTTTCCAGCTTTGCATGCTTCCGTCGGTCGTTCAGATCATACTTCACTGCTTCCACAAGACAGAATAAAAACAGTGAAAATGAAAGCCTTCAGTGGCTCATTGGAAAAAATGCAGTTTTCTGAGTTTGCAGCCTGCAGCTTAGATTTATCCCCTGAGGTTTGATCTTATTGGATCATAATAAATATGTTTTAACTGGATTATAATCAGAGGGAAAAAGCTCTACAATCTGCACCGGAGAAAGCAGCCATCACCAGCGGCGATGAAGATTTACCAGTCTGACAGCCCATAATGCCTTTCATCAGCAGAGTAACTGCAGAACATCAGCTGATGTGATGACAGAAGCCGAGCAAACATCAAGCTGCATGGAAAAAGGAAAAGCCAAGAAGTAAAACCTCCCGCAGTTTTTCCAAAACCATGACTGGCGTTGTCCAAAACAGGTCTGCAGACTTGATCCGATCCTCATCCGGGTCAAACAGACCAGCCACGCTTTCTCTGGAAGCTTTGGACTTCTTTTTTATCATTATCCAAAAATATCTGCATCCCAAAGAAGAAAATGTTGTTTTCCAAAAGTTTTGTTGTTTTTTTAAGTCTAAAATAGAAAGAAAATGTTGGTTTTTTTAAAATAGAAAACATCCTATTAGAATAATTGTCTCTTTGTTTCTAAAGGGGTGTTTTGTGTTTTATTAAGCTGTGTTGATGACAGACATAACTGGTCTTTCATAAACAAGTCTTGCATTCTTTGCTCTGTCCTTTAACCCTGAAATCAAAACCTAAAGTGCTTGATGAGACAAATGTAGTGAAATGACAAAAGGTCAGGGTCACTTGCCAATAAAAATGAGCAGCAGTCCCACTATGACCTGCAGAGTGATGGACAGAGCCAACAGGACGATGACGGGGACGTAGAAAGAGTACTGGGGCCCCGCGTGGAGGACGGTGATCAGCTGGGACGAGTTGGCCATCAGCAAGGCCACGTCCAGCATGCTCTGAGCTGCACTCTTCTTGGTAGCATAGTGGTTCAGGTCCATGCTGGGAAATCTTTGATAGGTCTGGCAGGGAAAAGGAAAGCTGCAGCTTTATTGTCTCTAACAGGAAAGTAACAAAATGTTTGGATCATTTCTGTAGCACATCGGTACGTTCTCTGTGCTGGTCTGACGGGTCAGACTGGTCTGACTGCTGACTGAACGGGATTTCTCACAGGGAGGTGTTCTGTATTTTGTTTCTTCGTATCTAAGTGAAGCAGCAGATGAATGGGTGGGAGTGGCACCATGCAGGTAATGACTCACGTGGCTGCAGAGAGAAGAGAAGCAACAAGACGCAACATGCGCTGAATTTTTCTGTCATCAGAAAGGAGAGCAGTCCTATCCAGAGCTGCTGCTTCTCTCTCTGCAGCGCTGAGCGACAGATGCATGGCAACAGTACGTCCCATGCTTTGCCAGCGCATACATCACAGGTAAACATCACACCTGGGTGCAACCCTCAGCTCTTGCTAAGCATTCAGCCGGCCCTGCTCTCAGCTGAACCGTACGGAACTGGAGGAAGAGACGGGTTCATGCGACTGATATTCTAATGTTTTCATCACAAAACATTCTCATGTTTTTGTTTCGCTTCCTTAAAGGAGCTTCTTTACATTTCCAAGCCATAGCCAGGCCATCTAATGGACCTAGAGAGGTAAACATCAGCCCTCCAGCAGTTTCTACCCTCACTGCACACATCCGACACTTTTATCCATCAGAAAACATGCTGAAAATCTGCCATTGACACGGATACTTGTAGAGTTAGGACCATTACAGAGTAGGTAACGGGAGCAGTAACCTGGTGCTTACCTCCATGTCTCCTGGTGTATTAAGAGCTACTGTCTCTGTGTTGGGTCTGAGCTCGGCTTCCATCGTCCTGCTGCAGCCGTAGGAAGGTCTTTTCTCTCTCCGCTCAGAAAACAGCAGGAAAGGAAACGAGTGTGGAAGCTCCATCAGCTTCAGGAATTTCACCACGCCTATGATGCACTCATCCTTGACGTCACCGTTTACCTCCATTCATTATTTTTGTTCTTCTAAAAGGAATTTGGAGCTCTTGTTCATGCGGTGCATCTATCTGAAGAGTTGTTGGTCAAACATTATTAATATTAATCATTAATGGGTGTTTTCAAATTATTTTTGTTAGAATAAAATTTTAAATGGTATCGTTTTCTTGCTCACTGAACATTTATGTTATTTTCTGTTTATCCATATGGACATAAAGCTGAAAGAGAACATTTACAGTTTTGTTACCAAAGTCGTTTAAACACAATGTGAAGCTGTGATATTCTCTCATACAATCTACAGTTTATAAAACACTGTTTTAATCAGTACAACTCTCATTTAAAATGCAGCTCATGATTCAGCTTGTCTTCTTGTCTGCAGCACGTTATTGGAAATAAAGCAGTTTTACTCTGAGACTTCTGGTTTGTCTCGTTTGTCTTTAGACAAAAACTCTTTCTAAATATTTTCCATGTCTGTGTTGAACTGGACTGATGGAAAGACTGAATTTTCTAACATTTTTCCCAGACAACTTGTGCTATCCTAACAGGACCAAAGTTTATGATGAGGCGAAAACCTCTGCCCGTTAAATCTTGTCCTTGTGCACGTAGATGTGCGCACGGGGACTGCAACACGACCATAGACTGCAGATAAAAAGATGGAAAATGTTCAGTATTTGTCGCAGTCACGTGGCTCTTCAACCAGCGAGCTTTTCAGAGAGCAGGTAGAACCTGGATCTAACACGTGGTGATGTTCACCTGGTTGTTTATCAGGTTTAAAACAGCATTAACACAGGGTGTATTTTTCTTTAGTAAAGTTAAGTGCAAGATGTCTGTCAGCAAAATTCTCCTCCTTTATGTCTTATCTGTCAGCGCCGCAGTGAAAATGCAAAAGTTCCCTTCAATAGTTTGTTTTTATGGCTCTATATTGTTTCAGGTATTTCTAAAAGCACTTTGTGAAATAAAAAAATGTTTTAGAAAACACTTATAAAACATTTCATTTACAGATTTAATATGTTAAATGTTATGTGGGCATTTATGTGGAGAAGACAACCGCAATTTTAGAGCTGAGATACAGTAACAGCCATTTTGTAGAAAATGAAAACATACTTTACTGATCCCCAAGGGGAAATTCAATAAGAACAAACGTAATATAAGCTGATTGCATACTGCTGTACGACTGACATCATTTATTTTAATGAATTCTGATTCTTTTATTTAAACAAAAAAAAACAAAAAAAACAAAACGGAATTGCTATGTTGTGTTTAACACCCCTTAGTAGTTTTTATTTTTCCCATTATTGTATCATTATATATGTACATGTATTATTATATGTATTATAAATTATATCTGTATTATTTACTTTTGTATTGTTGTCTGTCAATGACCTTACTCAGGATCACTTTGTAAACACCAACTTGTGAGACAATGGGTTGAGTAATGTTTGTGCCTGTTTGGTTGAATAAAGATTGGGGGGGAAAAACGACTGACATAATTATGGATCAGTTTGTCTCTGATGTTAAATAACTAAAATATATATATGATATCAACACGACATATTACAACAACAGCTTGCTTGATCATAAATAAAACATAGTACTGAATAAAAATAGTTCAAACAATTTTACTAAACGTTTAAAGCAAAAAGTGGTGAATAAAAGTGTAAACATAAATAATATTAATTTACAGGTTTAGCGCTTCATCGTGCCGTTTCCCAGTCGGACCCTTTACAGTGTAACACATGATGGCCGCGCGCCTCACCCTTCATCCCGTCATGTTCTCCATGTCTCTGCGAGGAGTCTGGAAACTTCCATCCATCCATCCATCTTCTGCAGCCTCTAAACTCCAGAAACACATTTCTGCAGCCGTCAGGTTCGGTTCTGATGCTCAGCGCGTGGAAAGCGGAACCATACAGGAGTCCACGGAGGACTTCAGGTTCGTGGAGCGCCTCATCCCGCCGTCACGTGTCCCTGACCCCCCTAAACACGCAGGTCCTGCCCCCTCCGGCTGGGTTCCTCCAGCGGACCCCCCGCCGTCCCTGCCCTACATGATCCGCCGTTCCCGGATGCACAACGTTCCGGTCTACACCGACCTGACCCACGGGAACCGCAGAATCACGCTGCTACGGAAAGTGGAAGGGGACATCTGGGCTCTGGAGAGGGACGTGAAGCAGTTCCTGAAGGAGCTGACAGGGAAGGAGCTGCCCACCCAGGTCAACGAGGTCACCATGACCCTGAAGGTTAAAGGTCACTTTGACAAGGAGTTGAAGGACTGGCTGACCAGCAAAGGCTTCTGACAGGGGCAGGGAATCAAACCCCCACCTCCAGACCTGCAGACACCCCCACCGAAGGACTGCTTCAGCTACCAGAGCTGTGATCATTTGGTGTCAGATGTGTAGAAACGTGTCACATTAAAGAGAACTGTACAGCTGAATGTGTGACGTTTTCATTTCAGCACGAAGAACCTTCCAGGGTCTGAGTGTTGGTTTCAGCATGAAGAACCTTCCAGGGTCTGAGTGTTGGTTTCAGCACGAAGAACCTTCCAGGGTCTGAGTGTTGGTTTCAGCATGAAGAACCTTCCAGGGTCTGAGTGTTGGTTTCAGCATGAAGAACCTTCCAGGGTCTGAGTGTTGGTTTCAGCACAAAGAACCTTCCAGGGTCTGAGTGTTGGTTTCAGCACGAAGAACCTTCCAGGGTCTGAGTGTTGGTTTCAGCATAAAGAACCTTCCAGGGTCTGAGTGTTGGTTTCAGCACGAAGAACCTTCCAGGGACTGAGTGTTGGTTTCAGCACGAAGAACCTTCCAGGGACTGAGTGTTGGTTTCAGCACGAAGAACCTTCCAGGGACTGAGTGTTGGTTTCAGCATGAAGAACCTTCCAGGGACTGAGTGTTGGTTTCAGCACAAAGAACCTTCCAGGGACTGAGTGTTGGTTTCAGCACGAAGAACCTTCCAGGGTCTGAGTGTTGGTTTCAGCACGAAGAACCTTCCAGGGTCTGAGTGTTGGTTTCAGCACGAAGAACCTTCCAGGGTCTGAGTGTTGGTTTCAGCACGAAGAACCTTCCAGGGTCTGAGTGTTGGTTTCAGCACGTAGAACCTTCCAGGGTCTGAGTGTTGGTTTCAGCACGAAGAACCTTCCAGGGACTGAGTGTTGGTTTCAGCATTAAGAACCTTCCAGGGACTGAGTGTTGGTTTCAGCATTAAGAACCTTCCAGGGTCTGAGTGTTGGTTTCAGCACGAAGAACCTTCCAGGGTCTGAGTGTTGGTTTCAGCACGAAGAACCTTCCAGGGTCTGAGTGTTGGTTTCAGCACGAAGAACCTTCCAGGGTCTGAGTGTTGGTTTCAGCACGAAGAACCTTCCAGGGTCTGAGTGTTGGTTTCAGCACGTAGAACCTTCCAGGGTCTGAGTGTTGGTTTCAGCACGAAGAACCTTCCAGGGTCTGAGTGTTGGTTTCAGCACGAAGAACCTTCCAGGGTCTGAGTGTTGGTTTCAGCACGAAGAACCTTCCAGGGTCTGAGTGTTGGTTTCAGCACGAAGAACCTTCCAGGGTCTGAGTGTTGGTTTCAGCACAAAGAACCTTCCAGGGTCTGAGTGTTGGTTTCAGCATAAAGAACCTTCCAGGGTCTGAGTGTTGGTTTCAGCACGTAGAACCTTCCAGGGTCTGAGTGTTGGTTTCAGCACGAAGAACCTTCCAGGGTCTGAGTGTTGGTTTCAGCACGAAGAACCTTCCAGGGTCTGAGTGTTGGTTTCAGCACGAAGAACCTTCCAGGGTCTGAGTGTTGGTTTCAGCACGAAGAACCTTCCAGGGTCTGAGTGTTGGTTTCAGCACGTAGAACCTTCCCGGGTCTGAGTGTTGGTTTCAGCATAAAGAACCTTCCAGGGACTGAGTGTTGGTTTCAGCACGAAGAACCTTCCAGGGTCTGAGTGTTGGTTTCAGCACGAAGAACCTTCCAGGGTCTGAGTGTTGGTTTCAGCACGAAGAACCTTCCAGGGTCTGAGTGTTGGTTTCAGCATGAAGAACCTTCCAGGGACTGAGTGTTGGTTTCAGCACGAAGAACCTTCCAGGGACTGAGTGTTGGTTTCAGCACGAAGAACCTTCCAGGGTCTGAGTGTTGGTTTCAGCACGAAGAACCTTCCAGGGTCTGAGTGTTGGTTTCAGCACGAAGAACCTTCCAGGGTCTGAGTGTTGGTTTCAGCATAAAGAACCTTCCAGGGTCTGAGTGTTGGTTTCAGCACGAAGAACCTTCCAGGGACTGAGTGTTGGTTTCAGCACGAAGAACCTTCCAGGGTCTGAGTGTTGGTTTCAGCACGAAGAACCTTCCAGGGTCTGAGTGTTGGTTTCAGCACGAAGAACCTTCCAGGGTCTGAGTGTTGGTTTCAGCATGAAGAACCTTCCAGGGTCTGAGTGTTGGTTTCAGCACGAAGAACCTTCCAGGGACTGAGTGTTGGTTTCAGCATGAAGAACCTTCCAGGGTCTGAGTGTTGGTTTCAGCACGAAGAACCTTCCAGGGACTGAGTGTTGGTTTCAGCATGAAGAACCTTCCAGGGTCTGAGTGTTGGTTTCAGCATGAAGAACCTTCCAGGGTCTGAGTGTTGGTTTCAGCACTAAGAACCTTCCAGGGTCTGAGTGTTGGTTTCAGCATGAAGAACCTTCCAGGGTCTGAGTGTTGGTTTCAGCACGAAGAACCTTCCAGGGACTGAGTGTTGGTTTCAGCACGAAGAACCTTCCAGGGTCTGAGTGTTGGTTTCAGCACGAAGAACCTTCCAGGGTCTGAGTGTTGGTTTCAGCACGAAGAACCTTCCAGGGTCTGAGTGTTGGTTTCAGCACGAAGAACCTTCCAGGGTCTGAGTGTTGGTTTCAGCATGAAGAACCTTCCAGGGACTGAGTGTTGGTTTCAGCACGAAGAACCTTCCAGGGACTGAGTGTTGGTTTCAGCACGAAGAACCTTCCAGGGTCTGAGTGTTGGTTTCAGCACGAAGAACCTTCCAGGGTCTGAGTGTTGGTTTCAGCACGAAGAACCTTCCAGGGTCTGAGTGTTGGTTTCAGCATAAAGAACCTTCCAGGGTCTGAGTGTTGGTTTCAGCACGAAGAACCTTCCAGGGTCTGAGTGTTGGTTTCAGCACGAAGAACCTTCCAGGGTCTGAGTGTTGGTTTCAGCACGAAGAACCTTCCAGGGTCTGAGTGTTGGTTTCAGCATGAAGAACCTTCCAGGGTCTGAGTGTTGGTTTCAGCATGAAGAACCTTCCAGGGTCTGAGTGTTGGTTTCAGCACGAAGAACCTTCCAGGGACTGAGTGTTGGTTTCAGCACGAAGAACCTTCCAGGGTCTGAGTGTTGGTTTCAGCATGAAGAACCTTCCAGGGTCTGAGTGTTGGTTTCAGCATGAAGAACCTTCCAGGGTCTGAGTGTTGGTTTCAGCACTAAGAACCTTCCAGGGTCTGAGTGTTGGTTTCAGCACGAAGAACCTTCCAGGGTCTGAGTGTTGGTTTCAGCATGAAGAACCTTCCAGGGTCTGAGTGTTGGTTTCAGCATGAAGAACCTTCCAGGGTCTGAGTGTTGGTTTCAGCACTAAGAACCTTCCAGGGTCTGAGTGTTGGTTTCAGCACTAAGAACCTTCCAGGGTCTGAGTGTTGGTTTCAGCATAAAGAACCTTCCAGGGACTGAGTGTTGGTTTCAGCACGAAGAACCTTCCAGGGTCTGAGTGTTGGTTTCAGCACGAAGAACCTTCCAGGGTCTGAGTGTTGGTTTCAGCATGAAGAACCTTCCAGGGTCTGAGTGTTGGTTTCAGCACAAAGAACCTTCCAGGGTCTGAATCTCAACAGGACTTATTTCCAGATCATAAAAACCACACCAGCAAACATCTGACATAACATCTGAAGCTAGAAAGGTTCAGATGTTCAGTAACATGTAAAGTCTACACAACAGCAAGTTAGAGAAATATTCCAAATACTGATTTATTACTCTGCTAGTGATATAAAAACTGAAGCCATGTAATTATTTGGACCAGATGGGGGGGGTTCATCCCGACAACATTCACATTACAGCAACCTAAAGATGAAGCGCTGGAGAGAGTGACGGTCCCGGCAGCAGAGAGAAAAGTTGCGCCCTCGCTGGCTCTGGAGCTTCAGCTGGATGGATGGGAATGGCAGTCAGTGAAGCTGGAAGAGAAAGTCTTGGGTTTGCTTGGTGAGTTCCTCCAGTTGGTTGGCTGAGGGTGGGACAAGAGGCAGCTCGTTGTTAACACGTCTCTATCCAGCCTTTACTGTGAGAACATGGACTTACGGAGGGAACGCTTTTCTCCCCGGCTCCAGTAGCGAGGCTGCGTCTGGAGCCGCTTCACCTCCTCATTCATAGACGCAGAAGCTTCGGACACTTCTTTCAGCATCTCCAGCTCCTGGCCAACAGGAAACACCAAGCAGACCGTCAGCAGGACGCCATTTGGGTTCGGATCTCATCTCTGATTCGGACATCGTTGGTCCTTTTCTGTGCAGACAGAAAAGGACCAACGAGACGTCCTTTCTGTCAGAACCACGCGCCTCAGAGAGAGGATGACTCTGATTTTACATAAACATTCACCAGAGAGCAGGTTCAGCTACTCCGAGTCTAGTCGGGATCTCTGGGACAGTCTTACTGTCTGTACTCTGTTACCACGGTAACAGTCCGAGTAAGTACTCGGTTACTATGGTAACAGAGTAAGTCTGTCGTGTCGCCAGACATCTGTAGCAGCATCTGTAAGTCTGATCTGAAGGAATTTAACTAAATAAAAAGTCCCACATGATGAAGTAACACAGCTGCAGGTTTCAGGTTTTCCACCTCCGACAGGGGGACCTGCTCACCGTGTTGCAGGCCAGGAGATGTCGGTGGACTCTCTGGAAGATGTCCATCTCTGTGCTGAAGCTGGGGGGGTCTCTGCTGCAGTATGCTCGCAAGTCTGTCTTGTAGACATGGCAGAAAGTCGTCATCAGCTGCGTCAGGTCACATGCTGCCAAACGCAGCGAACTTGGAGAGAAGACGGTCAGACTTCTCTCCTCAGTAGCCAGAAAGTCACACTGAGAACAAGAAGACAGAAATACATCACCATGGCGATACCTTTAAACAGACCTTTGGGGTTTTTACTTCAGTGTTATTATGGAACATGTCCGCCATGATGAACCTGTCCAGCATTACGTTCCAACACACCAGAAGCGTTACCTGTCATCAGCTGTTAGTGAAACTAAACATCTCAAACTCCACTCGTTCCCATGACGATTAAAACACGCCGTCATGACTGAACAACAGAGACATGGCAGGTGTGTATTTCAATAAAGAAAACTGAAAACTTCATTGTAAACCATCTTTGCAGTGATTCAAGTCCAACTCTGGGAATTTACGAGGCACTTGGATGGGAATCCCACATTGTTGTGACACACACACACACACACACACACACACACACACACACACACACACCTTCGACTGCAGCTGCTCAAGCTCCGACTGAGTCGACTGCAAAAGAGCAGCAACGTCTGTCCCTGACTTTCTTGGCTTCAAAGATGACTTGGTGCCTCTCCGTAAAGCCCTGTGAGCGAAAGAAAAACCAGTGTTGGAGAGGAAACAGCTGTCAGATGAACTTCATTAAATTCCCTTTTGAGCATGAAATACAAAACACTGCTGGCTGCAGGATTCGGCTAGCAGGACCATCTTTCTCACGTCTCAGACGTACTGGACTCATCACAGCGTCTGCGTGCTTTCATACCGTCATGTTTAGGGACGTGGTGGATGTTTTTATCACATCTTATCAGATGAGGAAAAGCATTTTAACTCTACATGCTGCATTCATCCTGTACATCCAGCATCTCTAAGCATATACTAAGTGCTTCTATATACATCCAGATGGTAAACATATCCTCCTCCTGAACGACAGCTGTGCATAAAAATCATTCAAGCATAGTTCAATTGATTAATGGAGAAAGATCATGTCTGAAACGTCTTTAAATACATCAAACTCCTATAAATCTGCCTGTTGCCGGGAGAATATAAGCTGTGTGAAGCAGGATACCTGATGTGTGCAGGCCACGGGTCGAGTGTGGGGTTGAGCATTTGTGTGAGGTGAGGCAGACTCTTTCCCGCGAAGAGCTCGTTCAGAAGCACCTCCCCATCAGTTCTGACTCCAGCAGACTTCTTACAGTGTGGGACGAGAGTTAAAAGCCGCTCGAGGAACCCAAGTTGCCGGTGAGGACTTGCATTCCCCTTCATTCAGCAAACAACACGCTTTCAGGCACATTACTTGTTCTTCATTGTAACAGTTAACATCTCACTATGAGAAAAGTAATCATCTTTAATCTTTTATCACCCTGATCAGGTCCAGGTCATCTCCTTTGCACAGCATCAGCTCCTGCCCAAGTGCAGCTATTTCTGTTTACACGACAAAAAGGCCACAGAAGTAGAGGTGTTTCATTCTGAATGAAAGAAATAAACATTTAGGCTCCGAAGGCAAGTTACTGTCTGAAGAACAAACTGACCTTTAGTCAAGACATCTGGATCTTTGCTTCTCACTGACACAGCCTTGTTATTGGCAAAGTTTGGATTGATGCTGTAAAGAGATGCACGGAGACGGGGCTGTAAGCTGTTACTCTGAGTGTTATCCATCCTTTCAGACGCATGAGGGAAGATGCAGGTTATCCTACCTGCTGCAGATCCACACCAGCATGTCAGTACGGAGGTCTGAGGGACTGCACAACAGCTGCACAATGCTGTCTGCTTCCTGCAGATACAGATCCTGCACCAAGGGACACGATGCAACCTAAACACAGCAGAAACAGTCCTAAAAGTGCTGCTGGCTTTCACTGATGAAAGGCTCCATGTTGATGTCAGAAATAATTATTCAGCTTGCAGGTTGCCATTCATACTCTCTTCATGCAAAATCAACTCATATTTACATTTTCACAAACACAAAGTAAGTGTTTTAACAAAGAATGCTAGTTTTAAACCAGCCCCAAGTGGTTTGTGGCAAAACATTAAAATTAATGTGAATAAAGAACAATAAATATCCTAAACTTGATTTAATTTGCATACAGGAAGGGAACAAACTAACATTAAAACAAGAATATAAATGAACTGACACAGAAAAGTGAAATAATGTTAATAATAAATAACCATAAATAAATAAGCATGTAATGTTGTCAGAACAATCTGAATGAGCCAATAAAACAAAACGTAACAAACTCCTGCAGCGCTGCTGTTATTAGAGCAACTGTTTAAGCAGTTTTACCTGCAGCAAACCGTAAACATGCTGAACAAGCTGCGTGTCTCTGAAACAAGCCGCCATTTCTCAAACAAACCGCTTCTTCTTCTTCTTCTTCTTCTTCTGTTAGCAAGCTGCATGTGCGCATGCGCGACCCTTTCTTCACTTTAATTCTTTACTGTATTTTCATTTATAACGTACTGCAAATATTTCCTGTTTCCCACTTAATATGGGAAGAAATCATGAATGGGTCAAGACTTTCGCAGAGAACAGAATTTTAAAATAAAAGTAGTTTATTTATTTAAATTATAAACCTGTTCCACGCCAGTCCACTAGGTGGCGTGACAGTCCTTCAAAGTAAAATGTCATTTCCGGAACGGAAACAAACGTTTGCTGTAAAATCTACAATTCTGCTCATTTTAATGAAACCGCGCTGCAGTATTTAGCTGTTTTGTTTTACATTTAGGAACTTGGACAGCAGTTTGTTGGCGTGAAGCAGCTTTTAGTACGTCCGGCTTTACGATGAAGAAGAGGAGTTTGGAGAAAAGACGCCATGTGGTGGCGTGGCTCAACAAGGCTGAGTGGGACCAGGTTCTGGAGTTCCTCTACTCCAGGGATGTGGCTCTGCAGAGGTTCGCCCTGCACAGGATCTCAGCGTGGAGAGGCCGGTATGCCAGCAGCACGCCCGTGGCCGTGGACTGCACGGCCGACCTGGTGCGGTGCCAGGTTCTGGACCGGTCCGGGCAGCTGGACGGGGACGACCTGGTCCTGCTGTACGGCGCCGCCCTGGTCCGGTTCGTGAACCTGATCACCGAGAGACAGCAGGGTAAAACGGCCCGGCCGCTGCGGAGGCTGGCCGGGAACCTGAACATCCCGGAGTGGGTCGTAGACCTGAGACATGACTTCACACATCGGAAGCTTCCCACTTTGAGATGGTGCAGGAAGGGGTGTAAGGTGGTGCTGGAGTGGCTCCAGCAGGAGTACTGGTCCAGGCAGCTTGGAGGAGGTACTGGTGATGATTGGGAATCCCAGTCTGATGGAGGAGAGGAAGAGACTGAGCTGAAACCCAGGGAGGATGAGCTCATTGCCAAGCAGAAGGAGATGGAAGCCTACAAGGCCGCCCGGGAACTCCTGATCTCTTATGAAAAAGAACAGTACCAGAGTTTTGATGCACTTATTGAAGACAAAGAGAAGAGTTTGATCCAGGCTCCCTTTGCAGACATGAGCTGGCTTCTGGGGGAGATCAAGCAGTTTGCTTTGGAGTCGGCTGAGTTGCTGATTGACGTGCTGCTGGAAGATGGATTCCTGGTTCCTACAGCTGAGCAGCTGGAAACATTGGGCTGTGAGTCCTCCCAGAACCCGTGTCTCACCGAACCCAGACTCCCTCAAACGTTCCTGCGTTTCTGGCTGCCTCTGCTGAAGATGCTCAACTCGCCGTCTTTTATTCACCAACTTCTGGAGAAGCTGTTTGTGGAGCTGAAGCTGCTCACCGCCGAGCAGAACAACCACAGGGCTTTCTACATTTCTGCCTGGACGTCAGAGGTCCTCCTCTGCAACAGCAACAAATTCCAGTACCGCTTTGAAACGAAGGTGCAGAAGAAGGCCAGACAAAGGGACCGGATTTTTGTCAACCGAATCCAGCTGAGGTGGCAGCAGCTGCTGTCGGCATGCCTGGATGCTCCTTCTGTCAGCACGCCTCACTTGCTCCAGTTAATCCTGGATGACATGGAGCATCCCCTCCCGTTGGAAACACGGCAGAAGCTGCTCCAGCTCTGCTCCATCTACACACAAACCGCACACACACAGTGTAGCGCTTCTCAGGTGCAGAAACAGCAGCCCATATACACTCTGGAGAGTTTGCACGAGAAGGGGCGGCTCAGCCATGTGTGGCGTAACGGCGCTGACTCCGAGTCCTCCCACGAGTGCAAATGGGCAGATGTTCTGGCTGAAAAGGCGAAGGTGCTCAGAGGTTCTCCCTGGCAGATGTGCACAGATAAAGTCTTGTGGAAGAACTATCCTCTTGGAAAGGTCCCTGGACAGTCAGACGACCCCTCGTACCTCATGATAGAAAACTACTCGGCCATGACTGTGTTTGACCAGCCAGTGGAGCAGGAGAGCAACGCCACGCGCAGCTTTCCTGGAAGCTCTGCATCTGCAAAAACAGCAGCAGGCCTTCTCTGGAACCAAAATGATGTTAGCATCTTGAAAACTGGACTGAAGCTTTTCTGAATCATGTTGTGAAAAAATAAGATCTGAACTTTCCAGTCTGTTGCTGTTTAGATGTGTTTGGCTGAGTCTTTCTTTTTCTTTACAAAATGTCAGAGTAGTGGGAAAATCCTCGTCATAGTTTCTTAGTTTTTAATGTAATGAGTTGAAATAAGCTGCCTACATTATTTGACAGGTCTTTTGAAATTTTGCTGACCATTAGTTGGTTTTGGAAAAATAAGCCAGTTCAGGCACAGCCTTGTATGAAGCTGAATGTTTGTTTTCAGTAGGTTGCACAGAAAGAGGTGGAATTAATGCAGGCAATGAAATATTTTGCATGATTGAATATGCAGTGAAATTTGCTAATGTAAAATTATTTTGATGAGCAGAGTGAGGGATTTATTTGTCTGCATTTAATTGTCAACTTCAGATTAAACCCCATCATGATGATTATGTATTTGCCACGTGAATTGTATAATACTTCTCCTTTATGTGTTTATGTAAAATAAAGCTTTTTTTTTTCTACTTCAGTATCGTCTTGTATGATTCACACATCTTATAGAGTTTAAAGTTAATCATATGTGTGAGAAAAACAATTAAAAGGGAGGGACATGTAAGGATGTACACATAAGGAAAACAATTGCGGTGTGGGGCTCAGTATCATTCCAGATGTTTGAACATGAACTGGAGTAGCTGGAGTTTACACCAGTGACCTTTCAGGTGATTGTTCTCTCCAATTAAATGAATTAGGTCAAACTGAAATATGCTCATATCACCTGAACTTAAGACATGTTTTTTTATTTTTCAGAAGAGTATAAGATGTAATTGTTAGTAATGTTTTCCAAACAGTATTTGCTCATCCTGGTGCTGCAATCAGTTTAATTACCGTTGTATCTAAAAGAGAAGTTTGAGAGGGAATAGTTTATTCTTACTGAGGTGTCACAGTCTGCTAAACAAAATCCATGGTATTTTGTGTATTCAGTTAAACACCTTAAATCCAGACATGTTTTGGTTTTAACCATAGACCGTGGTTTTTAACACATCCTGTGCGGTAGGTGGCGGTATTTACTTTTACTGTTTTTAAGAATAAAAACGACGAAGAAGACTGCTGGCGGTCAACGGCGCTCCTAACTGCGTCGGTTCTTTAGTTTAATAGCTCTTAAACAGCAAGTTCTATAAAAACTATTTGTTAAATAACACAGTTTTAACGACGGACGGTGTCGCAGCATATATTGTTTGCTTTTGCAAACAGCACGGTAAGTTACAGGTAGAAGAAGTCGCGGCTAAAGATGATGCGTCACTGTGATATAGCGCCTCATGGCTTTAGCCTCGTTAGCTTCAGCTAACAAAGTGAGTTGCTGTTTTTTGGCGAATTTGTCGTTTTCGGGTTAAATCTGCGTGACATTAACACAGTGGGTTGTTAATAGTGACATATTTCATTCTCTCAGCAAGTTTATGCAATTAAGTAACATTGATTCAGTTAGCATTAGCTGAAATGTTAAGCCAGTTTAGCTAAGGCTTTTCAAGTGAAATCAGCAGCGATACGATAAAATAATTTAAAAATATTATAAAAAGTTTTCTCAGAAGCGTGTTGAGTGATTTAAGATTCACGTTCATGCAGAGAATCAGACAAAACCTAAAAGCTAATGCTACCCGGCTAGCTGTTAGCCGGTTACGTTTGCTAAACGTTCAGGCGTCACGTGGGTTCTTTTCCTGTAAGGAACCAGTGCGCACGCGCAGCGTAATGTTGCGCAGGCCCAGGTTGCGCAATGTCTGAGGTTTATATCAGATTTATATTGGTTTATATCAGAACAACAGAGGAAAATATGTTCCTGAGTCAATTCAGCATCAAGCCAGTGAGAAAGAAAAAGTAGAGTTTAGGTCTGAACCTGTTTATTCTGTGAATAATGTGGATGTTATTCAACAACAGTTGTATAAATGCTGTTCAGGTTTAAACTTATAGACGGGACACAATTTTGAATTTATCTAAAGCTTAATCTGGTTAAAAATAAACATTTGGGTGTTTTAGCGATCAGTGTTTAAAATGATTATTTATTCTAAAAGCACTGTTCTTTTAGAGGCAGATATATTTGAATAATTAGAGAAAGCAGATCAGTTTACTGGTGCGGTGAACAGTGTGTTTGCTTTATAAGGCCCTTTCGGCATAATGTCGATTGTCCCAGGTTTTGGGTGAACACTTGGCATTAAAACAAGTATTTGAAAACTTTAACTTTGTGCACAGTGCTCAAAGCATGAAATAACGGTAATTTCTTTTGGGTCTGCAGGCCATAAAACTTGAAGATCTTCTGTGGAGAGCTTCATTGTGGTCCCAGTGTCGAACCACTATGATCACCAGGAGAAGAAGCCGTACTGTGAGCAGTGTAGAAATGCAGCCATTGGAGGTTGAAGTGGTAGACGTCGTGGAAGCTGTGGAAGGTCTCCCAACATCCTCAGAGGCGTTCCTCGCCAATGATTCAGATCCTGCTGGAAATGAGTTAGATGACCTGCTTGAAGACTTGAATTGGACACTTGAAGACGATTCGTCTCCACTCTTTGACATGGACTTGGCTGATCTTGGTGTCTACAAAGACCAGGACTCTGGCTTCGGAGTTTCGGCTGCCTCGTCTCCAGAGAGATTATCCTCAAACTTTAGGATGAAAAACAGGCAGAACCACTCAAGTCATGTCAATAAAAACGCCATCGCTGCCAGGTTGAATCGCCTGAAGAAGAAAGAGTATGTAAACAGCCTGGAGAAGAGAGTCGATGTCCTGGCAACAGAAAACACTGCGCTCAAACAGGAGAACTCACAGCTGACAAAGAGGGTGGAAGAATTGGAAGATGAGACCAGGTATCTGAGGGCTGTGTTGGCTAATGAGAGCATGTTAGCCCAGCTCTTATCCAGGCTGAGTGGTGTGAACGGGATGAAATTATCTTCCTCGCTTTTCCAGGGGCCCAACTCAAATGAACACGACTATGCGCTGCCCAGGAAGCGGGTGAAAATGGAAGAGAAAGAGACATCTGGTGGTGTGTGTCTGCATGTAGACAAGAACCATGTCTCAGTGGAGTTCTGCACTAAATGTGCAGCGAGTGCAAGCACATCGCTCAAAATGTAGGGTCAAGTACTTCTTTCTGTTTTCTGATATTGACACTGAACCAAGGTGGATGAACAGTGAATTGGTTAAAATTGCATAAGAACTGCAGAATCTGCATGTTTGTGTGATGATGGCATAAGTATACGTTACTGCTAAACCTTGTTGACAGTTTCTTCTAGGTAATGGTTTCTCCACCATGCGGGATGAGTGGCTTTCTGAACAGCTTTACCTGCTTGACTCCATGGTAAGGATCAGATGAAAAAAAAAAAAGACTTTATTTTGTTTTTCAGGTCTCAGCGATCAGCGGCAACATTAGTGCTTTTATTTTTACAGACTTCCTGTTTCCACTTAGTGGATTTTGAGCATTTATTTTGTTTTCTGACTTGTTGTGATAGAAAATGTTTCGATTGTTGAGTTAAAACTATGGTGATTAAAAAGTTAAGATAAAGGTGAGGGTCCACAAAGAGTAATCTATAGTTTCCTGTCGACGTTAAAAGCATAACGGTGTGGGGGGGGGTGGTTTCATACGGTTTCCTTTCATTTGTAAGAATGATCTCTTTGTGAACCATCACCTCTGTACAGAAGAATGCTTTCATTTAGCGCCACCTATTTTTCTTTATGCTAAAGTGGATTCTGCTGGTGGAAGCTGGAGAGGCTGGACAAGCTGCTGCCAACCTGGCCTGGTATATTTTTTAAAGGTAGTATTGGTAATAAATGGTACATGTGATTTTTATTTTTCCATCACTCTGCAACATCTGTAGCTGTTGATGCCGTTATGGCTCACACAGCATCTTTTGGCTGCACCAGCTCCATTACCACCAGAGGCTGGACAGTCTCATCATGTTTTGTATATATATTTGAATGTACATTAAATACACACAAGCTGTTGTGACAAAGAAGATGCCAGTCCTGATCACATGTAATAAATTGTAAATGTTTCATTTGGAATATATATTGTTTGAGGTAAATGGCCTTTCAGAAATGTTGAATGAATAAATCTAATTTTCATTACATTTAAGTTACACATATCTGCTGAGTCCTGTTTTGTACTGTTGATATTAATGCATCTCTCTTTCTCTTTCTAAACAGCAAGCTCTCTGCCGATAAACATCTAACTTTCCCTGAACATTTGGGTCAAGTCTGGTAAAGGTTGTCAGAACAAATGACGGAAATGCAAAGCAAATCATGTGCAGAGAAATACCAAGCAGTTTCTGATCCTCCCCACGTTTTAGATCATTTACTTCACATGCTAGATGTTTACATTAATGTGAAATAAGTTGCCAAACCTCACATCAGGGGCCTAATTCTGCATTAGACCTGCTGGCAAGCCAACTGAACTTATATCAGCTCTATTTTTTCTTTTATCTCAATTGACAAGTTCATTTTAATTTATTTACAGTTTTCTCTTTCACACTGGAAACCACAAAACACCAGTATCCATCATGTGTCTTTGTGTGTGAGAGAGTACAGCCTGCATTCTGTCCTGCATCTGAAGACTCCTGGTGTTCACCTTAGCTTTAATCAGAGGGCCTGTGTTGTGCTCAGGTGAACAGGTGGGCATGACTCAGTGACGGCTGAAAACACAGCTGTGAAATGAAAGGGTCCTCCAGCCTGTGGCTAGATGGATGGATCCATTTTACCGATCTGGACCATTACTAGCAGCTGATATTCACAAGCCTATATCAGGCAGAAAGGCTGGATAGCTGGCAGCATTTGACTGCTTGTGACTGCAGGCAAAGTGGTTTGGTACGGTGGATCAGTGCTGAAATATGTTTTCTGTTTGCTTATGGAGCCTCTGTGTATGGATTTATCAGGGATTTGGGAAATTTGTCTTTTTACTTGTTTGCTGAGTTGAATGTAGAAAATCTGCTAAGGTTAGGTCATGTTATACAAGAGATGCCCGGACAGAGAAGACCAAATCCAGGCAATGCAACATCAGGAAAACATCCAACTGTTGCAACTTTGTAAAAACCACAACCAAGTTGGACCTAACATGAGAGTTGGCCAGCTGACCTGAGACTGAGAAGGTGTGTACAGCGGGGCACATGTTGCGGCGCAAGTGCTGCTTGAATGTACTTGACTTGGTCGTTATGAAAGAAATGTATTTTTACATGATTCTGTGTTGCAGCTAAACTAAACTGCAGTTAATACATGTTCTCACACGCGGTGTGAGCAAACAAATTTCATTGGTTTTGTTTTTAAATTGGCTATCAAGTGTGAAGATGAGTAAAGTTTTCATGGGTTAATCTAATTCATGTAGCCAGCAAGAGATGGTTGAGTGAGGGGAAAAAAAGAGGAATTTTGTGGGATTTTAGTTGTCAATGTTTTAGAGCAGGTTGTGCTGCACTCTGCCTTATTGCAGCAGGCTGTCGAGTAACTACACCAGGCTTTAAACGTGTTTATTCCTGCTGTAAACATGTTTATTTCTGCTGTGAAGTTGGTCTTAACATGGGGATTTGCTCTGTTTTGGTGCCCCTAGTGGACGAGGGGGGAACTGCAGGTTTTGGGCTGGTGGAGGTTGCTGCTTGCTCTTATCACAGCAGGTGACTGTTGTTCCTCCATCCAATCTCCTAATAACACCAGTTATGGCAGTCGAGTGGATGTTTTAAGAAAGTCTGGAGTAGTTCTTTAGACACCGTCTTCATCAACCAAACTGCTGTGGTAGATTTGAGCCATTCGTGGTGCAGAAGCTACTAGTCTCAGTTCAGCCAGCAGGTAATCTGTAAAATCATGCAAGATAATGTGACCTGTATGAAGATGATGCTTCGCTTCACACTGCAGCTCCAGTGTTTAATGATGGAGTCCAGGTGGTGTAGGGTTGTGGGTGCGTGGCAGTGAAGCTGACCGGTTGCATCAGACACCATTTAGATTCTGCTCTGCATTGACATGTTGACAAGAAACATGTCTAAACAGGCAGATTCATGTCTTATCTGCACTGGCTGCTGCAGAATTCCAGCTTCGGCCCCCCCCCTCTCATCTCTAAAGCTGGATGACCCCCACCCCTGCCAAAACCATGAAAAGTAAAGATGTTGCAGAGCTGACTCATATCTGGGCCCGTTATCTTCCATGACTTTTCAGAGAAATCAGCGCCCGCGTCCTCAGCAGAGACCGTGTCCTGCCATGAGTCAGCTCTTGAATCATACTTGAATAAAAGTTGATGGCACGAAGGGAAAATTTATTTCAAAGTTGTGTTTGCTCAAGTACTCAGGCTGAAGTCAGCTCATAACAATTCTTCCATAAGAAGTGGGAATCTCTCCTGGCATGCTCTGGAACTGTAAACTTGTAGGCTGACTAACCCTTGCAGCACATGGAAAAGAGCAGAACGGTGTTACTGCAGGCCTTCGTTCAGAGTCTGCAGCTTCCTCTCAGACACGTGCGTTTAATGTCCTCGTACCGAAGGCAGATGACGTGGTGAATGCTTCTGACAAGCGAAATCAGTAGTTATGGTAACTGTTTAGATTTCAGTGATCCAGGTGACGGAAGTTCAGCAGGTCCCTTCCCCTTATGTTTCACTTTTCCTCAGATGTAAGCAGGTAGAAGAAATGGAGTAAGATGGGACTGGAGGTGAAAAATGTGTGTGTGGTTCCTGACAATAAATGTGGTCACCAGTGATGTGTGTGTGTGTGTGTGTGTGTGTGTAAAACACCTTCCTAGAGAAGTGTGCCGTCGGATGGAACCGGGACACCTGGAAGTCAGAAGATGGTTTCCTGCGAGTATTCACTAAACAGACACATTGATCTGTCAAATGAAAGCAGGGAGGTCGTACGGCGACACGGTGGTTTAAAAAGTTTTTATCAACATGAGCCGTCTCGTGTCAACGTCACAGCAAACACCCGAACATGCAGCAGTCCGCGACACACTGGCACGTGTCAGCAAATACTACTTCATTCAAATATAAGTACGTTTATTTTATACTGACACACTTTACTTCTGTATAGTATAGTAAACCTATCTTTATAATAAATGAAAAGGTTTTTTGGTACGTTGCACTTTAATATTTCTGGCTCCAAAGACCAGTAATGAAAGTAATGTGTCTTTTGCCTCCTTTTATGGACAAGATGACTTCAGATCCCAGTTTGAGAGCATGTTTATATTTTTAAAAACTTTTTCCTTTATTATTTTGACAAAGAAAGACCTGAATTTGGAAAGTATTTTGCTTCTGTTTTTACGTGCAAGTGTTCCTTTATCCTTTCACTTTTCCAGCAAATTACCTGATTTCACAGTTTTCTTGTTTGTGAAACAAACCTTTAATATCAAACTTGTTTTCAGCATTTTGTGATATTTTTTTTTTATAGTCTAGTGTACATACAGTAGGAGTTCACTTAATATGTTTATAAGTGTGTAAATATGTGAAAAGTAACATGCTAAGCAAACGTGCAAGTAGGCTTAGTAAAGTATAAATTAGTAAAATAAAAAAAATTGTATGTAATCCAACTAGTAAAGTGTATGGTACTTAAGTAAAACTCAGAAAGCTAAAATGTGGGCTAAAAGTATGTACCTAGTACACCAGTAGTATATACAGTGTACTTGTTTTACTCGAAAGAGTACTTCAGGTATGAAGTATACTTTTATAAGCTAAAAGTATTCCAGTTTAGTCAGAAGTATAAGGTTAAGCCCTGTGATGGACCGGTTACCTGTCTAGGTGTACCTGCCTCTCGCCCAGTGATTTCTGGGATGGACTCCAGCTTCCCCACAACCCTTAATGGGACTCAGTGGTTTGGCAAGTTAATACACTTTTTAGTACACTGCTAGTATATGTTGTGTAGTATACTTATTCTCAAGTATACTTAAAAAAATAAGTATACTCTGTTTTGCTGAGAGATGTTCAACTTCTACATTAAATTTACAGAAAATAAAACTCGCACTGGTATATCATGTCTGGATGTTTCAGAGGAACCATGCCGCGGTTGTTTCCTCTCAGGTAAGGCTGCTGCTGGTGGTGGTGGGTACACTGCAACGTCCTGTCCAGCCAGGCTTTGGCCTGATGATGCCAGAAAACCAGCAGCCAGAACATTTTCTGCTTTCCTTGTAGTTTAGACGCTTTTGTTTCGACAGCAGCACTTTGGTGCAGCTGTGTGCATTCAGAGCTTCCACATCAGTCGTTTCACCTGTGGACGTTGAGTTGTTTTCAAGTCACATCCTGACAAATAAGCTGAATATCCCTGACTTTGAGTGCAAATAGTCGTGTGTGTGTGTATGTAAAAATATACACACACACACACTGCTCAAATGTAAGATACTGAATAAACTTCATGTTAAACGTAAATCTTAATGATGGCTCTTTTCTGTCTCCTGCCAATCGAAAGCATAATTTTTATGAAGGTCTACAACCACCTTTTGATGGCAGCTTAATGTGCATATTTATAACCAGACAGGGGTTTCAGAAATGAAATTACAATTTTTTATTTTATCCGCTGCTTGATTTGGATATTCAGCTTTTGGGTGAAATTTCCCAACAAGCCTAAAATGCATTCAAACCTGTACAGGTGGACTTAATCTGATCTTCTCTAAGCTTTTAAATGCACATGTCCAACTGTTAAATGTTTCAATAAATTTTGCACAAGTTGCTGTTCTCTAACAAGGAGCTTAACGGCAGAAATCACGGCAGGTGTGTGATCCTTGAATTGACCAATAAATGTCCTGGTTCAATTAGAGCTGGTGTTTAAACAGTTGTCCTCATCATGCTGTTCACATTTTGACATCATGAGACCAAGACGACACCTAACAATGGAACAACAGTCCCTTGCCATTGCGATGCTTCAAACAGGACGTTCTCAGACAGAAGTGGCCACTGAGCTTGGAGTGTCAGAGTGTCATCAGCAGGTTGCAACAGAGATATGGAGAGACTGGAAGAGTCACAGAAAGGCCTAGAAGTGGACGTCCTTTGGCCACATCCCATGCTGATGACCGCTACATTGTGAACACTGCCCTGAGAAACCGGATGATGAATGCCACTCAACTCCAGGCACGTTTAAGAGAGGTGAGAGGCACCCAAGTGTCACGTCAGACCATTCCAAACCGTTTCCATCAGCGTGGTCTGCGTGCTAGACGACCTGCACGGGTACCTGACCACACCACCAGGCACAGGCATCATCGTCTTGCATGGGCCAGGGAGCATTTACGCTGGACGAGGAACCAGTGGGCCTCAGTGCTGTTCTCTGATGAAAGTCGATTCACACTGAGCAGAAATGATGGCCGGCAACGATGTTGGAGACGTCAGGGAGAGCGCTATGCATCAGCCACTGTTGTCACCAGGCCAGCTTTTGGTGGTGGCGGTGTTACAGTGTGGGCAGGGGTGTCCACTTGGTACAGAACTGCCCTACACTTTGTGAATGGTACAGTGACAAGCCCATACTACCTGAATAACATCATTAATCCAGTGATTGTGCCCCTACATGAACAGCACAGGCCTAATTTCATCTTCATGGACGACAATGCTCCTGCTCATCGAGGCCGCATCATCAGGGAACGGCTGTTGGAGACTGGTGTACCTCAAATGGAATGGCCTGCACTCTCTCCAGACCTGAATCCCATTGAAAACCTGTGGGATCAGCTGAGCCGTCGTGTAGAGGCTCGAGACCCTGCACCCCAGAACCTCAATGACCTGAGGGCTGCCCTTCAAGAAGAGTGGGATGCCATGCCTCAGCAGGCAATAAGTTGCCTTGTGAACAGCATGAGACGTCGTTGTCAAGCTGTAATTGATGCTCAAGGGCACATGACCAGATATTGAGACGTTCATATTTTTTGTTGTGGTGTAACTACCATTGTTGTTACCTTTTGTGTTGAATGAATTTTTTGAGATGAGGAAATCAGTAGTGCATCCTTCTACTTAAATGTCTTACTTTTATGATATATCAATGTAGCATGAACATATTGCATTTTCCATAAATTTCACCTGAAAGCCAAATATCCCTAACTTTTTGTGAGTAGTGTATATATAAAAAAGAATACATGGAGCGCCATAACCAAGAAGCCGGCAAAGTGTACAGGAAGATCTGTGCAGAATATGGACTGGAGACCCCCAAGTCCCAGTGGGAAACTCCCCCCAAGGTGGTGGAGAATGAGAGGGCTAAGATCCTCTGGGACTTCCAGATCAAGACAGATAAATGAATGACAAATTAAATGAAAATTAAAATACTCTAATAATCCCCAATGGGAAATCCAATATTGTAGTATATAATAATAACTAGAGGAGGTCTTGTTCCGGAGGCTGATGGCTGCTGGCAGGCATGATCTTCTGTATCTTTCAGTCTTACATCGGACCTGAAGAAGCCTCTCACTGAACACACTTTGTTGTTTCATCACTGTGTTGTGGAGAGGGTGTGAAGAATCCTCCATCATCTTCATCAGCTTGTGCAGCATTCTTCTTTGGACAATCAGCTCCAGCGGCTCCAGAGTTACTCCAAGCACAGAAGCAGCTTTCTGGATCAGTTTGTTGATTCTCTTCAAGTCTCTGGTTCTGATGCTACTACCCCAGCAGATGCTGCAAAGCTGACTGCACTCTCCACAACAGACTTATAGAAGATATGCAACATCTTGGTGCAGACGTTAAACCATCTCAGCTTCCTTAAGAAGTACAGTCTGCTCTGACCTTTCTTGTAGATGTAGTCAGTGTTGCATTTCCAGTCCAGTTTGTTGTCCAGCTGAACTCCAAGATACTTGTATTCCTCCACCACCTCCACCTCCTCTCCCAGGATGGAAACAGTGCTTTGTTTATTCTTCTTCCTCCTGAAGTCAACAATCATCTCTTTTGTTTTGCTGCTATTTAATATGAGATGATTGTCACCGCACCATTTAACAAACTGACTGACCAGTTCTCTGTACTCTGCTTCTTGTCCATCCCTGATACACCCCACAACTGCAGAGTCATCAGAGTATTTCTGCAGATGACAGGACTCAGAGTTGTACTGGAAGTCTGAGGTGTACAGAGTGAAGAGGAATGGCCAGAGTACAGTTCCTTGTGGTGCACCAGTGCTGCTGACCTCCATCTCAGACACACAACCTTTCAGTCTCACAAACTGGGGTCTGTTTGTGAGGTAGTCATAGATCCAGGTGGTTGTGGAGGTATCCACCTGGAATTTATGGAGCTTCTCACATAACAAAGCAGGCTGAATGGTATTAAAAGCACTGAGAAATGAAAGAACAGGACCCTCAGAGTGCTGCCTGAATGGTCCAGATGAGAATGTGCTCTCTGGAGCAGGTATATGATGGCATCTTCAACCCCAAGTCCATTACGATATGCAAACTGGAATGGGTCCTGAAAGGTGTTTACTTGCTTGTTGAGGTGAGCCAGTAAGAGTCTCTCCAGGACTTTCATGATGTGAGATGTCAGGGCAACTGGTCTGTAGTCACTTGGTTCAGCTGGTTGTGTTTTTAGGCACTGGAACAATGCAGGAGGTTTTCCACAGCACTGGGACTCTATTTTGTCTCAGACTGGTGTTGAAAAGGTGCTGGAGAATCGGACATAGTTGTTTTGAGCAGGTCTTGAGAACTCTGGGACTGACACCATCTGGACCTGCAGCCTTGTTCTGGTTCAGTTTCTCAAGTTGCTTCTTAACCTGATTGCAGGAGACAAACAAGGTGGAGGTCTCAGGATGTCCTGATGTGGAGGGAGATGAAGCTGTGTTCTGGTCCATGACTGAGCTGCAGGGTGACAGATTGGAGGCGTGACAGGAAAGCAGTGGGCTTATGGAGGGTGTGTGGTCTGTTGGGCTGGAGGTAGGGGGTGAACTGAACCTGGTGAAGAATATGTTCAGCTCATTAGCTCTTTCCAGACCTCCATCAGGCTGGTCCCCCTTTAACTTGAAGCCGGTGATCTTCTTCATTCCAGACCACACATCCCTCAGGTTATTCTGCTGGAGCTGACTTTCTAACTTCTTCCTGTAGTCCTCCTTGCACTTCTTAGTTTGTGTTTTAAGTTGTTTTTGTGTTGCCCTCAATAACTCCCTGTCTCCATCCCTGAAGGCTTTCTTTTTGATGTCCAGCAGCTTTTTCAGCTCACTGGTGATCCAGGGTTTGTTATTGGGGAAGCACCTCACTGTTCTTGTTGGGACGATGCTGTCCACACAGAAGTTTATGTAATCTGTCACACACTCAGTCATGGCGTTGATGTCGTCTCCATGAGGTTCACAGAGGACGTTCCAGTCTGTAGCCTCAAAGCCTCCTCTAAGAGCATCTTCAGCTTCAGCAGACCAGATTTTGATAGTCTTTGTGATGACTGGTTGCTGCTGAACGATGGGCTTGTAGGTGGAGGTGAGAAGAACCAGATTATGGTCAGATCTTCTTAAAGGAGGCAGGGCAGAACAACTGTATCCATTATTCATATTTGCATAAAATAAGTCCAAGATCTTATTTTCTCTGGTGGAGCAGCTGACAAACTGCTGGAATGTTGGTAGAGTTGCAGAGAGGGAGACGTTGTTGAAGTCTCCGGAGATCGCCATGAATGAGTTTGGATGCTGTGTTTGTAGCCGAGCAACGACGGAGCTGATGACGTCACAGACTGTGTCTGGTGCGGTACCAGGTATTATATAAACCGCTGTATTCTTTCTGAGACCTTGTTAGCATCTCGAGCTCGTCCGTTTTGTTAGCTAGCGATCTCACATTACCCATGACGACGGTCGGGAGAAATGGTTTAAATCTCCATCGCTTTCTCCTTTGTCTCACTCCCGCTCTGCATCCTCTTCTCTTTCTTTTCAACTCCATCAGGATTTTATGTGTTGTTTTGCTGATAATCCTGATTTGGGAGAGTTTAATCAGTTGATCCTGATTGTAAACAAGTCTTTCGTTGCCATCGAGACTCATCATAAGTCTTGAGAGAGCCAAAAATATGCAGAACAATCTTCCTTGCAGCACACCCTCCGAACTGGCATGAAATCCTCAGAAGAAAAAGACTTAATTTGAGGTAATATCTTTGTGAGAGTTTGTACTTTTAAAAATGAAGATAGCAAGTCAGAGCTACTACAATTTGCTGCAGTCAGACGGCGCAATCTAGAATGGTCTAAATCTAAATCTGGTCAGTCTAAAATGGTGGTGGTCAACCAAGCGGACATAGTGATCATGGATAAGCAGCAGAGGAAAGCCGTAGTGATCGATGGATCCATCCCCAATGATGAAATATCAGGAAAAAGGAGAAACTGGAGAAGTACCAAGGCCTCAAGGAAGAACTGGAGAAGGCCTGGAGGGTGAAAGCAACAGTAGTACCCATAGTGATGGGAGCACTGGGGGCCGTGTCCCCCACACTGGAGAAGTGGCTCCAACAGGTACCTGGTGAAACATCAGACATCTCCGTCCAGAAAAGATCAGTCTTAGGAACACCTCAGATACTGCATAGGACCCTCAAGCTCCCAGGACTCTGGCAGAGAACCCGAGCTGGAGAGATGAACAGCTGCCCTACCCTACCCTGGGGAGGTGGGAGGGGTAGATACTTATATGTGTGTGTGTGTGTGTGTGTGTGAGTGTGAGGTTTGCATCATGCATTGATTGTTCAGATTTGTAGCCAGGCTTTGCTGGCCTGCAGGTGGAAAAGTCGTGTACAGACAACAAGCATGGTTTGAACAGAAAACACAGGACCACAAAGACTTTGTCAAAGTTATTATTGTAGAATACTTTGATGTATTTTTTCTTTCATACAGACAAAAGGTGTTGGACTTAATTCCCATTAAATTCTCTTGGATTTCCATACAGATTTAGTCTACAGTATACAGGTGTGTTCTTTCTCATATATAGATATTTATTCGCTTAAATAACAGGCAGTTAACTCGTTAATATATTCAATTGTCTTTATGTTTTTGTTTTGTTTTTCAATGTTTTTCTTTTTTTTAATCTTTTTTTTGGTCTTTTTTTCATTTCAGCAGAATGAAGGCTGTGTTTTCTGTCTGTAGAACAGCACTGCTTTGTGCAAGAAGGGGGATCGTTCCACACAATATTTACAACAGTACGTATAATGAGAAATGTAAAACCTTAATTCGCCCCCTGTAGCGTGGCAGTAAACACTGGTGGCAGATCTTAAAGAGCAGCCTGAACAATACAACGACGCACTGCACTTCTACATCTCCAGTTCTGCATCGTTCTCCATCCTCTCTGGGTCCCAACTTCATTCAGTTGTGTAGCTCATAAAGAGATACGTTTGTATTTCCTGCTCTCTATTTACAGAGTGGCGTCTCGGGTCTTAAAAGACGTGCGATTCTCCGCACCTCTGCACACTTCAGTGACTGCTGAAAGGGACAGAAAACGCAGCCCTCAGGATATGCTCAGGAGAATGTGCAACTGTTTTTCCATCAGTAGGAGCACTGGTGGAGGAAATCAATAATACTATTAATAATAATATACAAGCGCTTCCATTTTGTTGTTCCTCTCTTTACAAAAAGCCAAAGGAATAAAATAAATAAATATAAATAAAAAAGTGTAACAGGAACATAGTACCTGTAAATGAAAGATGCACATGTGCACATTTGGGCGATCTGTACAGTTGTGGTGCAGTTGCACAATTATAATCTTGATAAATATAATTTCTTTTTCACATTGTGTTTTGCCTTCTGTGAAACGGTCTCACAACGTCATGATGTAACGTGGATGGATGGATGGACAGAGATGGCTAGAACGGGACAAATTTACACCACTGCAGAGTATTCCCATCGCTCGCCGTGCACACATTCAGCATGTGGCAGAAAGCTTGATGCAGCCTTGCACAGAGGTGCTGGAATAGAACAAGTTCGATCTGAATGGAACGTGTGTCTGTGTGTGCATGAGAGAACAGATGTGGAGAGATAACAGCACACAGAAGTGACATTAGCCTAAATTATATACCAACACATAAAGAGTGACATTAATGATACCAAATGCATGCTTCAAAACAGACAGAACAATACAGTGTCACCACTTGCTGCAGTGTTGACGATGATGATGAGCATTCAAGAAGACAAGAGTTCTGTACAGGTAAGAGTGTTTCCAGAGAGCCCTGCGCACATCCTGAAACACAGCTAGCACACATGTCTCAGGACGCGTTTGCATCCCCTCCTACGGCTGAGTGCAGGTGTTGACGTGGCAGTCTGTTGCATATTGTCTGCCTTTGCCTTCTTCTGCTGGAAGGATCAGTTCAGGGGAGTCATCTGAAGGAAAGGAAGGAAGGGAAGGAGGTCTGCAGGGTTTGCATTGCTCAGCAATGTCATGCTCTGAGGCAACATGAAGTCAGCGGTTCACCCACACCTAGTGCAACATGGAAACAGGAGGGCACTCTCGCACCCCGTCTGGAATGTGATGCAGTCCATTGGAATGTGTGATCTATGGAATGTTGAGGTTCGGAGGGGAGACGGAGCAAAGTGACAGCAGGAACTGTTGTTTAATGAGCAGCTGATGTGATTATCGGGGCGTAGGTGTGCAGTTTGCGCCCTTTTCCCCGGGCCAGCTTGAACACGAAGGGCCTTAAAGTGACATTTTGGTAAAGAGGAGCATGTGTTTTCTGGCAGAAAGTTAGATGTAGAGCCAGTTGCTTTCACACAAGGAAGAAAGGAAAGCAGGTAGTCTGCTATCCTTCATGACGTAATCCTTTGAGGAACATGGTTAAAGTCGTATGAGTCCCTCCAAATTAAAGCGACTGATTGCATCTTATTATCGTTATGACAACGCATCACCTTTATGCTACTATCTGTCAGGACAATGGCATAAAAATCCTTCTTTAAGTGCTTAGAAAGGCATTTTAGAGTTGGTCATATCTTTAAAAACAGGAAAATGTTGCTGACTCTTCTTGCGCTGGTAGGCGGAGCCTTTTGAGGCTGCTGGAGCTGACCAATCAGATGGGAGGACAACATCCTTAACTTTTTACACAGTCTGTGACTGCAGAGGCACATAAAACTGTGCAAGCCATGCAAGGGAGACTTAAGCCAGTTTTAAGTCTGTTCTAGTACCACATATGATCATATGTTGGAGTTGTGACAAGTGAAACGTTTGTTGTTACATGTTCCTGGAGGGACACTTTGTAGTGAGACTCCTCCCCAGGCTAGGGCTGTATGCAGGAACACGTTTTGAGCCAGTTGTTCAATAAAGTTGCAATCAAACACTTTATCGTCCATTCTGTTCATGTAGAACGTTAAGGAAACGTAAACAGAATGAAACAGGAGTCGTTGATCAACGTGAATTATTTTAACTCAGACACACACTGTGAACATTTCCTTTCTTCTTTTTCTGCTTTCCTTTGACGTAACTTTACATGGAGGCCTCTGAACCTGCTAATGTTCCTCTTTTAGCCAGTGAAGAATCTTGTGCTTGTTTGGAAGTGGAGTAAGCAAACTGAAGGTTAACATAAATTATGTTGGTACACCTGATTAATGACTGAAATCTGGCCTGAAGTTTGCATCCAATCTTTGCATTATATCTCTATTACTTTAAAGATAAAATAAATCTAATGAAAATTATCTCGTGATGCAAAATAAACTAATTAAAATCTATTAATCAACTAACCAGCTGACTGTCCTAAAGGCCAAGTCCGCAGCACTGATGGTGGTTTGCTGTTAGTGTCGCATTTAAAAGTGAAAGCACCAAACCGCCTCGCAGCAGCCTGTTGTCATGACAATCTCACTGCTTGGCTGTTGGAGTCTAATGGACTCTGAAAGCCAGGAGGAATTCTCAGCTGTCAGCTGATGTGAAGATTCATGGAAAAAGGATTTACCGAGGTCATTAATAAGCTTTAGAGGCTCCTCGGAGGGTCGGGTTGGACCGTGACCTCCTGTTCACCGGCAGGTCTGGAAGAAGTGGTCTCCTCATCCAACTTTCGGCAGGAAATACATACAAGCTCATCCTCTTCAGTGACTGGTCCTGTACAGTGTACCAACTCGTACGTCATGATGGTGGGGGATGCACACATGGGCTCCCGTTAGTTGTACCTGATGGACCTGATGAGCTTTGGGCCTGAAGGTAAAACGGAACGCCGACATCAGGCTGACATGCCAAAGCAAAACACTCAAACAGTGATTTTATTTCCCCTCTGTGGAAAAACGGCTGCATCGATCAGCCAACAGACCACACTAAACAATCGTTGTCCGCGGGGGGGCTGTATGGCGGAGACTAGCCAATGGCACGCGAGCATGAGTGGAAGTGAGTGCACATCAGTTTTAAAGGGCCATCGCCTGTGCATTGTGTGTTTGATGGCATTTAAAGGGTTAATGCTCCACTAGCATTCAGCTTTCCTCCAAAAAGAAAAAAGCTCTGAGACATACTCCCACTGAAGACTGGAAGGGACGAGACGAAGCGAGCAAAGGAGGAACAGCAAGAGAGAAGGGAAACGAAGCGACTGGAAGAGGACGTCACACGAGGCCCCGCCCCCCCAGGAGACATCACCCACACATGAGCCGGACATGGCAGGAAGTTTACATGATGCTTGTGCTGTATGTGTTTACATCCCACACACCACTCCATCTCCCAGCAGCAGCTCCCACAGCTCCCACAGCACCCACAGCTCCCACATCACCCACAGCTCCCACATCACCCACAGCACCCACAGCTCCCACATCACCCACAGCTCCCACATCACCCACAGCTCCCACATCACCCACAGCTCCCACATCACCCACAGCTCCCACAGCTCCCACATCACCCACAGCACCCACAGCTCCCACATCACCCACAGCTCCCACATCACCCACAGCTCCCACAGCTCCCACATCACCCACAGCACCCACAGCTCCCACATCACCCACAGCTCCCACATCACCCACAGCACCCACAGCTCCCACATCACCCACAGCTCCCACAGCACCCACAGCACCCACAGCACCCACAGCACCCACAGCTCCCACATCACCCACAGCACCCACAGCTCCCACAGCTCCCACATCACCCACAGCTCCCACAGCTCCCACATCACCCACATCACCCACAGCTCCCACAGCTCCCACATCACCCACATCACCCACAGCTCCCACAGCTCCCACATCACCCACATCACCCACAGCTCCCACAGCACCCACAGCACCCACAGCACCCACAGCTCCCACATCACCCACATCACCCACAGCTCCCACATCACCCACAGCTCCCACATCACCCACAGCTCCCACATCACCCACAGCTCCCACATCACCCACAGCACCCACAGCTCCCACATCACCCACATCACCCACATCACCCACAGCACCCACAGCTCCCACAGCACCCACAGCTCCCACAGCACCCACAGCACCCACAGCTCCCACATCACCCACATCACCCACAGCTCCCACAGCACCCACATCACCCACAGCTCCCACAGCACCCACAGCTCCCACAGCACCCACAGCTCCCACAGCACCCACATCACCCACAGCACCCACATCACCCACAGCTCCCACAGCACCCACAGCTCCCACATCACCCACAGCTCCCACAGCACCCACAGCTCCCACAGCACCCACAGCTCCCACATCACCCACAGCTCCCACAGCTCCCACAGCACCCACAGCACCCACAGCTCCCACATCACCCACAGCACCCACAGCACCCACAGCTCCCACAGCACCCACAGCTCCCACAGCACCCACAGCACCCACAGCACCCACAGCACCCACAGCTCCCACAGCACCCACAGCTCCCACATCACCCACAGCTCCCACATCACCCACAGCACCCACAGCACCCACAGCTCCCACAGCACCCACAGCTCCCACATCACCCACAGCACCCACAGCTCCCACATCACCCACAGCACCCACAGCTCCCACATCACCCACAGCACCCACATCACCCACAGCTCCCACATCACCCACAGCTCCCACATCACCCACAGCTCCCACAGCACCCACAGCTCCCACAGCTCCCACATCACCCACAGCTCCCACAGCACCCACAGCTCCCACAGCACCCACAGCTCCCACAGCTCCCACAGCTCCCACATCACCCACAGCTCCCACAGCTCCCACATCACCCACAGCTCCCACATCACCCACAGCTCCCACAGCACCCACAGCTCCCACAGCTCCCACAGCTCCCACAGCTCCCACAGCACCCACAGCTCCCACAGCACCCACAGCTCCCACAGCTCCCACATCACCCACAGCTCCCACAGCTCCCACATCACCCACAGCTCCCACATCACCCACAGCTCCCACATCACCCACAGCTCCCACAGCTCCCACATCACCCACAGCACCCACAGCTCCCACATCACCCACAGCACCCACAGCTCCCACATCACCCACAGCACCCACAGCTCCCACATCACCCACAGCTCCCACATCACCCACAGCACCCACAGCACCCACATCACCCACAGCACCCACAGCTCCCACATCACCCACAGCTCCCACATCACCCACAGCTCCCACATCACCCACAGCACCCACAGCTCCCACATCACCCACAGCTCCCACATCACCCACATCACCCACAGCTCCCACAGCACCCACAGCTCCCACAGCTCCCACATCACCCACAGCTCCCACAGCACCCACATCACCCACATCACCCACATCACCCACATCACCCACAGCTCCCACATCACCCACAGCTCCCACATCACCCACAGCTCCCACAGCACCCACAGCTCCCACAGCTCCCACATCACCCACAGCTCCCACAGCACCCACATCACCCACAGCACCCACATCACCCACAGCTCCCACAGCACCCACAGCTCCCACATCACCCACATCACCCACAGCTCCCACATCACCCACATCACCCACAGCTCCCACATCACCCACATCACCCACAGCTCCCACATCACCCACATCACCCACAGCACCCACAGCTCCCACAGCTCATGTGGACCCGGAGTGGTGTTCAGGGAACGGCAGGAGAAAAACATGAACGACCAGATCCCTGTGTTGTTGCTTCCCAAACATTCAGATTCTAAACACACATACACTGTGTAAATACGTGCCCCCCCCCCCCCCCAGCAGCCATTCTGTTTACTTTGAAACAAACAGCGTCTTCATTTGAAATTTCTTTTTCTTCAGTTTTTGATACTTTTTCATTAGAAGATGCGAGACAAAACACACACACACACACACACAGACACAGAAACACACACACACACACACACACAGACAGACACACACACACACACACACAGACAGACACACACACACACACTGAAGGAGAGAGAAGGAAAGGATGGAAAACAGACGAGCACCGTTATGTTGGGAAAAAGAAAGATGGAGGTGACTGGAGTCCAGTTTAACCAGTTTTCACGGCAAGCAGAGACTTCCAGCTGGACGCAGCCAGATAGGTGGGGGGGGGGGGGGGGGGGGTGCTGCTGGGGGGGGGCGACAGCACTAAAAATGGACACCAGTAGAAAGCGGGGGAGTCAGCCGCCATGGCCCCCCCCCTCCTCATCCCAACATAATCTCAGGACAACGCAGCAGACCTGTGTGATGGGAGAGCATGAGGCGGGGGGGGACGACAGACTGGGGTGGGTGGTGTGAGGGTGGGGGAGTCAGACTGAGGGGGCTGGAGTGAGGGAAGGGGGAGGGAATGGGGCAATGTTCTGGGGGAGTTGTGAGAAGACGTCTCCAGCCACTGTCTGCTCCCTCGTGTGCCTCCCTCGTCTTTGCCCCCCCCCCGTGAGCTTGTTGTGAGGGAGTTTGGGTGATAATGTCATTATGTGTCCTCAGCCCTCTGCTGTGCTCACCCCCCCCCAACATTCAGTCCTTCCCCATGTCCAGCTCCAGTTATAAGGAGGTCTCCACGCAGTAGAGGTGGGCCGGGTGGGGGGCGGGGGCTTTCACGGGCCTGTCTCTACCATGAACACTGTGGGGGTGTTTGTGATGGGGAGTCTGGGTGCTGCTGGGGGGGGCTTTGATGTGTTTGTTGCAGTGGGTGACCGTTGAGTCGTTGCTGCTGCTGCTGCTGTTGTTGTTGTTGTTCCGGTTGCAGGGGGTCACTGGGAGGCTGTACTGGCGGTAGGGCCGGGTGGGCCGGGTGCGCGCCGGGGGCTGGCTGGGGGGAGGTGGCGGCTTGCGGAGGGCTGGGTGGAGGTGCTGGTATCTGCTGAGCTCGGATTCGTCGTCCACGTCGGTGTCATCGATCAGCGGGATGTTGTGGATGAGGTCGTTGATGAGGAACTCCGGGTGGGCCATGAAGTTGTGGATGGAGTTGCGGGATTCCGGTTTCTCCCGGCCCTCGTACAGCGAACTACGGAAGGCTTTCACCACTCGCATCTGCCCAGAGGAAGGAAGACGAGACCACAGAAAGTCAGGAACAGGAAAGAGAAACAGGAGACAAGGGAAACCCAGAGACAGACTGGTGTCCTCCAGAAGACAGACAGAGTGAAAGACAGATGGACACTCAGGTCCAGGTGGCTTCTGATCACGTTTACCTCGTGTTCACAACGCAGTTAAAGCTTTGTGATTCCGACTTGGTTTGGAAGCTTAAAGCCGCCTCATTGGTTGGATTTTAAACGTGCCGCAGCATGTTTCATTCTTTTGCTTTGTTGCTGAGTTTTGTCTGAGGATCCCACATGAAGGAAGACACGGCAGCTTTAACCCCACATGACTGAATGCACCTCCTGTCCTACAGCCTCTGAGAACTTCTGCATCACTTTATGGTAAAACTTTGGCCAACAGAGCAACTTAAAGCTGCAACAACGTCATGCAGGCATCAATATTTCATGTGATAAGAAAGTATGTCTAACGTTTATTATGCAGGTTTGCAAAATCTTTTCAAAACTTTAGAAAGCGTCAGCGGTCCGTCCAGACTTTATTCCAACGCTACGTTTCACCACGGCTTTATAGATGCTTCTCTCCAAGACTCCTGACATCAGACTGCTAATGTGGCGACTAAACCCTAAAAGACGTGAAGACAGCAGTATTCTGCTGAGGATGGATCTGCTGAACGTATCTGAGGATCTGCAGAACGTATCTGAGGATCTGCAGAACGTATCTGAGGATCTGCAGAACGTATCTGAGGATCTGCAGAACGTATCTGAGGATCTGCTGAACGTATCTGAGGATCTGCAGAACGTATCTGAGGATCTGCTGAACGTATCTGAGGATCTGCAGAACGTATCTGAGGATCTGCTGAACGTATCTGAGGATCTGCAGAACGTATCTGAGGATCTGCTGAACGTATCTGAGGATCTGCTGAACGTATCTGAGGATCTGCTGAACGTATCTGAGGATCTGCTGAACGTATCTGAGGATCTGCTGAACGTATCTGAGGATCTGCTGAACGTATCTGAGGATCTGCTGAACGTATCTGAGGATCTGCAGAACGTATCTGAGGATCAGCTGAACGTATCTGAGGATCTGCAGAACGTATCTGAGGATCTGCTGAACGTATCTGAGGATCTGCTGAACGTATCTGAGGATCTGCAGAACGTATCTGAGGATCTGCAGAACGTATCTGAGGATCTGCAGAACGTATCTGAGGATCTGCAGAACGTATCTGAGGATCTGCTGAACGTATCTGAGGATCTGCAGAACGTATCTGAGGATCTGCAGAACGTATCTGAGGATCTGCAGAACGTATCTGAGGATCTGCTGAACGTATCTGAGGATCTGCTGAACGTATCTGAGGATCTGCAGAACGTATCTGAGGATCTGCAGAACGTATCTGAGGATCTGCAGAACGTATCTGAGGATCTGCAGAACGTATCTGAGGATCTGCTGAACGTATCTGAGGATCTGCAGAACGTATCTGAGGATCTGCTGAACGTATCTGAGGATCTGCAGAACGTATCTGAGGATCTGCTGAACGTATCTGAGGATCTGCTGAACGTATCTGAGGATCTGCTGAACGTATCTGAGGATCTGCAGAACGTATCTGAGGATCTGCAGAACGTATCTGAGGATCTGCAGAACGTATCTGAGGATCAGCTGAACGTATCTGAGGATCTGCTGAACGTATCTGAGGATCTGCAGAACGTATCTGAGGATCTGCAGAACGTATCTGAGGATCTGCTGAACGTATCTGAGGATCTGCAGAACGTATCTGAGGATCTGCTGAACGTATCTGAGGATCTGCTGAACGTATCTGAGGATCTGCAGAACGTATCTGAGGATCTGCAGAACGTATCTGAGGATCTGCTGAACGTATCTGAGGATCTGCTGAACGTATCTGAGGATCTGCTGAACGTATCTGAGGATCTGCTGAACGTATCTGAGGATCTGCTGAACGTATCTGAGGATCTGCTGAACGTATCTGAGGATCTGCTGAACGTATCTGAGGATCTGCTGAACGTATCTGAGGATCTGCAGAACGTATCTGAGGATCTGCAGAACGTATCTGAGGATCTGCAGAACGTATCTGAGGATCTGCTGAACGTATCTGAGGATCTGCAGAACGTATCTGAGGATCTGCTGAACGTATCTGAGGATCTGCTGAACGTATCTGAGGATCTGCAGAACGTATCTGAGGATCTGCAGAACGTATCTGAGGATCTGCTGAACGTATCTGAGGATCTGCAGAACGTATCTGAGGATCTGCAGAACGTATCTGAGGATCTGCTGAACGTATCTGAGGATCTGCAGAACGTATCTGAGGATCTGCAGAACGTATCTGAGGATCTGCTGAACGTATCTGAGGATCTGCAGAACGTATCTGAGGATCTGCTGAACGTATCTGAGGATCTGCAGAACGTATCTGAGGATCTGCTGAACGTATCTGAGGATCTGCAGAACGTATCTGAGGATCTGCTGAACGTATCTGAGGATCTGCTGAACGTATCTGAGGATCTGCTGAACGTATCTGAGGATCTGCTGAACGTATCTGAGGATCTGCTGAACGTATCTGAGGATCTGCTGAACGTATCTGAGGATCTGCTGAACGTATCTGAGGATCTGCAGAACGTATCTGAGGATCAGCTGAACGTATCTGAGGATCTGCAGAACGTATCTGAGGATCTGCTGAACGTATCTGAGGATCTGCTGAACGTATCTGAGGATCTGCAGAACGTATCTGAGGATCTGCAGAACGTATCTGAGGATCTGCAGAACGTATCTGAGGATCTGCAGAACGTATCTGAGGATCTGCTGAACGTATCTGAGGATCTGCAGAACGTATCTGAGGATCTGCAGAACGTATCTGAGGATCTGCTGAACGTATCTGAGGATCTGCTGAACGTATCTGAGGATCTGCAGAACGTATCTGAGGATCTGCAGAACGTATCTGAGGATCTGCAGAACGTATCTGAGGATCTGCAGAACGTATCTGAGGATCTGCTGAACGTATCTGAGGATCTGCAGAACGTATCTGAGGATCTGCTGAACGTATCTGAGGATCTGCAGAACGTATCTGAGGATCTGCTGAACGTATCTGAGGATCTGCTGAACGTATCTGAGGATCTGCTGAACGTATCTGAGGATCTGCAGAACGTATCTGAGGATCTGCAGAACGTATCTGAGGATCTGCAGAACGTATCTGAGGATCAGCTGAACGTATCTGAGGATCTGCTGAACGTATCTGAGGATCTGCAGAACGTATCTGAGGATCTGCAGAACGTATCTGAGGATCTGCTGAACGTATCTGAGGATCTGCAGAACGTATCTGAGGATCTGCTGAACGTATCTGAGGATCTGCTGAACGTATCTGAGGATCTGCAGAACGTATCTGAGGATCTGCAGAACGTATCTGAGGATCTGCTGAACGTATCTGAGGATCTGCTGAACGTATCTGAGGATCTGCAGAACGTATCTGAGGATCTGCAGAACGTATCTGAGGATCTGCTGAACGTATCTGAGGATCTGCTGAACGTATCTGAGGATCTGCTGAACGTATCTGAGGATCTGCTGAACGTATCTGAGGATCTGCTGAACGTATCTGAGGATCTGCTGAACGTATCTGAGGATCTGCTGAACGTATCTGAGGATCTGCTGAACGTATCTGAGGATCTGCTGAACGTATCTGAGGATCTGCTGAACGTATCTGAGGATCTGCAGAACGTATCTGAGGATCTGCAGAACGTATCTGAGGATCTGCAGAACGTATCTGAGGATCTGCTGAACGTATCTGAGGATCTGCAGAACGTATCTGAGGATCTGCTGAACGTATCTGAGGATCTGCTGAACGTATCTGAGGATCTGCAGAACGTATCTGAGGATCTGCTGAACGTATCTGAGGATCTGCAGAACGTATCTGAGGATCTGCAGAACGTATCTGAGGATCTGCTGAACGTATCTGAGGATCTGCTGAACGTATCTGAGGATCTGCTGAACGTATCTGAGGATCTGCTGAACGTATCTGAGGATCTGCAGAACGTATCTGAGGATCTGCTGAACGTATCTGAGGATCTGCAGAACGTATCTGAGGATCAGCAGAACGTATCTGAGGATCTGCAGAACGTATCTGAGGATCTGCAGAACGTATCTGAGGATCTGCAGAACGTATCTGAGGATCTGCAGAACGTATCTGAGGATCTGCAGAACGTATCTGAGGATCTGCTGAACGTATCTGAGGATCTGCTGAACGTATCTGAGGATCTGCAGAACGTATCTGAGGATCTGCAGAACGTATCTGAGGATCAGCTGAACGTATCTGAGGATCTGCTGAACGTATCTGAGGATCTGCTGAACGTATCTGAGGATCTGCTGAACGTATCTGAGGATCTGCTGAACGTATCTGAGGATCTGCTGAACGTATCTGAGGATCTGCAGAACGTATCTGAGGATCTGCAGAACGTATCTGAGGATCTGCAGAACGTATCTGAGGATCAGCTGAACGTATCTGAGGATCTGCAGAACGTATCTGAGGATCTGCTGAACGTATCTGAGGATCTGCAGAACGTATCTGAGGATCTGCAGAACGTATCTGAGGATCAGCTGAACGTATCTGAGGATCTGCAGAACGTATCTGAGGATCTGCTGAACGTATCTGAGGATCTGCAGAACGTATCTGAGGATCTGCAGAACGTATCTGAGGATCTGCTGAACGTATCTGAGGATCTGCTGAACGTATCTGAGGATCTGCAGAACGTATCTGAGGATCTGCAGAACGTATCTGAGGATCTGCAGAACGTATCTGAGGATCTGCAGAACGTATCTGAGGATCTGCTGAACGTATCTGAGGATCTGCTGAACGTATCTGAGGATCAGCTGAACGTATCTGAGGATCTGCTGAACGTATCTGAGGATCTGCAGAACGTATCTGAGGATCTGCTGAACGTATCTGAGGATCTGCTGAACGTATCTGAGGATCTGCTGAACGTATCTGAGGATCTGCAGAACGTATCTGAGGATCTGCTGAACGTATCTGAGGATCTGCAGAACGTATCTGAGGATCTGCTGAACGTATCTGAGGATCTGCAGAACGTATCTGAGGATCTGCTGAACGTATCTGAGGATCTGCTGAACGTATCTGAGGATCTGCTGAACGTATCTGAGGATCTGCAGAACGTATCTGAGGATCTGCAGAACGTATCTGAGGATCTGCAGAACGTATCTGAGGATCTGCAGAACGTATCTGAGGATCTGCTGAACGTATCTGAGGATCTGCAGAACGTATCTGAGGATCTGCAGAACGTATCTGAGGATCTGCAGAACGTATCTGAGGATCTGCTGAACGTAGCTGAGGATCTGCAGAACGTAGCTGAGGATCTGCTGAACGTATCTGAGGATCTGCAGAACGTATCTGAGGATCTGCAGAACGTATCTGAGGATCTGCTGAACGTATCTGAGGATCTGCTGAACGTATCTGAGGATCTGCTGAACGTATCTGAGGATCTGCAGAACGTATCTGAGGATCTGCAGAACGTATCTGAGGATCTGCAGAACGTATCTGAGGATCTGCAGAACGTATCTGAGGATCTGCAGAACGTATCTGAGGATCTGCAGAACGTATCTGAGGATCTGCTGAACGTATCTGAGGATCTGCTGAACGTATCTGAGGATCTGCAGAACGTATCTGAGGATCTGCTGAACGTATCTGAGGATCTGCAGAACGTATCTGAGGATCTGCAGAACGTATCTGAGGATCTGCAGAACGTATCTGAGGATCTGCTGAACGTATCTGAGGATCTGCTGAACGTATCTGAGGATCTGCAGAACGTATCTGAGGATCTGCTGAACGTATCTGAGGATCTGCTGAACGTATCTGAGGATCTGCTGAACGTATCTGAGGATCTGCTGAACGTATCTGAGGATCTGCTGAACGTATCTGAGGATCTGCTGAACGTATCTGAGGATCTGCAGAACGTATCTGAGGATCTGCAGAACGTATCTGAGGATCTGCAGAACGTATCTGAGGATCTGCAGAACGTATCTGAGGATCTGCAGAACGTATCTGAGGATCTGCAGAACGTATCTGAGGATCTGCAGAACGTATCTGAGGATCTGCTGAACGTATCTGAGGATCTGCTGAACGTATCTGAGGATCTGCAGAACGTATCTGAGGATCTGCTGAACGTATCTGAGGATCTGCTGAACGTATCTGAGGATCTGCAGAACGTATCTGAGGATCTGCAGAACGTATCTGAGGATCTGCAGAACGTATCTGAGGATCTGCAGAACGTATCTGAGGATCTGCTGAACGTATCTGAGGATCTGCTGAACGTATCTGAGGATCTGCAGAACGTATCTGAGGATCTGCAGAACGTATCTGAGGATCTGCAGAACGTATCTGAGGATCTGCAGAACGTATCTGAGGATCTGCAGAACGTATCTGAGGATCTGCAGAACGTATCTGAGGATCTGCTGAACGTATCTGAGGATCTGCTGCGCTGCATTCAGCTGCTGCTGAACACATCCAGCCTACCTGTCAGATTTCAGTCTTTAGGATACAAAGATCTCAGCATGAAAGCAAATTAGAAAACCTCCTTAAAGGTTTTCCATGTAAGCAGCAAATACAGAGATTTATTAAACCACCCTGATAGTTCAGGTGATGCTAAGCGAGTCCTCGGTGCACAAAGGAGGACGACATGAGACACCAGGGATGAATTTGGGTGATTGTCTCAGATCATCATATCATGTCCTCCATGCGCTGCTTCAACAGCAATGCTGGATTTGTCCCAGCGAATCTCTTACGAGGTGCTCTCCAGTTGAAAGATGTGAACATCCACCTGATCCTGTGTGCCTCCAACAGACAGAACTGAAAAAACCAAAATGAGTTGATCAATGGCGAGTGTTGTCAGTTCTCACACACCAATCAGACACCAAGACAGAATACACCATGGCCACCGTCACAGACAACACATAGGAAGCTGCAAACACACATGGCAAACCTGTGTGTGTGTGTGTGTGTGTGTGTGTGTGTGTGTGTGTGTGTGATGGGGAAACACTCGTACCTCACACACTGAATCACATACACACACACACGAGGGTGTTTGTTAGGCACAAATGGAGAAGAAGCAGGAATGGTCCGTGTGTTAGTTGCATGTAGAGTAAAATAAAACAAGCAGAGAGCACACACACACACACACACACACACACACGAAAAGGCATGCGGCAGCAGTGTGTAACGGGGTGAACCAGCAGCTGAAGATGTCTCCACTGTGTGGGGCTTGGAGGCTGATGTCTGCATGCATCGGAGAGCTGTCAGTCATGGTGGCTGCTTGTTGAAGAGAGCCGGTTTAAACACGCAAAAAACACATCAAGAGCAACACAGTGAGTCAGTCAGCCAGCATCTCTGCACGCACACACACACACACACACACGCGCGCGCGCGCACGCGCATGCATGGTGCACTGCGGCCATGCAGCAGTTAGAGAGCGTGATTGAAATGATGATGATGATGCTGATGATGAATTTGCTGCGGGATATAAAAAAAACTAATCTTACAAAACAGAAAGTGACATCACAGAGAATCAGCAGGTCACAACAGCGTGTGATTGGCTAGATCACTGGAAACAGAAGGTGATTGGTTCAAAGGCCAGAGCAAAGCCCAGGCATCGGCTCTGCCACACACTGAGGCAGTCAGGTCATGCTGAATCCCACTCCAGCTGCTGAAGCGCTCTTCCTCGCTCTCTCTTACCACACACACACACACACACACACACACACACACACACACACGAGTTCTATGAGTGTACATCAAGGTGCATTATGCTGTGTATGGTGTATGCATGCACAGAAACATTCCTTTGCCATGGCAGCTGCTCCATGCATCCCTCCCCAAACCCCAAACAGAGGAGAAGCAGCAGCATGAGCTTGAGAGAAACACACAGTTCAGTGCAGATATCCTGACAGGCAGAGCAGACAGAGCCGTACATAGAGACAGTCAGAGGAGAAGCTTTATGTTGCTGCAACACGGAGTCCAGACTGAGGTAATGAGATGGGGTCAGACAGCTGAGTGTTGGTCAAACAGGAGGAGTCTCTGTGTAGGACTCTGGCTCATGTGACAGACAGACAGACAGACAGACAGACAGACAGACAGACAGACGGTCAAGCAGTAGGTTCAGTGCTTATCTGTTTTTCCAAAGAGCCTGTTTGACAGCAGAAAAACACTTCATGCAGACTGAGAAGGTTCCAGAATGTTACTGTCTCACTTCATCAGCGCTCAGTTTGTTTTCATTTGGTCTCCATGAAAAGAGTAAACGTTCGAGTATATGACGCCCACAGTGTGACGGCAGAGGTCTGGAGGTCAGGCCCTGCTGCGTTACGTACTCCTCTCTCCCTGTCGGCAGGACTTGATGGAAAAACGAGGAAGGTTAAAGTTCGAGGAGGAAATACGCTCTGCAAGTAGAGGCTGCTGTGTGCAAAACAACGGCTGGTGACAAGAAGAACTGCAACATAAATACAGAAGAAGCTGTGAGGTAGATGGTTAATGCTTCTAGTTTCCCACAGAGAACAGAGCTGTAATCCATCGCAACACCTCAGTCTGTGGACATTTTCCTCATTTCTCCTGCTCTCATCCCTTTGTAGGAATAAAAACTGAGCAGAAGCTGAAATATTTTGATGAAAACTTTCGCGTAGAATCGAGGAGCTAAAGATGGATTTCATCTTAAGCCTCAACATTCCCCATCTCCTGCTCTGCCCAAAGTAAACGTCTTTCTGTAGCTAATAAACTGAAATGAAAACAAACTGGATCCATGGATCAGTTCTACAGACCCAGAGGGATCACTGCAGCACGGAGCACAGCTTTTTACATCCTGATCACTGATCGATTTTACATTGAATGTCAGAAAGGCAGCATGTTACTGCAAGCGCTCCAAAGGACTGTGGGTAATAGAGCTGTGTGATAAACCAGGAGCTAACTGCTTTCTGCCTTCGCTGCAAAGCAGCTGGTGGGAAGCACTGTGTGGCCAAGCATCGTAGCGCCTGGAAAGGACAGATCAGTTCTGGCCATGAATCTGGCTAAACTGTGGCCATTAAACAGCAACGTGTTGCTTTGTTGCATTTAAACTGAGCAATTTAACTAAGAAATCATGTTATTTTAATCTCATTTCAGGTGAAACTTGGATGATAACAACATGCAGTGTCTTACAGTTCACCTTTACGAAGCTGCTTAAATGCAGAGTTTGAAACATGCTTAAGCGGAGAAGAGCTGGGAGACACGGCTTCAGCTGCATCAACGAGACGTCTAACTAACAGGATCAATGCAGAAGGACGACATTCATCTAATCTTAGCATCTGTGGATCCAAACTCGTCTGTTATGCACGAAGCCCTGAGGCACAACACAGACAGGCCTTTGGGACTGATGATTTCATGAACCCGGCTCAATGGGACTGCAGGCAGAAAATCCAGCTTGCTTTATGGTTCTACAGCTGCAGAAGTTTCAGCTCCAGTCGCTCGGATCTTTACTGAAGGACAAGCTCACAGCAATGTCACCATGGCAACAGCTAAATAACTAACCCCCCTGTCTTACTGACAGCTAGCTGCAGTTGGATGAAATAGTCATCCTCGGCCAAGACTCAGTCACACATGGCCACACAATATTCCCCGTCCTCACGAGGGCCTCCATCATTACGAGGGCCTCCATCATTACGAGGGCCTCCATCATCGCGAGGGCCTCCATCATTACGAGGGCCTCCATCATCGCGAGGGCCTCCATCATTACGAGGGCCTCCATCATCAAGAGGGCCTCCATCATTACGAGGGCCTCCATCATTACGAGGGCCTCCATCATCGCGAGGGCCTCCATCATTACGAGGGCCTCCATCATCGCGAGGGCCTCCATCATTACGAGGGCCTCCATCATCAAGAGGGCCTCCATCATTACGAGGGCCTCCATCATTACGAGGGCCTCCATCATTACGAGGGCCTCCATCATCGCGAGGGCCTCCATCATTACGAGGGCCTCCATCATCGCGAGGGCCTCCATCATTACGAGGGCCTCCATCATCGCGAGGGCCTCCATCATTACGAGGGCCTCCATCATTACGAGGGCCTCCATCATCGCGAGGGCCTCCATCATTACGAGGGCCTCCATCATCGCGAGGGCCTCCATCATTACGAGGGCCTCCATCATCAAGAGGGCCTCCTTCATTACGAGGGCCTCCATCATCGCGAGGGCCTCCATCATTACGAGGGCCTCCATCATCAAGAGGGCCTCCGTCATTACGAGGGCCTCCGTCATTACGAGGGCCTCCGTCATTACGAGGGCCTCCATCATTACGAGGGCCTCCATCATCACGAGGGCCTCCATCATTACGAGGGCCTCCATCATTACGAGGGCCTCCATCATCAAGAGGGCCTCCATCATTACGAGGGCCTCCATCATCAAGAGGGCCTCCATCATTACGAGGGCCTCCATCATCAAGAGGGCCTCCATCATTACGAGGGCCTCCATCATCAAGAGGGCCTCCATCATTACGAGGGCCTCCATCATTACGAGGGCCTCCATCCACTCTTAGATCCAAAGATAAAGCTTTCTGACAGAGGTAATTAAAGAAAACCAGATTTCTCCTGAACGCAGCATTGCAGTCCATTTGTCCCAAAAATCTCTCGTGTAATCACAACTCTACAAGTCTTTCCTCCAATCAGACTGCAGGTATGTCAGTCAAGGTGGGACGCAGGTTGGGACTGAAGAGCCTTCTAATGTCAGCCACTGTGGTTTCCTTGTGTTTTCCTTTGCTGAAAAGTTTGATAAATGGTCAAATCTGATGGAAATGAAAGAAAGGGAGGTGGGAGAGGGACAGAAAGGGCTAGGGTGAAACTGAATCACGATGTCAGGGAGCGAGATGAGCAAGTTTTCCTGACCCTGATGCACTGCTGCCGCTCACTTCCTCACTTTAACTTCAAATCCACAGGAGCCCAGTGGATTATTTCAGTCACTTTACTGGAACTAAAGACTTGCTCTAATGTTTATTTTAAAAACATTGTAGGAAAATATTTGCAGCTTCGCCTTTGACAACGTGGAATAGAAATAAAAAGAGGGAAGGGCTACAAGCACCCAGTACACCATGAGCTGGGTCGAAGTTCAGCTCACAAAGAGGTCAGCTGCTCTATTCTTACACACTGACATGGAACAACTCCCGTTTCTGTGCAAACTATCTGCCATGTGACACAGCAGTACTGCAAGGAATTACCAGAAGAACGATGCAGCATCTGTCTGCCGCAGACAACAAGTTGCTGCTCTGAACGAGCTCCCTCACAGTTTTAGAGGACTGTCCCAGTCCAACCAGTTTGTGTGCTCCTAAAATAAACCTACAGACCAGTGCACATCACTCTTTTGTGGCAGTCTAAAGCCACGCTGCTAACAGGATGTGGTAATATAGTACAGAAGACGGATTCTGCGTTGGTCCTCTTGCCTGCGTCTCCAAACCTTGTAGAGACAGATCTACAATGACTCCCGTGTCCAGTTAGCTTTACAGATCTACAATGACTCCACTGTCCTGTTAGCTTTACACATCTACTACAACTCCAGTGTCCAGTTAGCTTTACAGATCTACTACAACTCCAGTGTCCAGTTAGCTTTACAGATCTACTACAACTCCACTGTCCAGTTAGCTTTACAGATCTACTACAACTCCAGTGTCCAGTTAGCTTTACAGATCTACAATGACTCCAGTGTCCAGTTAGCTTTACAGATCTACAATGACTCCACTGTCCAGTTAGCTTCTCAGATCTACAACTCCAGTGTCCAGTTAGCTTTACAGATCTACAATGACTCCACTGTCCAGTTAGCTTTACAGATCTACAACTCCAGTGTCCAGTTAGCTTTACAGATCTTCAATGACTCCACTGTCCAGTTAGCTTCTCAGATCTACAACTCCAGTGTCCAGTTAGCTTTACAGATCTTCAATGACTCCACTGTCCAGTTAGCTTCTCAGATCTACAACTCCAGTGTCCAGTTAGCTTTACAGATCTACTACAACTCCAGTGTCCAGTTAGCTTTACAGATCTACTACAACTCCACTGTCCAGTTAGCTTTACAGATCTACTACAACTCCAGTGTCCAGTTAGCTTTACAGATCTACAATGACTCCAGTGTCCAGTTAGCTTTACAGATCTACAATGACTCCACTGTCCAGTTAGCTTCTCAGATCTACAACTCCAGTGTCCAGTTAGCTTTACAGATCTACAATGACTCCACTGTCCAGTTAGCTTCTCAGATCTACAACTCCAGTGTCCAGTTAGCTTTACAGATCTTCAATGACTCCACTGTCCAGTTAGCTTCTCAGATCTACAACTCCAGTGTCCAGTTAGCTTTACAGATCTTCAATGACTCCACTGTCCAGTTAGCTTTACAGATCTACAACTCCAGTGTCCAGTTAGCTTCTCAGATCTACAACTCCAGTGTCCAGTTAGCTTTACAGATCTACAATGACTCCACTGTCCAGTTAGCTTCTCAGATCTACAACTCCAGTGTCCAGTTAGCTTTACAGATCTACAATGACTCCACTGTCCAGTTAGCTTCTCAGATCTACAACTCCAGTGTCCAGTTAGCTTTACAGATCTTCAATGACTCCACTGTCCAGTTAGCTTCTCAGATCTACAACTCCAGTGTCCAGTTAGCTTTACAGATCTACAACTCCAGTGTCCAGTTAGCTTTACAGATCTTCAATGACTCCACTGTCCAGTTAGCTTTACAGATCTACAACTCCAGTGTCCAGTTAGCTTTACAGATCTACAACTCCAGTGTCCAGTTAGCTTTACAGATCTACAATGACTCCACTGTCCAGTTAGCTTCTCAGATCTACAACTCCAGTGTCCAGTTAGCTTTACAGATCCACAATGGCTCCAGTGTCCAGTTAGCTTTACAGATCTACAATGACTCCACTGTCCAGTTAGCTTTACACATCTACTACAACTCCAGTGTCCAGTTAGCTTTACAGATCTACAATGACTCCACTGTCCAGTTAGCTTCTCAGATCTACAACTCCAGTGTCCAGTTAGCTTTACAGATCTACAATGACTCCACTGTCCAGTTAGCTTTACACATCTACTACAACTCCAGTGTCCAGTTAGCTTTACAGATCTACAATGACTCCACTGTCCAGTTAGCTTCTCAGATCTACAACTCCAGTGTCCAGTTAGCTTTACAGATCTACAATGACTCCAGTGTCCAGTTAGCTTTACAGATCTACAATGACTCCACTGTCCAGTTAGCTTTACAGATCTACAACTCCAGTGTCCAGTTAGCTTTACAGATCTACAATGACTCCAGTGTCCAGTTAGCTTTACAGATCTACAATGACTCCACTGTCCAGTTAGCTTCTCAGATCTACAACTCCAGTGTCCAGTTAGCTTTACAGATCTACAATGACTCCACTGTCCAGTTAGCTTCTCAGATCTACAACTCCAGTGTCCAGTTAGCTTTACAGATCCACAATGGCTCCAGTGTCCAGTTAGCTTTACAGATCCACAATGGCTCCAGTGTCCACAACACCTTTTTTTTTTCCTCTCGCTGATTTGGCTTTACAGTTATGTACAATAGCAGTAAGGAAGTCTTTGTGCTCATGTCACAAACTGCACCATACTGTGAACTGGTGAAGGTACAGCTGTTGGTCTCAGACGTGTGTGATTCAGTAGAATGAACGTAGAATGAAGGCATGTAAACTGTCCAGGTGTAACTTAATCACCTATCTGGAATCACTAAAATAAAAAATAAATGAAAAAATAAATAGATAAAGCTCCACACCTTCAGCACAGTTTGTGAAGAGGTGCATGTCCTGCAGACTGCAAACACAGATTATATCTCTGATTCTGACCATGAAGTTTCATTTTGAAGTCACATTTTTTGTTGCGTTTGCAGACAATTTTGCTCATTTTTAGTAAAATAATAAATATCCTATTTTAAAGCTGAGTTTTTACAGTGCAGTCAGTCTGCCTGTTTGTTTCTGCTTCAACCACAACAAGCTGAAACTGAAATCAGGACATTTTATAGACGCAACACCCCCACCCCCACTCCACTGGTCAGAATCCTCTTTACCTGCCACATTACCACATATTGCAGTTTGATTTCTAATAAAATCAACTTTAAGCATGAACATATGGCAGAATCTTTCACTTCCACTTCAGACTAGGGGTTGGGACCCCCGTAGGGGTCGCCAGATAACTTTAAAATATATATAACCTACATTTATCAAATCAATTTGGGATTTTTACCAGAAGTGTCAAAATGAAACCATTAATGCAAATTAATTTGTAAAATTAGTATCTTAATTTCTAAACACACTGACACATAAAGGACAAAGTTAGTCCAGATGTGAAATAAAAATCTGAATTTTAGGTTAGCTCCATGGAGGAGCTGATTTGGGAAAGTAGATCTGGTACAGAATCCACTGAAAACCACTTTATCCTCCTTATTTCTGAAGCTTCAGACAGTTTTCCAGGTTTACAGCAGCAGCAGCCAAGAGGAACCTCAGATGCAGCCTGAATGACTCTTAATGCAAACTGGCCATGAAAGAGAACAATTTGCAGAAATCCCATGATTTTTTCCGCATAGGTGTGCGACTCAGCTGGAATCTTTAGATTCGTGTGTACGGACTCGTGCAGCCGACTGAGATGTTAGCTGGGAGTACGAAGCTACGTTCTGATGCATGTTCACATAGCAACGCAGCTCTTCATGTTACTGAGCTCAGCTTGGTGTTTGCTTTTAGTTAACACAAGTCCAGCATGGTAAGATCATGAACCATATTTCTGATAAACATTTGCCTGCTAGCATTGTTGTTAGCACACCACTCCTGTGTGTACATACACACTTGTGACCGTGGGCCTTCAGTTACACACACAGCATGTTGCGTTAGTAACATTCATGTCTCTTCTGCTATTAGTTGATTAGAAAAGTGGAAGATATCTCCTGTTAGCATGTGTGCCTGGGAATGTGACAGCGACCTAAATTTAGCTTTCCAGCTCCACCCAACTGTGCAAGTTAAAACAAACAAGAAGGCCAGTTTGTTTTGTTTTGCCCGTAGGCTGCTTCCCTCCAACACGAAGTGATTCAGAGACGCAAACCTGCGTCACATCAAATGCTCATTTACTGCTGGCTCCTTCACATTCCCTCCTTCTTCCTAGTGATTGTCTACTTGCATGTTTTTAAGGACTGAAGCATAACAGGCCAACTGCAACATCGCTCCAGATTTTAATACAACAAGCTCGTCTAATTACAGAAGAAGACATGACAAGCAAGCGATGAGCTGGCAGTGATACAACCTCAACCTAAGCTCCGCAGTGTGCCTGCACCCCCCCTCCTTCCACTTCTTTGATTATTAATGATGTTTTGCTTCAAGCAGCCAACGTTGAAGCTGTGGATGGTCATAAAAAGTTTTTTTTTTTACATATTTCCAGTGATGGAGTGAAGGATGTTCTTTCCAAGCATGTGAAGCGGATAACTCCTCATGACTGTGCAGATGACAACAATGAGGTGTCAGCAGCAGTGGACCTCTCTGTTTCTACACCTACAGGTGATGGAGGAAGGCAGGGAGGAAGTCAGCATGGAGTAGGATGAGGGGAGGATGAGACGGGGGGAGCAGGAAAGGCAAGGATAAGCAACTGAGAAGGCAGATGAAGACGATCAAATGAAGAGACAGCACAACCGCACACATGCAGGCACACACTTCCACACACTCACACACCGTCAGAGAAAACACACACAAGTCAAGGCTCTCGGATATGTCAGCTGATGCACGCACATGTGAACACGCTTTCAGACACACACAGAACTGACATCCAAAGAACCAAAGAGAAACATGAGAGATGGTTGCTACTCTATAAGGAGACGGGAGGATGACAGAAACGATGAGGTAAAGGACAAAGTAAGGTCCGAACAAAGGATGGAAAAGTAAAAAAGATGAAGAGAAACTTACTAAAGAAATCTTAGTTTTCTAAACAAGAGCCTGTATTTAGATCCAGTAAAATCTAAATACCTCGACACAAGAACGGCTCTACGTGTGAAGAACAGTTAGAAGACATTTCAGGGAATATTTCTGCAATCAGGGAACCTGTATCATTCATAAATAAAGATTAAGAGGAAAGAGCTGTGATGGAGAGAAAGACAGAGAGGATCAAAGTCAGACAGAGAACTGTTCAGGACTTTTTGGAGACACCGGGGGACCAAAGTTGTGGCGCCGGAGCTGGAAATGCTGGTACATAAATAACCATTTGACAACAATTGCAGCACCGAAGAAAAGTGAGAATAACAGAGGAGGAAAGAAGGCAAAGCTGACAGAGGAAGGGAGGGAAGGCTCTCTGTGATACGCTCTCAGAAGCAGAGTGTTATCGGGCTTTTATACTCGAAGGTTTACAGTTTAGAGGACTGCAGAAGCTGTTTGGTGATGAGTGTGAGTTCCATGGCAGTGAAATACACTGGCTCTACTTTGGATGGTAAAATCAGATGACTGGAACAGCGACGCCACGCTGTCCTGACTTTTCGAGGAAATGACATCACTCTTACACGTTAGAGATGTTTACAGCAGGGGAGAACCACAGTAACCACGCTTGACCTCATTCACAAACAGAACAAGGACACGGTGCAGGAGGAGCTGGCCGTCAGCGCCGACCCTGCAGGACGTCCACGGTGCCACGGCGCCACAGGATTAGAAACTTCACTCCTTTCTAAACGTTTTCTTTCCAGACAGGGTCCGGTCGGACGCCTCCCGCAGACGGAGAAAACAGCCAGCCGCCTCCTGCACTGGGTAACACTTAACAGAACTGGCCTGACCCCGGAACTGGTTGGGCCAGACCAGATCAGACCAGAACTACACGGCCGGTCGGGACTGGGTGCTGTTTCAGAAGGGGGAATAAGAAGAAATAAAAAACAGGAGACATTGCACACACACGAGCAGCGAGCGAGCCGGGGGGACACAACCAGAGTAAAAATACTGCAGTCCACGTGCCGTGCAGCAGTGTGTGTGTGTGTGTGTGTGTGTGTGTGTGTGTGTGTGTGTGTGTGTGTGAGCGAGAGAGAAAGTGCGTGTGTGCAAGTGTGTGTGGATGTGATGTGTGTACATGCTTTCGGCGGACTCACTCCCAGGGGCTGGGCCGGTATTGGCTGTTGCGGTGGAGAGAGCTACGTGAGAGGGGGTAGAGATAGTGTTTACGTCGTGGAGCTGACTGAGCACGGAGGAGCGCCGTCTCACCGCTCCCTGAAACGAACCGCTTCGCTTGAACGTGCTCACTACCTCCATCTGCAGGACAGAGACAAAACAGCAGCACTCAGTGAGGGCAGGAAGGCTGGTCTGAGTGTGTGATTTTGTGTGTTTTCTGGGTGTGTGTAAAACGACCGAATCAGGTGTCTTCATTCCCTCTGACTGGAAACGTCTGGTGAGTACTACTGGAAGTGTGAATGATGCATGCGTGTATGTGTGTGTGCAGCCAGCACACTCAGACCAAACCCTCTTAATGCGAAACTGACCACACCTTGCAAAGACAGGCACTTAGCGGAGAGCCTGGCTGGCGCGCTGACATGTCCACGCCGGTTTAATGTCCCCTCTCACACAGCTGAGAGACAATGCTGGGAGTTATCAAGCAGCTTATATCCTACGCTTTAGCCTTAACACGCCTTGCAAACACACACACACACACACACACACAATCCCAGCATTCAGACTGTGTCACGCTGCTTCTGAGCATCTAAAGTACCACCTGGGTGATTTGGGAAGGTTTGGGCGGAAGCGAAAAGTTTGCTGTGTTGGAGAGAGAGGAGAAACTGATCATTATGTTTGGCACGCTTCAGGAGGAAGCAGACAAGGTGAGAGAGACTGAAGAGAACAAACCGATGCAGAGCGGAAACATGTCTACAATAAGATCTTATCTCTTTACAAAGTGTCTCCAGGAGGAGGCCGCCACACCGGCAGCTTACACAGCTACATGTCATAAACATCCAGCTTTCACATGCAGACGTCCCTCCATGTTTTACTTCTTATTTTAACCCTTTTCATTTGTAACTGGCCTCAAACTGCCGATGTGCCGTGACCATGAAGGATCTGGCTACAACGCCTGGATCTCCTGTCAGAGAGGTCTGGTCCAACAGTACCTGGGTCTGGATACGGTTTAGGCCTCTGAACCAGAGGATCTGCCCGCGGCGCAGCTCTCTCTCAGCACAGTCGATCTCCTCCTCATCCTCCGCCAGCTCCTCTCCTTCCTCCTCGCCAGGCTCCAGGCCAAGCCCCGCCTCCTTTAGGCATGGCAGCCGCTCTGTCGGCACGGTGGCGATCACCTGAAAACACGTGGGCGCTTCATCAGCCATCCCTCACATGCAGGTGTAGATAAAAAAACATGCTCTCCGCTTAGAGCCAGGCGGTTTGTTTGGCCTCCCCTCGGGGGGACCAGGCCACCGGCCCACAGCAGAGAGCTGCTTACCTGCCCCCAGAGAAGCTCTCCAACTCCCACGAACAGACACCAGAGCCACTGCTCCACATTGAGAGGTGCGCAGCTGAAGGGCTTTCCTCCCCACTGCACAATGACGATCTGCAGCAGAAACATGAGGAAGAGAACGATTACAGACTGACATGGAGAAACTCTCAGCGGTGGGAGAGCGGCTCATCGTCCGTTCGCTTCAGCATGAACTCAGACAAGCAGGCAACATTTGCAAAGCCATCGCAGTACACCTGCACCCGCGCTGCAGAGAGGCGGGATAAAGTACACCCACGCTGCAGAGAGGCGGGATGAAGTACACCCGCGCTGCAGAGAGGCGGGATGAAGTACACCGCGCTGCAGAGAGGCGGGTTGAAGTACACCCGCGCTGCCGAGAGGCGGGATGAAGTACACCTGCGCTGCAGAGAGGCGGGTTGAAGTACACCCGCGCTGCAGAGAGGCGGGATGAAGTACACCGCGCTGCAGAGAGGCGGGTTGAAGTACACCCGCGCTGCCGAGAGGCGGGATGAAGTACACCTGCGCTGCAGAGAGGCGGGTTGAAGTACACCCGCGCTGCAGAGAGGCGGGTTGAAGTACACCCGCGCTGCAGAGAGGCGGGTTGAAGTAAACCCGCGCTGCAGAGAGGCGGGATGAAGTACACCGCGCTGCAGAGAGGCGGGTTGAAGTACACCCGCGCTGCAGAGAGGCGGGTTGAAGTACACCCGCGCTGCAGAGAGGCGGGTTGAAGTACACCCGCGCTGCAGAGAGGCGGGATGAAGTACACCGCGCTGCAGAGAGGCGGGTTGAAGTACACCCGCGCCGCAGAGAGGCGGGATGAAGTACACCCGCGCTGCAGAGAGGCGGGATGAAGTACACCCGCGCTGCAGAGAGGCGGGATGAAGTACACCGCGCTGCAGAGAGGCGGGATGAAGTACACCCGCGCTGCAGAGAGGCGGGATGAAGTACACCGCGCCGCAGAGAGGCGGGATGAAGTACACCCGCATTGCAGAGAGGCGGGATGAAGTACACCCGCGCTGCAGAGAGGTGGGATGAAGTACACCCGCACTGCAGAGGAGGGATGAAGTACACCCGCGCTGCAGAGAGGCGGGATGAAGTACACCCGCACTGCAGAGGCGGGATGAAGTACACCCGCACTGCAGAGGCGGGATGAAGTACACCCGCGTTGCAGAGAGGCGGGATGAAGTACACCCGCGCTGCAGAGAGGCGGGATGAAGTACACCCGCGCTGCAGAGAGGCGGGATGAAGTACACCCGCACTGCAGAGGTGGGATGAAGTACACCCGCGTTGCAGAGAGGCGGGATGAAGTACACCCGCGCTGCAGAGGCAGGATGAAGTACACCCGGCCTGCAGAGGCGGGTTGAAGTACACCCGCGCTGCAGAGGCGGGATGAAGTACACCCGCGTTGCAGAGAGGCAGGATGAAGTACACCCGGCCTGCAGAGAGGCGGGATGAAGTACACCCGGCCTGCAGAGGCGGGATGAAGTACACCCGGCCTGCAGAGAGGCGGGATGAAGTACACCCGCATTGCAGAGAGGCGGGATGAAGTACACCCGCACTGCAGAGAGGCGGGATGAAGTACACCCGCACTGCAGAGGCGGGATGAAGTACACCCGCGCTGCAGAGGCGGGATGAAGTACACCCGCGTTGCAGAGAGGCAGGATGAAGTACACCCGGCCTGCAGAGAGGCGGGATGAAGTAAACCCGTGTTGCAGAGAGGCAGGATGAAGTACACCCGGCCTGCAGAGAGGCGGGATGAAGTACACCCGGCCTGCAGAGAGGCGGGATGAAGTACACCCGCATTGCAGAGAGGCGGGATGAAGTACACCCGGCCTGCAGAGAGGCGGGATGAAGTACACCCGCATTGCAGAGAGGCGGGATGAAGTACACCCGGCCTGCAGAGAGGCGGGATGAAGTACACCCGCGCTGCAGAGAGGCGGGATGAAGTACACCCGCGCTGCAGAGGCGGGTTGAAGTACACCCGCGCTGCAGAGAGGCGGGATGAAGTAAACCGGGCCTGCAGAGAGGCGGGATGAAGTAAACCGGCGCTGCAGAGGCGGGATGAAGTACACCCGTGTTGCAGAGAGGCGGGATGAAGTAAACCCGTGTTGCAGAGAGGTGGGATGAAGTACACCCGCGCTGCAGAGGCGGGATGAAGTAAACCCGTGTTGCAGAGAGGCGGGATGAAGTACACCCGGCCTGCAGAGAGGCGGGATGAAGTACACCCGCGTTGCAGAGGCGGGATGAAGTAAACCCGTGTTGCAGAGAAGTGGGATGAAGTACACCCGCGCTGCAGAGGCGGGATGAAGTAAACCCGTGTTGCAGAGAGGCGGGATGAAGTACACCCGCGCTGCAGAGGCGGGATGAAGTACACCCGCGTTGCAGAGAGGCAGGATGAAGTACACCCGCGCTGCAGAGAGGCGGGTTGAAGTACACCCGCGCTGCAGAGAGGCGGGTTGAAGTAAACCCGCGCTGCAGAGAGGCGGGTTGAAGTACACCCGCGCTGCAGAGAGGCGGGATGAAGTACACCGCGCTGCAGAGAGGCGGGATGAAGTACACCCGCGTTGCAGAGAGGCGGGATGAAGTACACCCGCGCTGCAGAGAGGCGGGATGAAGTACACCGCGCTGCAGAGAGGCGGGTTGAAGTACACCCGCGCCGCAGAGAGGTGGGATGAAGTACACCCGCATTGCAGAGAGGCGGGATGAAGTACACCCGCGCTGCAGAGAGGTGGGATGAAGTACACCCGCACTGCAGAGGAGGGATGAAGTACACCCGCGCTGCAGAGAGGAGGGATGAAGTACACCCGCACTGCAGAGGCGGGATGAAGTACACCCGCACTGCAGAGGCGGGATGAAGTACACCCGCGTTGCAGAGAGGCGGGATGAAGTACACCGCGCTGCAGAGAGGCGGGATGAAGTACACCCGCACTGCAGAGAGGCGGGATGAAGTACACCCGCACTGCAGAGGTGGGATGAAGTACACCCGCGTTGCAGAGAGGCGGGATGAAGTACACCCGCGCTGCAGAGGCGGGATGAAGTACACCCGCGTTGCAGAGAGGCAGGATGAAGTACACCCGGCCTGCAGAGAGGCGGGATGAAGTACACCCGGCCTGCAGAGGCGGGATGAAGTACACCCGCATTGCAGAGAGGCGGGATGAAGTACACCCGCACTGCAGAGAGGCGGGATGAAGTACACCCGCACTGCAGAGGCGGGATGAAGTACACCCGCGCTGCAGAGAGGCGGGATGAAGTAAACCGGGCCTGCAGAGAGGCAGGATGAAGTACACCCGGCCTGCAGAGAGGCGGGATGAAGTACACCCGGCCTGCAGAGGCGGGATGAAGTACACCCGCATTGCAGAGAGGGAGGATGAAGTACACCCGCACTGCAGAGAGGCAGGATGAAGTACACCCGGCCTGCAGAGAGGCGGGATGAAGTACACCCGCATTGCAGAGAGGCGGGATGAAGTACACCCGCACTGCAGAGAGGCGGGATGAAGTACACCCGCACTGCAGAGGCGGGATGAAGTACACCCGCACTGCAGAGGAGGGATGAAGTACACCCGCGCTGCAGAGAGGAGGGATGAAGTACACCCGCGCTGCAGAGAGGTGGGATGAAGTACACCCGCACTGCAGAGGCGGGATGAAGTACACCCGCGCTGCAGAGAGGCGGGATGAAGTACACCCGCACTGCACAGGCGGGATGAAGTACACCCGCACTGCAGAGGCGGGTCGAAGTACACCCGCGCTGCAGAGAGGCGGGATGAAGTACACCCGCGCTGCAGAGAGGCGGGATGAAGTACACCCGCGCTGCAGAGGCAGGATGAAGTACACCCGGCCTGCAGAGGCGGGTTGAAGTACACCCGCGCTGCAGAGGCGGGATGAAGTACACCCGCGTTGCAGAGAGGCAGGATGAAGAACACCCGGCCTGCAGAGAGGCGGGATGAAGTACACCCGCATTGCAGAGAGGCGGGATGAAGTACACCCGCACTGCAGAGAGGCGGGATGAAGTACACCCGCACTGCAGAGGCGGGATGAAGTACACCCGCGCTGCAGAGGCGGGATGAAGTACACCCGCGTTGCAGAGAGGCAGGATGAAGTACACCCGGCCTGCAGAGAGGCGGGATGAAGTACACCCGCGTTGCAGAGAGGCAGGATGAAGTACACCCGGCCTGCAGAGAGGCGGGATGAAGTACACCCGTGTTGCAGAGAGGCGGGATGAAGTACACCTGCGTTGCAGAGAGGGAGGATGAAGTACACCCGGCCTGCAGAGAGGCGGGATGAAGTACACCCGCATTGCAGAGAGGCGGGATGAAGTACACCCGGCCTGCAGAGAGGCGGGATGAAGTACACCCGCGCTGCAGAGAGGCGGGATGAAGTACACCCGCGCTGCAGAGGCGGGTTGAAGTACACCCGCGCTGCAGAGAGGCGGGATGAAGTAAATCCGGCCTGCAGAGAGGCGGGATGAAGTACACCCGCGCTGCAGAGGCAGGATGAAGTAAACCCGTGTTGCAGAGAGGCGGGATGAAGTACACCCGCACTGCAGAGGCGGGATGAAGTAAACCCGTGTTGCAGAGAGGCGGGATGAAGTACACCCGCGCTGCAGAGGCAGGATGAAGTAAACCCGTGTTGCAGAGAGGCGGGATGAAGTACACCCGCGCTGCAGAGGCGGGATGAAGTACACCCGCGTTGCAGAGAGGCGGGATGAAGTACACCCGCGCTGCAGAGGCGGGATGAAGTACACCCGCGCTGCAGAGGCGGGATGAAGTACACCCGCATTGCAGAGAGGCAGGGTGAAGTAAACCCGGCCTGCAGAGAGGCGGGATGAAGTACAGCCGCGTTGCAGAGAGGCGGGATGAAGTACACCCGCATTGCAGAGAGGCAGGATGAAGTACACCCGGCCTGCAGAGAGGCGGGATGAAGTACACCCGCATTGCAGAGAGGCGGGATGAAGTACACCCGCACTGCAGAGAGGCGGGATGAAGTACACCCGCACTGCAGAGGCGGGATGAAGTACACCCGCACTGCAGAGGAGGGATGAAGTACACCCGCGCTGCAGAGAGGAGGGATGAAGTACACCCGCGCTGCAGAGAGGTGGGATGAAGTACACCCGCACTGCAGAGGCGGGATGAAGTACACCCGCGCTGCAGAGAGGCGGGATGAAGTACACCCGCACTGCACAGGCGGGATGAAGTACACCCGCACTGCAGAGGCGGGTTGAAGTACACCCGCGCTGCAGAGAGGCGGGATGAAGTACACCCGCGCTGCAGAGAGGCGGGATGAAGTACACCCGCGCTGCAGAGGCAGGATGAAGTACACCCGGCCTGCAGAGGCGGGTTGAAGTACACCCGCGCTGCAGAGGCGGGATGAAGTACACCCGCGTTGCAGAGAGGCAGGATGAAGAACACCCGGCCTGCAGAGAGGCGGGATGAAGTACACCCGCATTGCAGAGAGGCGGGATGAAGTACACCCGCACTGCAGAGAGGCGGGATGAAGTACACCCGCACTGCAGAGGCGGGATGAAGTACACCCGCGCTGCAGAGGCGGGATGAAGTACACCCGCGTTGCAGAGAGGCAGGATGAAGTACACCCGGCCTGCAGAGAGGCGGGATGAAGTACACCCGCGTTGCAGAGAGGCAGGATGAAGTACACCCGGCCTGCAGAGAGGCGGGATGAAGTACACCCGTGTTGCAGAGAGGCGGGATGAAGTACACCTGCGTTGCAGAGAGGGAGGATGAAGTACACCCGGCCTGCAGAGAGGCGGGATGAAGTACACCCGCATTGCAGAGAGGCGGGATGAAGTACACCCGGCCTGCAGAGAGGCGGGATGAAGTACACCCGCGCTGCAGAGAGGCGGGATGAAGTACACCCGCGCTGCAGAGGCGGGTTGAAGTACACCCGCGCTGCAGAGAGGCGGGATGAAGTAAATCCGGCCTGCAGAGAGGCGGGATGAAGTACACCCGCGCTGCAGAGGCAGGATGAAGTAAACCCGTGTTGCAGAGAGGCGGGATGAAGTACACCCGCACTGCAGAGGCGGGATGAAGTAAACCCGTGTTGCAGAGAGGCGGGATGAAGTACACCCGCGCTGCAGAGGCAGGATGAAGTAAACCCGTGTTGCAGAGAGGCGGGATGAAGTACACCCGCGCTGCAGAGGCGGGATGAAGTACACCCGCGTTGCAGAGAGGCGGGATGAAGTACACCCGCGCTGCAGAGGCGGGATGAAGTACACCCGCGTTGCAGAGAGGCGGGATGAAGTACACCCGCGCTGCAGAGGCGGGATGAAGTACACCCGCGCTGCAGAGGCGGGATGAAGTACACCCGCATTGCAGAGAGGCAGGGTGAAGTAAACCCGGCCTGCAGAGAGGCGGGATGAAGTACAGCCGCGTTGCAGAGAGGCGGGATGAAGTACACCTGGCTGCAGAGAGGCGGGATGAAATACACCTGTGCTGCAGAGAGGCGGGATGAAGTACACCCGCGCTGCAGAGAGGCGGGATGAAGTACACCCGGCCTGCAGAGAGGCGGGATGAAGTACACCCGCGTTGCAGAGAGGCAGGATGAAGTACACCCGGCCGGCAGAGAGGCGGGATGAAGTACACCCGCATTGCAGAGAGGCGGGATGAAGTACACCCGCGCTGCAGAGAGGTGGGATGAAGTACACCCGCACTGCAGAGGCGGGATGAAGTACACCCGCGCTGCAGAGGCGGGATGAAGTACACCCGCGCTGCAGAGGCGGGATGAAGTACACCCGCGTTGCAGAGAGGCAGGATGAAGTACACCCGTCCTGCAGAGAGGCGGGATGAAGTACACCCGCATTGCAGAGAGGCGGGATGAAGTACACCCGCGCTGCAGAGAGGTGGGATGAAGTACACCCGCACTGCAGAGGCGGGATGAAGTACACCCGCGCTGCAGAGAGGCAGGATGAAGTACACCCGGCCTGCAGAGAGGCGGGATGAAGTACACCCGCATTGCAGAGAGGCGGGATGAAGTACACCCGCGCTGCAGAGACGTGGGATGAAGTACACCCGCACTGCAGAGGCGGGATGAAGTACACCCGCGCTGCAGAGAGGCGGGATGAAGTACACCCGCACTGCAGAGGCGGGATGAAGTACACCCGCACTGCAGAGGCGGGATGAAGTACACCCGCGCTGCAGAGAGGCAGGATGAAGTACACCCGGCCTGCAGAGAGGCGGGATGAAGTACACCCGCACTGCAGAGGCGGGATGAAGTACACCCGCGCTGCAGAGGCGGGATGAAGTACACCCGCGTTGCAGAGAGGCAGGATGAAGTACACCCGGCCTGCAGAGAGGCGGGATGAAGTACACCCGTGTTGCAGAGAGGCGGGATGAAGTACACCCGCGTTGCAGAGAGGGAGGATGAAGTACACCCGGCCTGCAGAGAGGCGGGATGAAGTACACCCGCATTGCAGAGAGGCAGGATGAAGTACACCCGGCCTGCAGAGAGGCGGGATGAAGTACACCCGCGCTGCAGAGAGGCGGGATGAAGTACACCCGCGCTGCAGAGGCGGGTTGAAGTACACCCGCGCTGCAGAGAGGCGGGATGAAGTAAACCCGGCCTGCAGAGAGGCGGGATGAAGTACACCCGCTCTGCAGAGGCAGGATGAAGTAAACCCGTGTTGCAGAGAGGCGGGATGAAGTACACCCGCGCTGCAGAGGCGGGATGAAGTAAACCCGTGTTGCAGAGAGGCGGGATGAAGTACACCCGTGTTGCAGAGAGGCGGGATGAAGTACACCCGTGCTGCAGAGGCGGGATGAAGTACACCCGCGTTGCAGAGAGGCGGGATGAAGTACACCCGTGTTGCAGAGAGGCGGGATGAAGTAAACCCGCGCTGCAGAGGCGGGATGAAGTAAACCCGGCCTTCAGAGAGGCGGGATGAAGTACACCCGGCCTGCAGAGAGGCGGGATGAAGTACACCCGCATTGCAGAGAGGCGGGATGAAGTACACCCGCGCTGCAGAGGCGGGATGAAGTACACCCGCGCTGTAGAGGCGGGATGAAGTACACCCGCGCTGCAGAGGCGGGATGAAGTACACCCGCGCTGCAGAGGCGGGATGAAGTACACCCGCGTTGCAGAGAGGCAGGATGAAGTACACCCGGCCTGCAGAGAGGCGGGATGAAGTACACCCGTGTTGCAGAGAGGCGGGATGAAGTACACCCGCGTTGCAGAGAGGGAGGATGAAGTACACCCGGCCTGCAGAGAGGCGGGATGAAGTACACCCGCATTGCAGAGAGGCGGGATGAAGTACACCCGGCCTGCAGAGAGGCGGGATGAAGTACACCCGCGCTGCAGAGAGGCGGGATGAAGTACACCCGCGCTGCAGAGGCGGGTTGAAGTACACCCGCGCTGCAGAGAGGCGGGATGAAGTAAACCCGGCCTGCAGAGAGGCGGGATGAAGTACACCCGCTCTGCAGAGGCAGGATGAAGTAAACCCGTGTTGCAGAGAGGCGGGATGAAGTACACCCGCGCTGCAGAGGCGGGATGAAGTAAACCCGTGTTGCAGAGAGGCGGGATGAAGTACACCCGTGTTGCAGAGAGGCGGGATGAAGTACACCCGTGCTGCAGAGGCGGGATGAAGTACACCCGCGTTGCAGAGAGGCAGGATGAAGTAAACCCGGCATGCAGAGAGGCGGGATGAAGTACACCCGTGTTGCAGAAAGGCGGAATGAAGTACAGCCGCGTTGCAGAGAGGCGGGATGAAGTACACCCGCGCTGCAGAGAGGAGGGATGAAATACACCTGGGCAGCAGAGAGGCGGGATGAAGTACTCCCGGCCTGCAGAGAGGCGGCATGAAGTACAGCCGCGTTGCAGAGAGGCGGGATGAAGTACACCCGGCCTGCAGAGAGGCGGGATGAAGTACACCCGCGTTGCAGAGAGGAAGGATGAAGTACACCCGGCCTGCAGAGAGGCGGGATGAAGTACACCCGCATTGCAGAGAGGCAAGATGAAGTACACCTGCGCTGCAGAGAGGTGGGATGAAGTACACCCGCACTGCAGAGGCGGGATGAAGTACACCCGCGCTGCAGAGAGGCGGGATGAAGTACACCCGCGCTGCAGAGGCGGGATGAAGTACACCCGCATTGCAGAGAGGCGGGATGAAGTACACCCGGCGCTGCAGAGAGGTGGGATGAAGTACACCCGCAATGCAGAGGCGGGATGAAGTACACCCGCGCTGCAGGGAGGCAGGATGAAGTACACCCGGCCTGCAGAGAGGCGGGATGAAGTACACCCGCATTGCAGAGAGGCGGGATGAAGTACACCCGCGCTGCAGAGAGGTGGGATGAAGTACACCCGCACTGCAGAGGCGGGATGAAATACACCCGCACTGCAGAGAGACGGGATGAAGTACACCCGCACTGTAGAGGCGGGATGAAGTACACCCGCACTGCAGAGGCGGGATGAATTACACCCGCGTTGCAGAGAGGCGGGATGAAGTACACCCGCGCTGCAGAGAGGCGGGATGAAGTACACCCGCGCTGCAGAGAGGCGGGATGAAGTACACCCGCGCTGCAGAGGCAGGATGAAGTACACCCGGCCTGCAGAGGCGGGTTGAAGTACACCCGCGCTGCAGAGGCGGGATGAAGTACACCCGCGTTGCAGAGAGGCAGGATGAAGTACACCCGCACTGCAGAGGCGGGATGAAGTACACCCGCGCTGCAGAGGCGGGATGAAGTACACCCGCGTTGCAGAGAGGCAGGATGAAGTACACCCGGCCTGCAGAGAGGCGGGATGAAGTACACCCGTGTTGCAGAGAGGCGGGATGAAGTACACCTGCGTTGCAGAGAGGGAGGATGAAGTACACCCGCGCTGCAGAGAGGCGGGATGAAGTACACCCGCATTGCAGAGACGCGGGATGAAGTACACCCGGCCTGCAGAGAGGCGGGATGAAGTACACCCGCACTGCAGAGGCGGGATGAAGTACACCCGCGTTGCAGAGAGGCGGGATGAAGTACACCCGCGTTGCAGAGAGGCAGGATGAAGTACACCCGGCCTGCAGAGAGGCGGGATGAAGTACACCCGTGTTGCAGAGAGGCGGGATGAAGTACACCCGCGTTGCAGAGAGAGAGGATGAAGTACACCCGGCCTGCAGAGAGGCGGGATGAAGTACACCCGTGTTGCAGAGAGGCAGGATGAAGTAAACCCGGCCTGCAGAGAGGCGGGATGAAATACACCCGTGTTGCAGAGAGGCGGGATGAAGTACACCCGCGTTGCAGAGAGGCAGGATGAAGTACACCCGGCCTGCAGAGAGGCGGGATGAAGTACACCCGTGTTGCAGAGAGGCGGGATGAAGTACACCTGCGTTGCAGAGAGGGAGGATGAAGTACACCCGCGCTGCAGAGAGGCGGGATGAAGTACACCCGCATTGCAGAGACGCGGGATGAAGTACACCCGGCCTGCAGAGAGGCGGGATGAAGTACACCCGCACTGCAGAGGCGGGATGAAGTACACCCGCGTTGCAGAGAGGCGGGATGAAGTACACCCGCGTTGCAGAGAGGCAGGATGAAGTACACCCGGCCTGCAGAGAGGCGGGATGAAGTACACCCGTGTTGCAGAGAGGCGGGATGAAGTACACCCGCGTTGCAGAGAGGGAGGATGAAGTACACCCGGCCTGCAGAGAGGCGGGATGAAGTACACCCGCATTGCAGAGAGGCGGGATGAAGTACACCCGCGCTGCAGAGAGGCAGGATGAAGTACACCCGCGCTGCAGAGGCGGGATGAAGTACACCCGCGCTGCAGAGGCGGGATGAAGTACACCCGCGTTGCAGAGAGGGAGGATGAAGTACACCCGCGTTGCAGAGGAAGGATGAAGTAAACCCGTGTTGCAGAGAGGCGGGATGAAGTACACCCGCACTGCAGAGGCGGGATGAAGTACACCCGCGTTGCAGAGAGGCGGGATGAAGTACACCCGCGTTGCAGAGAGGCAGGATGAAGTACACCCGGCCTGCAGAGAGGCGGGATGAAGTACACCCGTGTTGCAGAGAGGCGGGATGAAGTACACCCGCGTTGCAGAGAGGCAGGATGAAGTACACCCGCGCTGCAGAGGCGGGATGAAGTACACCCTCGTTGCAGAGAGGCGGGATGAAGTACACCCGCGCTGCAGAGGCAGGATGAAGTACACCCGCGCTGCAGAGGCGAGATGAAGTACACCCGCGTTGCAGAGAGGCAGGATGAAGTACACCCGCGTTGCAGAGGCAGGATGAAGTAAAGCCGTGTTGCAGAGAGGCGGGATGAAGTACACCCGCGTTGCAGAGAGGCGGGATGAAGTACACCCGCGCTGCAGAGAGGTGGGATGAAGTACACCCGCACTGCAGAGGCGGGATGAAGTACACCCGCGCTGCAGAGAGGCGGGATGAAGTAAAACCGCACTGCAGAGGCGGGATGAAGTACACCCGCACTGCAGAGGCGGGATGAAGTACACCCGCGTTGCAGAGAGGCGGGATGAAGTACACCCGCGTTGCAGAGAGGCAGGATGAAGTACACCCGGCCTGCAGAGAGGCGGGATGAAGTACACCCGTGTTGCAGAGAGGCGGGATGAAGTACACCCGCGTTGCAGAGAGGGAGGATGAAGTACACCCGGCCTGCAGAGAGGCGGGATGAAGTACACCCGCATTGCAGAGAGGCGGGATGAAGTACACCCGCGCTGCAGAGAGGCAGGATGAAGTACACCCGCGTTGCAGAGAGGCGGGATGAAGTACACCCGCGTTGCAGAGAGGCAGGATGAAGTACACCCGGCCTGCAGAGAGGCGGGATGAAGTACACCCGTGTTGCAGAGAGGCGGGATGAAGTACACCCGCGTTGCAGAGAGGGAGGATGAAGTACACCCGGCCTGCAGAGAGGCGGGATGAAGTACACCCGCATTGCAGAGAGGCGGGATGAAGTACACCCGCGCTGCAGAGAGGCGGGATGAAGTACACCCGCATTGCAGAGAGGCGGGATGAAGTACACCCGCACTGCAGAGAGGCGGGATGAAGTACACCCGCACTGCAGAGGCGGGATGAAGTACACCCGCGCTGCAGAGGCGGGATGAAGTACACCCGCGTTGCAGAGAGGCGGGATGAAGTACACCCGCGCTGCAGAGGCGGGATGAAGTAAACCCGTGTTGCAGAGAGGCGGGATGAAGTAAACCCGTGTTACAGAGAGGCGGGATGAAGTATACCCGCGTTGCAGAGAGGCAGGATGAAGTACACCCGCGTTGCAGAGAGGCAGGATGAAGTACACCCGCGCTGCAGAGGCGGGATGAAGTACACCCTCGTTGCAGAGAGGCGGGATGAAGTACACCCGCGCTGCAGAGGCGAGATGAAGTACACCCGCGTTGCAGAGAGGCAGGATGAAGTACACCCGCGTTGCAGAGGCAGGATGAAGTAAAGCCGTGTTGCAGAGAGGCGGGATGAAGTACACCCGCGTTGCAGAGAGGCGGGATGAAGTACACCCGCGCTGCAGAGAGGTGGGATGAAGTACACCCGCACTGCAGAGGCGGGATGAAGTACACCCGCGCTGCAGAGAGGCGGGATGAAGTACACCTGCACTGCAGAGGCGGGATGAAGTACACCCGCACTGCAGAGGCGGGATGAAGTACACCCGCGTTGCAGAGAGGCGGGATGAAGTACACCCGCGTTGCAGAGAGGCAGGATGAAGTACACCCGGCCTGCAGAGAGGCGGGATGAAGTACACCCGTGTTGCAGAGAGGCGGGATGAAGTACACCCGCGTTGCAGAGAGGGAGGATGAAGTACACCCGGCCTGCAGAGAGGCGGGATGAAGTACACCCGCATTGCAGAGAGGCGGGATGAAGTACACCCGCGCTGCAGAGAGGCGGGATGAAGTACACCCGCGCTGCAGAGGCGGGTTGAAGTACACCCCCGCTGCAGAGAGGCGGGATGAAGTAAACCCGGCCTGCAGAGAGGCGGGATGAAGTACACCCGCGCTGCAGAGGCAGGATGAAGTAAACCCGTGTTGCAGAGAGGCGGGATGAAGTACACCCGCACTGCAGAGGCGGGATGAAGTAAACCCGTGTTGCAGAGAGGCGGGATGAAGTACACCCGCGCTGCAGAGGCGGGATGAAGTAAACCCGTGTTGCAGAGAGGCGGGATGAAGTACACCCGCGCTGCAGAGGCGGGATGAAGTACACCCGCGTTGCAGAGAGGCAGGATGAAGTACACCCGCGCTGCAGAGGCGGGATGAAGTACACCCGCGTTGCAGAGAGGCGGGATGAAGTACAACCGCGCTGCAGAGGCGGGATGAAGTACACCCGCGCTGCAGAGGCGGGATGAAGTACACCCGCGTTGCAGAGAGGCGGGATGAAGTACACCCGCGCTGCAGAGAGGCGGGATGAAGTACACCCGCACTGCAGAGGCGGGATGAAGTAAACCCGTGTTGCAGAGAGGCGGGATGAAGTACACCGGTGCTGCAGAGGCGGGATGAAGTACACCCGCGTTGCAGAGAGGCAGGATGAAGTAAACCCGGCCTGCAGAGAGGCGGGATGAAGTACACCAGTGTTGCAGAGAGGTGGAATGAAGTACAGCCGCGCTGCAGAGAGGCGGGATGAAGTACACCCGCGTTGCAGAGAGGCGGGATGAAGTACACCCGCACTGCAGAGAGGCGGGATGAAGTACACCCGCACTGCAGAGAGGCGGGATGAAGTACACCCGCACTGCAGAGGCGGGATGAAGTACACCCGCGCTGCAGAGGCGGGATGAAGTACACCCGCGTTGCAGAGAGGCAGGATGAATTACACCCGGCCTGCAGAGAGGCGGGATGAAGTACACCCGTGTTGCAGAGAGGCGGAATGAAGTACAGCCGCGCTGCAGAGAGGCGGGATGAAGTACACCCGCACTGCAGAGGCGGGATGAAGTAAACCCGTGTTGCAGAGAGGCGGGATGAAGTACACCCGTGCTGCAGAGGCGGGATGAAGTACACCCGCGTTGCAGAGAGGCAGGATGAAGTAAACCCGGCCTGCAGAGAGGCGGGATGAAGTACACCCGTGTTGCAGAGAGGCGGAATGAAGTACAGCTGCGCTGCAGAGAGGCGGGATGAAGTACACCCGCGTTGCAGAGGCGGGTTGAAGTACACCCGCGCTGTAGAGAGGCGGGATGAAGTACACCCGCGTTGCAGAGAGGCGGGATGAAGTACACCCGCACTGCAGAGAGGCGGGATGAAGTACACCCGCACTGCAGAGAGGCGGGATGAAGTACACCCGCACTGCAGAGGCGGGATGAAGTACACCCGCGCTGCAGAGGCGGGATGAAGTACACCCGCGTTGCAGAGAGGCAGGATGAAGTACACCCGGTCTGCAGAGAGGCGGGATGAAGTACACCCGTGTTGCAGAGAGGCGGAATGAAGTACAGCCGCGCTGCAGAGAGGCGGGATGAAGTACACCCGCACTGCAGAGGCGGGATGAAGTAAACCCGTGTTGCAGAGAGGCGGGATGAAGTACACCCGTGCTGCAGAGGCGGGATGAAGTACACCCGCGTTGCAGAGAGGCAGGATGAAGTAAACCCGGCCTGCAGAGAGGCGGGATGAAGTACACCCGTGTTGCAGAGAGGCGGAATGAAGTACAGCTGCGCTGCAGAGAGGCGGGATGAAGTACACCCGCGTTGCAGAGGCGGGTTGAAGTACACCCGCGCTGTAGAGAGGCGGGATGAAGTACACCCGCGTTGCAGAGAGGCGGGATGAAGTACACCCGCACTGCAGAGAGGCGGGATGAAGTACACCCGCACTGCAGAGAGGCGGGATGAAGTACACCCGCACTGCAGAGGCGGGATGAAGTACACCCGCGCTGCAGAGGCGGGATGAAGTACACCCGCGTTGCAGAGAGGCAGGATGAAGTACACCCGGCCTGCAGAGAGGCGGGATGAAGTACACCCGTGTTGCAGAGAGGCGGAATGAAGTACAGCCGCGCTGCAGAGAGGCGGGATGAAGTACACCCGCACTGCAGAGGCGGGATGAAGTAAACCCGTGTTGCAGAGAGGCGAGATGAAGTACACCCGTGCTGCAGAGGCGGGATGAAGTACACCCGCGTTGCAGAGAGGCAGGATGAAGTAAACCCGGCCTGCAGAGAGGCGGGATGAAGTACACCCGTGTTGCAGAGAGGCGGAATGAAGTACAGCTGCGCTGCAGAGAGGCGGGATGAAGTACACCCGCGTTGCAGAGGCGGGTTGAAGTACACCCGCGCTGTAGAGAGGCGGGATGAAGTACACCCGCGCTGCAGAGGCGGGATGAAGTACACCCGCGCCGCAGAGGCGGGTTGAAGTATACCCGCGCTGCAGAGAGGCGGGATGAAGTAAACCCGGCCTTCAGAGAGGCGGGATAAAGTAAACCCGGCCTGCAGAGAGGCGGGATGAAGTACGCCCGCACTGCAGAGGCGGGATTAAGTAAACCCGTGTTGCAGAGAGGCGGGATGAAGTACACCCGCGTTGCAGAGAGGCAGGATGAAGTACACCCGGCCTGCAGAGAGGCGGGATGAAGTACACCCGTGTTGCAGAGAGGCAGGATGAAGTACACCCGCGTTGCAGAGAGGCGGGATGAAGTACACCCGCGTTGCAGAGAGGGAGGATGAAGTACACCCGGCCTGAAGAGAGACGGGATGAAGTACACCCGCATTGCAGAGAGGCGGGATGAAGTACACCCGGCCTGCAGAGAGGCGGGATGAAGTACACCCGCGCTGCAGAGAGGCGGGATGAAGTACACCCGCGCTGCAGAGAGGCGGGATGAAGTACACCCGCGCTGCAGAGGAAGGATGAAGTACACCCGTGTTGCAGAGAGGCGGGATGAAGTACACCCGCGCTGCAGAGGCGGGATGAAGTAAACCCGTGTTGCAGAGAGGCGGGATGAAGTACACCCGCGCTGCAGAGGAAGGATGAAGTACACCCGTGTTGCAGAGAGGCGGGATGAAGTACACCCGCGCTGCAGAGGCGGGATGAAGTAAACCCGTGTTGCAGAGAGGCGGGATGAAGTACACCCGCGCTGCAGAGGCGGGATGAAGTAAACCCGTGTTGCAGAGAGGCGGGATGAAGTACACCCGCACTGCAGAGGCGGGATGAAGTACACCCGCGTTGCAGAGAGGCAGGATGAAGTACACCCGCGCTGCAGAGGCGGGATGAAGTACACCCGCGTTGCAGAGAGGCGGGATGAAGTACACCCGCGCTGCAGAGGCGGGATGAAGTACACCCGCGTTGCAGAGAGGCAGGATGAAGTAAACCCGGCCTGCAGAGAGGCGGGTTGAAGTACACCCGCGCTGCAGAGAGGCGGGATGAAGTACTCCCGTGTTGCAGAGAGGCGGGATGAAGTACACCCGCGCTGCAGAGGCGGGATGAAGTAAACCCGGCCTGCAGAGAGGCGGGATAAAGTAAACCCAGCCTGCAGAGAGGCGGGATGAAGTACACCCGTGTTGCAGAGAGGCAGGATGAAGTAAACCCGGCCTGCAGAGAGGCGGGATGAAATACACCCGTGTTGCAGAGAGGCGGGATGAAGTACACCCGCGTTGCAGAGAGGCGGGATGAAGTACACCCGTGTTGCAGAGAGGCGGTATGAAGTACACCCGCGCTGCAGAGAGGCGGGATGAAATACACCTGTGCTGCAGAGAGGCGGGATGAAGTACACCCGCGCTGCAGAGAGGCGGGATGAAGTACACCCGCGCTGCAGAGGCGGGTTGAAGTACACCCGCGCTGCAGAGAGGGAGGATGAAGTACACCCGGCCTGCAGAGAGGCGGGATGAAGTACACCCGGCCTGCAGAGAGGCGGGATGAAGTAAACCCGGCCTGCAGAGAGGCGGGATGAAGTACACCCGCGCTGCAGAGGCAGGATGAAGTAAACCCGTGTTGCAGAGAGGCGGGATGAAGTACACCCGCACTGCAGAGGCGGGATTAAGTAAACCCGTGTTGCAGAGAGGCGGGATGAAGTACACCCGCGTTGCAGAGAGGCAGGATGAAGTACACCCGGCCTGCAGAGAGGCGGGATGAAGTACACCCGCGTTGCAGAGAGGCGGGATGTAGTAAACCCGCGTTGCAGAGAGGGAGGATGAAGTACACCCGGCCTGCAGAGAGGCGGGATGAAGTACACCCGCATTGCAGAGAGGCGGGATGAAGTACACCCGGCCTGCAGAGAGGCGGGATGAAGTACACCCGCGCTGCAGAGAGGCGGGATGAAGTACACCCGCGCTGCAGAGGCGGGTTGAAGTACACCCGCACTGCAGAGAGGCGGGATGAAGTAAACCCGGCCTGCAGAGAGGCGGGATGAAGTACACCCGCGTTGCAGAGAGGGAGGATGAAGTACACCCGGCCTGCAGAGAGGCGGGATGAAGTACACCCGCATTGCAGAGAGGCGGGATGAAGTACACCCGGCCTGCAGAGAGGCGGGATGAAGTACACCCGCGCTGCAGATAGGCGGGATGAAGTACACCCGCGCTGCAGAGGCGGGTTGAAGTACACCCGCGCTGCAGAGAGGCGGGATGAAGTAAACCCGGCCTGCAGAGAGGCGGGATGAAGTACACCCGCGCTGCAGAGGCAGGATGAAGTAAACCCGTGTTGCAGAGAGGCGGGATGAAGTACACCCGCGCTGCAGAGGCGGGATGAAGTAAACCCGTGTTGCAGAGAGGCGGGATGAAGTACACCTGCGCTGCAGAGGCGGGATGAAGTAAACCCGTGTTGCAGAGAGGCGGGATGAAGTACACCCGCGCTGCAGAGAGGCGGGATGAAGTACACCCGCGTTGCAGAGAGGCGGGATGAAGTACACCCGCGTTGCAGAGAGGCGGGATGAAGTACACCCGCGTTGCAGAGAGGCGGGATGAAGTACACCCGCGCTGCAGAGGCGGGTTGAAGTACACCCGCGCTGCAGAGAGGCGGGATGAAGTACACCCGTGTTGCAGAGAGGCGGGATGAAGTAAACCCGCGCTGCAGAGGCGGGATGAAGTAAACCCGGCCTTCAGAGAGGCGGGATAAAGTAAACCCGGCCTGCAGAGAGGCGGGATGAAGTACACCCGTGTTGCAGAGAGGCGGGATGAAGTACGCCCGCACTGCAGAGGCGGGATTAAGTAAACCCGTGTTGCAGAGAGGCGGGATGAAGTACACCCGCGTTGCAGAGAGGCAGGATGAAGTACACCCGGCCTGCAGAGAGGCGGGATGAAGTACACCCGTGTTGCAGAGAGGCAGGATGAAGTACACCCGCGTTGCAGAGAGGCGGGATGAAGTACACCCGCGTTGCAGAGAGGGAGGATGAAGTACACCCGGCCTGAAGAGAGACGGGATGAAGTACACCCGCATTGCAGAGAGGCGGGATGAAGTACACCCGGCCTGCAGAGAGGCGGGATGAAGTACACCCGCGCTGCAGAGAGGCGGGATGAAGTACACCCGCGCTGCAGAGGCGGGTTGAAGTACACCCGCGCTGCAGAGAGGCGGGATGAAGTACACCCGCGCTGCAGAGGAAGGATGAAGTACACCCGTGTTGCAGAGAGGCGGGATGAAGTACACCCGCGCTGCAGAGGCGGGATGAAGTAAACCCGGCCTGCAGAGAGGCGGGATAAAGTAAACCCAGCCTGCAGAGAGGCGGGATGAAGTACACCCGTGTTGCAGAGAGGCAGGATGAAGTAAACCCGGCCTGCAGAGAGGCGGGATGAAATACACCCGTGTTGCAGAGAGGCGGGATGAAGTACACCCGCGTTGCAGAGAGGCGGGATGAAGTACACCCGCGCTGCAGAGGCGGGTTGAAGTACACCCGCGCTGCAGAGAGGCGGGATGAAGTACACCCGTGTTGCAGAGAGGCGGGATGAAGTACACCCGCACTGCAGAGGCGGGATGAAGTACACCCGCACTGCAGAGGCGGGTTGAAGTACACCCGCGCTGCAGAGGCGGGATGAAGTACACCCGCGTTGCAGAGAGGCGGGATGAAGTACACCCGGCCTGCAGAGAGGCGGGATGAAGTACACCCGCATTGCAGAGAGGCGGGATGAAGTACACCCGCGCTGCAGAGGCGGGTTGAAGTACACCCGCACTGCAGAGAGGCGGGATGAAGTAAACCCGGCCTGCAGAGAGGCGGGATGAAGTACACCCGCGTTGCAGAGAGGGAGGATGAAGTACACCCGGCCTGCAGAGAGGCGGGATGAAGTACACCCGCATTGCAGAGAGGCGGGATGAAGTACACCCGGCCTGCAGAGAGGCGGGATGAAGTACACCCGCGCTGCAGAGAGGCGGGATGAAGTACACCCGCGCTGCAGAGGCGGGTTGAAGTACACCCGCGCTGCAGAGAGGCGGGATGAAGTAAACCCGGCCTGCAGAGAGGCGGGATGAAGTACACCCGCGCTGCAGAGGCAGGATGAAGTAAACCCGTGTTGCAGAGAGGCGGGATGAAGTACACCCGCGCTGCAGAGGCGGGATGAAGTAAACCCGTGTTGCAGAGAGGCGGGATGAAGTACACCTGCGCTGCAGAGGCGGGATGAAGTAAACCCGTGTTGCAGAGAGGCGGGATGAAGTACACCCGCGCTGCAGAGAGGCGGGATGAAGTACACCCGCGTTGCAGAGAGGCGGGATGAAGTACACCCGCGTTGCAGAGAGGCGGGATGAAGTACACCCGCGTTGCAGAGAGGCGGGATGAAGTACACCCGCGCTGCAGAGGCGGGTTGAAGTACACCCGCGCTGCAGAGAGGCGGGATGAAGTACACCCGTGTTGCAGAGAGGCGGGATGAAGTACACCCGCACTGCAGAGGCGGGATGAAGTACACCCGCACTGCAGAGGCGGGTTGAAGTACACCCGCGCTGCAGAGGCGGGATGAAGTACACCCGGCCTGCAGAGAGGCGGGATGAAGTACACCCGGCCTGCAGAGAGGCGGGATGAAGTACACCCGCTTTGCAGAGAGGCGGGATGAAGTACACCCGCGCTGCAGAGAGGTGGGATGAAGTACACCCGCACTGCAGAGGCGGGATGAAGTACACCCGCGCTGCAGAGAGGCAGGATGAAGTACACCCGGCCTGCAGAGAGGCGGGATGAAGTACACCCGCATTGCAGAGAGGCGGGATGAAGTACACCCGCGCTGCAGAGAGGTGGGATGAAGTACACCCGCACTGCAGAGGCGGGATGAAGTACACCCGCGCTGCAGAGAGGCGGGATGAAGTACACTCGCGCTGCAGAGAGGCGGGATGAAGTACACCCGCGCTGCAGAGGCGGGTTGAAGTACACCCGCGCTGCAGAGAGGCGGGATGAAGTACACCCGGCCTGCAGAGAGGCGGGATGAAGTACACCCGCATTGCAGAGTGGCAGGATGAAGTACACCCGGCCTACAGAGAGGCGGGATGAAGTACACCCGCATTGCAGAGAGGCGGGATGAAGTACACCCGCGCTGCAGAGAGGTGGGATGAAGTACACCCGCACTGCAGAGGCGGGATGAAGTACACCCGCGCTGCAGAGAGGCGGGATGAAGTACACCCGCACTGCAGAGGCGGGATGAAGTACACCCGCACTGCAGAGGCGGGTTGAAGTACACCCGCGCTGCAGAGGCGGGATGAAGTACACCCGCGTTGCAGAGAGGCAGGATGAAGTACACCCGGCCTGCAGAGAGGCGGGATGAAGTACACCCGCATTGCAGAGAGGCGGGATGAAGTACACCCGCGCTGCAGAGAGGTGGGATGAAGTACACCCGCACTGCAGAGGCGGGATGAAGTACACCCGCGCTGCAGAGAGGCAGGATGAAGTACACCCGGCCTGCAGAGAGGCGGGATGAAGTACACCCGCATTGCAGAGAGGCGGGATGAAGTACACCCGCGCTGCAGAGGCGGGATGAAGTACACCCGCGTTGCAGAGAGGCGGGATGAAGTACACCCGGCCTGCAGAGAGGCGGGATGAAGTACACCCGCATTGCAGAGAGGCGGGATGAAGTACACCCGCGCTGCAGAGAGGTGGGATGAAGTACACCCGCACTGCAGAGGCGGGATGAAGTACACCCGCGCTGCAGAGAGGCAGGATGAAGTACACCCGGCCTGCAGAGAGGCGGGATGAAGTACACCCGCATTGCAGAGAGGCGGGATGAAGTACACCCGCGCTGCAGAGAGGTGGGATGAAGTACACCCGCACTGCAGAGGCGGGATGAAGTACACCCGCGCTGCAGAGAGGCGGGATGAAGTACACTCGCGCTGCAGAGAGGCGGGATGAAGTACACCCGCGCTGCAGAGGCGGGTTGAAGTACACCCGCGCTGCAGAGAGGCGGGATGAAGTACACCCGGCCTGCAGAGAGGCGGGATGAAGTACACCCGCATTGCAGAGTGGCAGGATGAAGTACACCCGGCCTACAGAGAGGCGGGATGAAGTACACCCGCATTGCAGAGAGGCGGGATGAAGTACACACGCGCTGCAGAGAGGTGGGATGAAGTACACCCGCACTGCAGAGGCGGGATGAAGTACACCCGCGCTGCAGAGAGGCGGGATGAAGTACACCCGCACTGCAGAGGCGGGATGAAGTACACCCGCACTGCAGAGGCGGGTTGAAGTACACCCGCGCTGCAGAGGCGGGATGAAGTACACCCGCGTTGCAGAGAGGCAGGATGAAGTACACCCGGCCTGCAGAGAGGCGGGATGAAGTACACCCGCATTGCAGAGAGGCGGGATGAAGTACACCCGCGCTGCAGAGAGGTGGGATGAAGAACACCCGCACTGCAGAGGCGGGATGAAGTACACCCGCGCTGCAGAGAGGCAGGATGAAGTACACCCGGCCTGCAGAGAGGCGGGATGAAGTACACCCGCATTGCAGAGAGGCGGGATGAAGTACACCCGCGCTGCAGAGAGGTGGGATGAAGTACACCCGCAGTGCAGAGGCGGGATGAAGTACACCCGCGCTACAGAGAGGCGGGATGAAGTACACCCGCGCTGCAGAGAGGCGGGATGAAGTACACCCGCGCTGCAGAGAGGCGGGATGAAGTACACCCGCACTGCAGAGGCGGGATGAAGTACACCCGCGTTGCAGAGAGGCGGGATGAAGTACACCCGCGCTGCAGAGGCAGGATGAAGTACACCCGGCCTGCAGAGGCGGGTTGAAGTACACCCGCGCTGCAGAGGCGGGATGAAGTACACCCGCACTGCAGAGGCGGGATGTAGTACACCCGCACTGCAGAGGCGGGATGAAGTACACCCGCGCTGCAGAGGCGGGATGAAGTACACCCGCATTGCAGAGAGGCGGGATGAAGTACACCCGCGCTGCAGAGAGGTGGGATGAAGTACACCCCCACTGCAGAGGCGGGATGAAGTACACCCGCGCTGCAGAGGCGGGATGAAGTACACCCGCGCTGCAGAGAGGCGGGATGAAGTACACCCGCACTGCAGAGGCGGGATGAAGTACACCCGCACTGCAGAGGCGGGTTGAAGTAAACCCGGCCTTCAGAGAGGCGGGATAAAGTAAACCCGGCCTGCAGAGAGGCGGGATGAAGTACACCCGTGTTGCAGAGAGGCGGGATGAAGTACGCCCGCACTGCAGAGGCGGGATTAAGTAAACCCGTGTTGCAGAGAGGCGGGATGAAGTACACCCGCGTTGCAGAGAGGCAGGATGAAGTACACCCGGCCTGCAGAGAGGCGGGATGAAGTACACCCGCGTTGCAGAGAGGGAGGATGAAGTACACCCGGCCTGAAGAGAGACGGGATGAAGTACACCCGCATTGCAGAGAGGCGGGATGAAGTACACCCGGCCTGCAGAGAGGCGGGATGAAGTACACCCGCGCTGCAGAGAGGCGGGATGAAGTACACCCGCGCTGCAGAGGCGGGTTGAAGTACACCCGCGCTGCAGAGAGGCGGGATGAAGTACACCCGCGCTGCAGAGGCGGGTTGAAGTACACCCGCGCTGCAGAGAGGCGGGATGAAGTACACCCGCGCTGCAGAGGAAGGATGAAGTACACCCGTGTTGCAGAGAGGCGGGATGAAGTACACCCGCGCTGCAGAGGCGGGATGAAGTAAACCCGTGTTGCAGAGAGGCGGGATGAAGTACACCCGCGCTGCAGAGGAAGGATGAAGTACACCCGTGTTGCAGAGAGGCGGGATGAAGTACACCCGCGCTGCAGAGGCGGGATGAAGTAAACCCGTGTTGCAGAGAGGCGGGATGAAGTACACCCGCGCTGCAGAGGCGGGATGAAGTAAACCCGTGTTGCAGAGAGGCGGGATGAAGTACACCCGCACTGCAGAGGCGGGATGAAGTACACCCGCGTTGCAGAGAGGCAGGATGAAGTACACCCGCGCTGCAGAGGCGGGATGAAGTACACCCGCGTTGCAGAGAGGCGGGATGAAGTACACCCGCGCTGCAGAGGCGGGATGAAGTACACCCGCGTTGCAGAGAGGCGGGATGAAGTAAACCCGGCCTGCAGAGAGGCGGGATGAAGTAGACCCATGTTGCAGAGAGGCGGGTTGAAGTACACCCGCGCTGCAGAGAGGCGGGATGAAGTACTCCCGTGTTGCAGAGAGGCGGGATGAAGTACACCCGCGCTGCAGAGGCGGGATGAAGTAAACCCGGCCTGCAGAGAGGCGGGATAAAGTAAACCCGGCCTGCAGAGAGGCGGGATGAAGTACACCCGTGTTGCAGAGAGGCAGGATGAAGTAAACCCGGCCTGCAGAGAGGCGGGATGAAATACACCCGTGTTGCAGAGAGGCGGGATGAAGTACACCCGCGTTGCAGAGAGGCGGGATGAAGTACACCCGTGTTGCAGAGAGGCGGTATGAAGTACACCCGCGCTGCAGAGAGGCGGGATGAAATACACCTGTGCTGCAGAGAGGCGGGATGAAGTACACCCGCGCTGCAGAGAGGCGGGATGAAGTACACCCGCGCTGCAGAGGCGGGTTGAAGTACACCCGCGCTGCAGAGAGGGAGGATGAAGTACACCCGGCCTGCAGAGAGGCGGGATGAAGTACACCCGGCCTGCAGAGAGGCGGGATGAAGTAAACCCGGCCTGCAGAGAGGCGGGATGAAGTACACCCGCGCTGCAGAGGCAGGATGAAGTAAACCCGTGTTGCAGAGAGGCGGGATGAAGTACACCCGCACTGCAGAGGCGGGATTAAGTAAACCCGTGTTGCAGAGAGGCGGGATGAAGTACACCCGCGTTGCAGAGAGGCAGGATGAAGTACACCCGGCCTGCAGAGAGGCGGGATGAAGTACACCCGCGTTGCAGAGAGGCGGGATGTAGTAAACCCGCGTTGCAGAGAGGGAGGATGAAGTACACCCGGCCTGCAGAGAGGCGGGATGAAGTACACCCGCATTGCAGAGAGGCGGGATGAAGTACACCCGGCCTGCAGAGAGGCGGGATGAAGTACACCCGCGCTGCAGAGAGGCGGGATGAAGTACACCCGGCCTGCAGAGAGGCGGGATGAAGTACACCCGCGCTGCAGAGGCGGGTTGAAGTACACCCGCACTGCAGAGAGGCGGGATGAAGTAAACCCGGCCTGCAGAGAGGCGGGATGAAGTACACCCGCGTTGCAGAGAGGGAGGATGAAGTACACCCGGCCTGCAGAGAGGCGGGATGAAGTACACCCGCATTGCAGAGAGGCGGGATGAAGTACACCCGGCCTGCAGAGAGGCGGGATGAAGTACACCCGCGCTGCAGAGAGGCGGGATGAAGTACACCCGCGCTGCAGAGGCGGGTTGAAGTACACCCGCGCTGCAGAGAGGCGGGATGAAGTAAACCCGGCCTGCAGAGAGGCGGGATGAAGTACACCCGCGCTGCAGAGGCAGGATGAAGTAAACCCGTGTTGCAGAGAGGCGGGATGAAGTACACCCGCGCTGCAGAGGCGGGATGAAGTAAACCCGTGTTGCAGAGAGGCGGGATGAAGTACACCTGCGCTGCAGAGGCGGGATGAAGTAAACCCGTGTTGCAGAGAGGCGGGATGAAGTACACCCGCGCTGCAGAGAGGCGGGATGAAGTACACCCGCGTTGCAGAGAGGCGGGATGAAGTACACCCGCGTTGCAGAGAGGCGGGATGAAGTACACCCGCGTTGCAGAGAGGCGGGATGAAGTACACCCGCGCTGCAGAGGCGGGTTGAAGTACACCCGCGCTGCAGAGAGGCGGGATGAAGTACACCCGTGTTGCAGAGAGGCGGGATGAAGTACACCCGCACTGCAGAGGCGGGATGAAGTACACCCGCACTGCAGAGGCGGGTTGAAGTACACCCGCGCTGCAGAGGCGGGATGAAGTACACCCGCGTTGCAGAGAGGCGGGATGAAGTACACCCGGCCTGCAGAGAGGCGGGATGAAGTACACCCGCATTGCAGAGAGGCGGGATGAAGTACACCCGCGCTGCAGAGAGGTGGGATGAAGTACACCCGCACTGCAGAGGCGGGATGAAGTACACCCGCGCTGCAGAGAGGCGGGATGAAGTACACCCGGCCTGCAGAGAGGCGGGATGAAGTACACCCGCATTGCAGAGAGGCGGGATGAAGTACACCCGCGCTGCAGAGAGGTGGGATGAAGTACACCCGCACTGCAGAGGCGGGATGAAGTACACCCGCGCTGCAGAGAGGCGGGATGAAGTACACCCGCGCTGCAGAGGCGGGTTGAAGTACACCCGCGCTGCAGAGAGGCGGGATGAAGTACACCCGGCCTGCAGAGAGGCGGGATGAAGTACACCCGCGTTGCAGAGTGGCAGGATGAAGTACACCCGGCCTACAGAGAGGCGGGATGAAGTACACCCGCATTGCAGAGAGGCGGGATGAAGTACACCCGCGCTGCAGAGAGGCGGGATGAAGTACACCCGCACTGCAGAGGCGGGATGAAGTACACCCGCGCTGCAGAGAGGCGGGATGAAGTACACCCGCACTGCAGAGGCGGGATGAAGTACACCCGCACTGCAGAGGCGGGTTGAAGTACACCCGCGCTGCAGAGGCGGGATGAAGTACACCCGCGTTGCAGAGAGGCAGGATGAAGTACACCCGGCCTGCAGAGAGGCGGGATGAAGTACACCCGCATTGCAGAGAGGCGGGATGAAGTACACCCGCGCTGCAGAGAGGTGGGATGAAGTACACCCGCACTGCAGAGGCGGGATGAAGTACACCCGCGCTGCAGAGAGGCAGGATGAAGTACACCCGGCCTGCAGAGAGGCGGGATGAAGTACACCCGCACTGCAGAGGCGGGATGAAGTACACCCGCGCTGCAGAGAGGCAGGATGAAGTACACCCGCATTGCAGAGAGGCGGGATGAAGTACACCCGCGCTGCAGAGAGGTGGGATGAAGTACACCCGCAGTGCAGAGGCGGGATGAAGTACACCCGCGCTACAGAGAGGCGGGATGAAGTACACCCGCGCTGCAGAGAGCCGGGATGAAGTACACCCGCGCTGCAGAGAGGCGGGATGAAGTACACCCGCGCTGCAGAGGCGGGATGAAGTACACCCGCGTTGCAGAGAGGCGGGATGAAGTACACCCGCGCTGCAGAGGCAGGATGAAGTACACCCGGCCTGCAGAGGCGGGTTGAAGTACACCCGCGCTGCAGAGGCGGGATGAAGTACACCCGCACTGCAGAGGCGGGATGTAGTACACCCGCACTGCAGAGGCGGGATGAAGTACACCCGCGCTGCAGAGGCGGGATGAAGTACACCCGCATTGCAGAGAGGCGGGATGAAGTACACCCGCGCTGCAGAGAGGTGGGATGAAGTACACCCCCACTGCAGAGGCGGGATGAAGTACACCCGCGCTGCAGAGGCGGGATGAAGTACACCCGCGCTGCAGAGAGGCGGGATGAAGTACACCCGCACTGCAGAGGCGGGATGAAGTACACCCGCACTGCAGAGGCGGGTTGAAGTACACCCGCGCTGCAGAGGCGGGATGAAGTACACCCGCATTGCAGAGAGGAAGGATGAAGTACACCCGGCCTGCAGAGAGGCGGGATGAAGTACACCCGGCCTGCAGAGAGGCGGGATGAAGTACACCCATGTTACTGGGAGGAAGGATGAAGTACGGCCGCGTTGCAGAGAGGCAGGATGAAGTAAACCAGCGTTGCAGAGAGGCGGGATGAAGTACACCCGCGTTGCAGAGGCAGAATGAAGTAAACCCGCGTTGCAGAGGCAGGATGAAGTAAAGCCGCGTTGCAGAGAGGCGGGATGAAGTACACCCGCGTTGCAGAGGCAGGATGAAGTAAACCCGCGTTGCAGAGGCGGGATGAAGTAAACCCGCGTTGCAGAGGCGGGATGAAGTACACCGCGTTACAGAGGCAGGATGAAGTACACCGCGTTGCAGAGAGGCGGGATGAAGTACGCCCGCGTTGCAGAGGCAGGATGAAGTACGCCCGCGTTGCAGAGGCAGGATGAAGTACGCCCGCGCTGCAGAGGCAGGATGAAGTACGCCCGCGCTGCAGAGGCAGGATGAAGTACACCCGCGTTGCAGAGGCGGGATGAAGTACACCCGCGTTGCAGAGGCAGGATGAAGTACACCCGCGTTGCAGAGAGGCGGGATGAAGTACACCCGCACTGCAGAGGCGGGATGAAGTACACCCGCGCTGCAGAGAGGCGGGATGAAGTACACCCGCACTGCAGAGGCGGGATGAAGTACACCCGCGTTGCAGAGAGGCGGGATGAAGTACACCCGCGCTGCAGAGGCAGGGTGAAGTACACCCAGCCTGCAGAGGCGGGTTGAAGTACACCCGCGCTGCAGAGGCGGGATGAAGTACACCCGGCCTGCAGAGAGGCGGGATGAAGTACACCCGCATTGCAGAGAGGCGGGATGAAGTACACCCGCGCTGCAGAGAGGCGGGATGAAGTACACCCGTGTTGCAGAGAGGCGGGATGAAGTACACCCGGCCTGCAGAGAGGCGGGATGAAGTACACCCGCGCTGCAGAGAGGTGGGATGAAGTACACCCGCACTGCAGAGGCGGGATGAAGTACACCCGCGCTGCAGAGAGGCGGGATGAAGTACACCCGCGCTGCAGAGAGGCGGGATGAAGTACACCCGCGCTGCAGAGGCGGGTTGAAGTACACCCGCGCTGCAGAGAGGCGGGATGAAGTACACCCGGCCTGCAGAGAGGCGGGATGAAGTACACCCGCGTTGCAGAGTGGCAGGATGAAGTACACCCGGCCTACAGAGAGGCGGGATGAAGTACACCCGCATTGCAGAGAGGCGGAATGAAGTACACCCGCGCTGCAGAGAGGCGGGATGAAGTACACCCGCACTGCAGAGGCGGGATGAAGTACACCCGCGCTGCAGAGAGGCGGGATGAAGTACACCCGCACTGCAGAGGCGGGATGAAGTACACCCGCACTGCAGAGGCGGGATGAAGTACACCCGCGCTGCAGAGGCGGGATGAAGTACACCCGCGTTGCAGAGAGGCAGGATGAAGTACACCCGGCCTGCAGAGAGGCGGGATGAAGTACACCCGCATTGCAGAGAGGCGGGATGAAGTACACCCGCGCTGCAGAGAGGTGGGATGAAGTACACCCGCACTGCAGAGGCGGGATGAAGTACACCCGCGCTGCAGAGAGGCAGGATGAAGTACACCCGGCCTGCAGAGAGGCGGGATGAAGTACACCCGCATTGCAGAGAGGCGGGATGAAGTACACCCGCGCTGCAGAGAGGTGGGATGAAGTACACCCGCACTGCAGAGGCGGGATGAAGTACACCCGCGCTGCAGAGAGGCGGGATGAAGTACACCCGCGCTGCAGAGAGGCGGGATGAAGTACACCCGCGCTGCAGAGGCAGGATGAAGTACACCCGGCCTGCAGAGAGGCGGGATGAAGTACACCCGCATTGCAGAGAGGCGGGATGAAGTACACCCGCGCTGCAGAGAGGTGGGATGAAGTACACCCGCACTGCAGAGGCGGGATGAAGTACACCCGCGCTGCAGAGAGGCGGGATGAAGTACACCCGCGCTGCAGAGAGGCGGGATGAAGTACACCCGCGCTGCAGAGGCAGGATGAAGTACACCCGGCCTGCAGAGGCGGGTTGAAGTACACCCGCACTGCAGAGGCAGGATGAAGTACACCCGCACTGCAGAGGCGGGATGTAGTACACCCGCACTGCAGAGGCGGGATGAAGTACACCCGCGCTGCAGAGGCGGGGATGAAGTACACCCGCATTGCAGAGAGGCGGGATGAAGTACACCCGCGCTGCAGAGAGGTGGGATGAAGTACACCCGCACTGCAGAGGCGGGATGAAGTACACCCGCGCTGCAGAGGCGGGATGAAGTACACCCGCGCTGCAGAGAGGCGGGATGAAGTACACCCGCACTGCAGAGGCGGGATGAAGTACACCCGCACTGCAGAGGCGGGTTGAAGTACACCCGCGCTGCAGAGGCGGGATGAAGTACACCCGCATTGCAGAGAGGAAGGATGAAGTACACCCGGCCTGCAGAGAGGCGGGATGAAGTACACCCGCATTGCAGAGAGGCGGGATGAAGTACACCCGCGCTGCAGAGAGGTGGGATGAAGTACACCCGCACTGCAGAGGCGGGATGAAGTACACCCGCGCTGCAGAGGCGGGATGAAGTACACCTGCGCTGCAGAGGCGGGATGAAGTACACCCGCATTGCAGAGAGGCGGGATGAAGTACACCCGGCCTGCAGAGAGGCGGGATGAAGTACACCCGCGCTACAGAGAGGCGGGATGAAGTACACCCGCGCTGCAGAGAGGCGGGATGAAGTACACCCGGCCTGCAGAGAGGCGGGATGAAGTACACCCGCGCTGCAGAGGCGGGTTGAAGTACACCCGCGCTGCAGAGAGGCGGGATGAAGTAAACCCGGCCTGCAGAGAGGCGGGATGAAGTACACCCGCACTGCAGAGGCGGGATGAAGTAAACCCGTGTTGCAGAGAGGCGGGATGAAGTACACCCGCGCTGCAGAGGCGGGATGAAGTAAACCCGTGTTGCAGAGAGGCGGGATGAAGTACACCCGCGCTGCAGAGGCGGGATGAAGTACACCCGCGCTGCAGAGAGGCAGGATGAAGTACAGCCGCGCTGCAGAGAGGCGGGATGAAGTACACCCGCGTTGCAGAGAGGCGGGATGAAGTACACCCGCGCTGCAGAGGCGGGTTGAAGTACACTCGCGCTGCAGAGAGGCGGGATGAAGTACACCCGGCCTGCAGAGAGGCGGGATGAAGTACACCCGGCCTGCAGAGAGGCGGGATGAAGTACACCCGGCCTGCAGAGAGGCGGGATGAAGTACACCCGCGCTGCAGAGAGGTGGGATGAAGTACACCCGCACTGCAGAGGCGGGATGAAGTACACCCGCGCCGCAGAGGCGGGATGAAGTACACCCGCGCTGCAGAGAGGCGGGATGAAGTACACCCGCACTGCAGAGGCGGGATGAAGTACACCCGCACTGCAGAGGCGGGTTGAAGTACACCCGCGCTGCAGAGGCGGGATGAAGTACACCCGCATTGCAGAGAGGAAGGATGAAGTACACCCGGCCTGCAGAGAGGCGGGATGAAGTACACCCGCATTGCAGAGAGGCGGGATGAAGTACACCCGCGCTGCAGAGAGGTGGGATGAAGTACACCCGCACTGCAGAGGCGGGATGAAGTACACCCGCGCTGCAGAGGCGGGATGAAGTACACCTGCGCTGCAGAGGCGGGATGAAGTACACCCGCATTGCAGAGAGGCGGGATGAAGTACACCCGGCCTGCAGAGAGGCGGGATGAAGTACACCCGCGCTACAGAGAGGCGGGATGAAGTACACCCGCGCTGCAGAGAGGCGGGATGAAGTACACCCGGCCTGCAGAGAGGCGGGATGAAGTACACCCGCGCTGCAGAGGCGGGTTGAAGTACACCCGCACTGCAGAGGCGGGATGAAGTAAACCCGTGTTGCAGAGAGGCGGGATGAAGTACACCCGCGCTGCAGAGGCGGGATGAAGTAAACCCGTGTTGCAGAGAGGCGGGATGAAGTACACCCGCGCTGCAGAGGCGGGATGAAGTACACCCGCGCTGCAGAGAGGCAGGATGAAGTACAGCCGCGCTGCAGAGAGGCGGGATGAAGTACACCCGCGCTGCAGAGGCGGGTTGAAGTACACTCGCGCTGCAGAGAGGCGGGATGAAGTACACCCGGCCTGCAGAGAGGCGGGATGAAGTACACCCGGCCTGCAGAGAGGCGGGATGAAGTACACCCGGCCTGCAGAGAGGCGGGATGAAGTACACCCGGCCTGCAGAGAGGCGGGATGAAGTACACCCATGTTACTGGGAGGAAGGATGAAGTACGGCCGCGTTGCAGAGAGGCAGGATGAAGTAAACCAGCGTTGCAGAGAGGCGGGATGAAGTACACCCGCGTTGCAGAGGCAGGATGAAGTAAACCCGCGTTGCAGAGGCAGGATGAAGTAAAGCCGCGTTGCAGAGAGGCGGGATGAAGTAAACCCGCGTTGCAGAGGCAGGATGAAGTAAACCCGCGTTGCAGAGGCGGGATGAAGTAAACCCGCGTTGCAGAGAGGCGGGATGAAGTACACCCGCGTTGCAGAGAGGCGGGATGAAGTACACCCGGCCTGCAGAGAGGCGGGATGAAGTACACCCGCGTTGCAGAGGCGGGATGAAGTACACCCGCGTTGCAGAGGCAGGATGAAGTAAACCCGTGTTGCAGAGGCTGGATGAAGTACACCCGCGTTGCAGAGGCAGGATGAAGTAAACCCGCGTTGCAGAGGCAGGATGAAGTAAACCCGCGTTGCAGAGGCAGGATGAAGTAAACCCGCGTTGCAGAGGCTGGATGAAGTACACCCGCGTTGCAGAGGCAGGATGAAGTAAACCCGCGTTGCAGAGGCTGGATGAAGTAAACCCGCGTTGCAGAGGCAGGATGAAGTACACCCGCGTTGCAGAGGCTGGATGAAGTAAACCCGCGTTGCAGAGGCAGGATGAAGTAAACCCGCGTTGCAGAGGCTGGATGAAGTACACCCGCGTTGCAGAGGCAGGATGAAGTAAACCCGCGTTGCAGAGGCAGGATGAAGTAAACCCGCGTTGCAGAGGCAGGATGAAGTAAACCCGCGTTGCAGAGGCAGGATGAAGTAAACCCGCGTTGCAGAGGCAGGATGAAGTACACCCGCGTTGCAGAGGCAGGATGAAGTAAACCCGCGTTGCAGAGGCAGGATGAAGTAAACCCGCGTTGCAGAGGCAGGATGAAGTAAACCCGCGTTGCAGAGGCAGGATGAAGTAAACCCGCGTTGCAGAGGCAGGATGAAGTAAACCCGCGTTGCAGAGGCAGGATGAAGTAAACCCGCGTTGCAGAGGCAGGATGAAGTAAACCCGCGTTGCAGAGGCTGGATGAAGTACACCGCGTTGCAGAGGCTGGATGAAGTACACTGCGTTGCAGAGAGGCGGGATGAAGTACACCCGCACTGCAGAGTGTACTCTGATGACACATGCAAACATTGGTTTGACTTTCTCCTGTGTTCTAACCTTCATCAGTTTGTGTTTCTGCCTCTCATCATCTCTGGGGAAATTGTCAACAAAATAAGAAACATCTTCTTCCTTCCTTATGCCTCATACATGTAGTACTTTTCTGAATACATACTAGCAGGTAAAACAGGTGCTTTTTGTTTGCTCCATTAAAGCCAGTGGCAGAGTTTAGCAGCGACAGGATCATCCTCCCTCTGCAGGACAGATCCATCTTTCCTTGTCATTTTCTCTCACCTCAAGCTGCCTCCAGTCTTCAGCTTTCTAAACTCTGTTTCCCTGATCTGTCGGAAGTCTCTCTTTGGTGCTCTCGCACTTCCAATCACTGTCATCCCCTCCGGTTCCCTCTCCTCCTGTTTCTCCCCAGGGTAACTGAAGAGCTCCTCCTCAGCCCTCCTCTGTTTGTTTACTTGTTTATGTATTCAGTAGTCATGGCTCCCTGCTTTAATGCTTCTCCTCTTTGTTGGCCATGAATCAGGTAAACAAACACGGCTGGTAACCCGAACCTGGATTCACCCTCATTTCAACCAGAAGTACATGTTACTTTTATAAAACACAAGAAGACCGTTCCTGCATGTCCACTGCTGTCTGAAGACCCAGACATGTTAGATAAATCACTCTGCAGCAGGCGAGTGGAGCGAACAACATTAGCAGAAGTAACAAGCTCCAGTATCACCAGTCTGCAAAGTGGCACCTTCCCACTGGGCTGTGCGAAGCTGTAGATGTTTTCTGTCCCTGTATTTCAGAAGCTTTATGAATGATTCACACCTCTTGGTAAATGAACATCGGAGCCATCAGACTTCTTTTGATTGTGTGTTTTCAGGTCCTGGTTTCCAAGGACCACCACTATCCTGGAGAATCGGAGCAATTCTTGGAGCAACATATACAAAACGTATCCAGAAACTGGTTTCCATGGATACGGAAAGACAAGGATGTGCTTTCTGAGACAGGCACAGAAAAATTCACCTTTTCACTCAGTAAAAGTCTTCGACATTCTGTAGGAAAACATGAAGCAGCTTTAGGCAGCAGTGGAGCTTTCAGCAGGACGCTGGTCCACAACATCAAGCCAGCAAACATGACTCCACAACCGGAGGCGAGTCCTGAATCTGGATATGACAAAGCAACTACAGACAGCCGAGTCCAGCTCCAAGTCGAGCTACATGCAAAGTCGTGCTACAAGTCGACTCGAGCTACAAGTCGAGCCGAGCTACAAGTCGAGTTACAAGCCGAGTTACAAACCAAGTTGAGCTACAAGTTGAACTACAAGTCGAGTTACAAGTTGAGCTACAAGTCGAGTTACAAGCCGAGTTGAGCTACAAGCTGAGTCGAGCTACAAGTCGAGTTACAAGCCGAGTCGAGTTACAAGCAGAGTCAAGCTACAAGTCGAGCTACAAGTCGAGTCGAGCTACACAGAAAAATTCACCTTTTCACTCAGTAAAAGTCTTCGACATTCTGTAGGAAAACATGAAGCAGCTTTAGGCAGCAGTGGAGCTTTCAGCAGGACGCTGGTCCACAACATCAAGCCAGCAAACATGACTCCACAACCGGAGGCGAGTCCTGAATCTGGATATGACAAAGCAACTACAGACAGCCGAGTCCAGCTCCAAGTCGAGCTACAAGCAGAGTCAGCTACAAGTCAACCTACAAGCCAAGTTGAGCTACAAATCGAGTTACAAGCCAAGTTACAAACCAAGTTGAGCTACAAGTTGAACTACAAGTCGAGTTACAAGTTGAGCTACAAGTCGAGTTACAAGCCGAGTTGAGTTACAAGCAGAGTCAAGCTACAAGTCGAGCTACAAGTCGAGTCGAGCTACAAGCAGAGTCAGCTACATGTCGAGCTACAAGCCGAGTCGAGCTACAAGCCGAACTACAAGCAGAGTCAAGCTACATGTCGAGTCGAGCTACATGTCGAGCTACAAGCCGAGCTACAAGCCGAGTCGAGCTACAAGCCGAACTACAAGCAGAGTCGAGCTACATGTCGAGTCGAGCTACATGCCGAGCTACAAGCCGAGCTACAAGCCGAGTCGAGCTACATGTCGAGCTACAAGCCGAGTCGAGCTACATGTCGAGTCGAGCTACATGTCGAGCTACATGTCGAGTCGAGCTACATGTCGAGTCGAGCTACATGCCGAGCTACATGTCGAGTCGAGCTACAAGCCGAGTCGAGCTACATGCCGAGCTACAAGCAGAGTCCAGCTACAAGTCGAGTCGAGCTACAAGCCGAGTCGAGCTACAAGCCGAGTCGAGCTACATGCCGAGTCGAGCTACAAACCGAGTCGAGCTACATGCCGAGTCGAGCTACATGCTGAGTCGAGCTACAAGCCGAGTCGAGCTACATGCTGAGTCGAGCTACAAGCCGAGTCGAGCTACATACCGAGCTACAAGCAGAGTCCAGCTACATGTCGAGTCCAGCTACAAGTCGAGTCGAGCTACATGCCGAGCTACATGTCGAGTCGAGCTACAAGCCGAGTCGAGCTACATGCCGAGCTACAAGCAGAGTCCAGCTACAAGTCGAGTCCAGCTACAAGTCGAGTCGAGCTACATGCCGAGTCGAGTTACAAGCCGAGTCGAGCTACAAGCCGAGTCGAGTTACATGCCGAGCTACAAGCCGAGTCGAGCTACATGCTGAGTCGAGTTACAAGCCGAGTCGAGCTACAAGCCGAGTCGAGTTACAAGCCGAGTCGAGCTACATGCTGAGTCGAGTTACAAGCCGAGTCGAGCTACATGCCGAGTCGAGTTACAAGCCGAGTCGAGCTACATGCTGAGTCGAGTTACAAGCCGAGTCGAGCTACATGCCGAGTCGAGTTACAAGCCGAGTCGAGCTACAAGCCGAGTCGAGTTACAAGCCGAGTCGAGCTACAAGCCGAGTCGAGTTACAAGCCGAGTCGAGCTACAAGCCGAGTCGAGTTACAAGCCGAGTCGAGCTACATGCTGAGTCGAGTTACAAGCCGAGTCGAGCTACATGCCGAGTCGAGTTACAAGCCGAGTCGAGCTACAAGCCGAGTCGAGTTACAAGCCGAGTCGAGTTACAAGCCGAGTCGAGTTACAAGCCGAGTCGAGCTACATGCTGAGTCGAGTTACAAGCCGAGTCGAGCTACATGCCGAGCTACAAGCAGAGTCCAGCTACAAGTCGAGTCCAGCTACAAGTCGAGTCGAGCTACATGCTGAGTCGAGTTACAAGCCGAGTCGAGCTACATGCTGAGTCGAGCTACAAGTCGAGTCGAGCTACATGCTGAGTCGAGCTACAAGCCGAGTCGAGCTACATGCTGAGTCGAGCTACAAGTCGAGTCGAGCTACATGCTGAGTCGAGCTACAAGCCGAGTCGAGTTACAAGCCGAGTCGAGTTACAAGCCGAGTCGAGCTACATGCTGAGTCGAGTTACAAGCCGAGTCGAGCTACATGCCGAGCTACAAGCAGAGTCCAGCTACAAGTCGAGTCCAGCTACAAGTCGAGTCGAGCTACATGCTGAGTCGAGCTACAAGCCGAGTCCAGCTACATGCCGAGTCGAGTTACAAGCCGAGTCGAGCTACATGCTGAGTCGAGCTACAAGTCGAGTCGAGCTACATGCTGAGTCGAGCTACAAGTCGAGTCGAGCTACATGCTGAGTCGAGCTACAAGCCGAGTCGAGCTACATGCTGAGTCGAGTTACAAGCCGAGTCGAGCTACAACAGAAGCTTGATCCGGATATGGACCACCATCCAGGTCACACACACACAGGAGAATAACCGAGTTATTTCTGACGCTGGATGCTGCAGACTGGGAGAAATGGTCATTGAGCTGCTTCTGACTTTCATCATCAGGTATGCAAGCGGCGTCCACCTCAGCCGAAGTGTTGTCTCTAACTGGAGCAAAGATTTATCAGACATCCTGAAATTTTAAAATGAGGATTTAATGAGAGCAAAGCAGCTGCTTGGAAAACTTCTTCATTCATGATTTCTCACCTGATATGCAAAAAACATTCAGACAAAATATTCCACTTTAGGTCTGACTCTTTTTGCTTGCTGTGTCTCGTTAACATGCAGGCTGTGATTTATGACTGGCTGAGGCTCGTCACATGACTAGAACCTTTTCTGGTTTCTCTCTCATGTCCTGAACTTTTTATTTTCTGCAGTCACATGTAAACTAACGCGAAGCGGAGCCATGACAAAGTGCTGAAGGGATGCTGACCTGCACAGCGAAGGTCCCCAGCACGATGGAGCAGAAGATGGGGTTAGAAAATATGCCATCAAAGACGTTTCTCTCCCCATGGATCTTGCGGGCGTTGATCTCGTTGAAAAGCTGCATGAGGACGAAGGTGTTGAAGATGATGGTGTAGTGCTCAGAGGGAGGGGAGTGGAGCGGCGCGTTGCGGCCGCTGTCGATGTTAAACATGCGCTCGCCTGGAGGAAGAGAACAATGCAGCTGAGACAGGTAGGAGACCAGGACTGATTGGTGGGGACGTAGACCCACAGCTTCTAACTCTTTACATCAGAGAAGTTCTTCTCACCATCAAACCTGCTTCCCTGCATAAATATTCTCTCCTGCCGAGTTTTTAGCTTGACTTTTCCACAGATGAGCGTGTGCAGTCGGATCTGCTGCCGTGTGAGGAGGAGGTCTTCCACGCTCACTTCAAGTGGACATCTGCACGATGTGACGCCTGTGGCTGCTCATCTGTGCATTCTCGGATGAATATGACCAGACGATTACCGACAAGCAGCATCCGGTGAGTCAGAGCGCCGCCAGGCCGGCTGTGTGTCTCCATGAGGACATCATGCCCCCCCCCACCCGTTTCCCTTTGATCCAGCCCCCCATCACACGAGCTGCTGGATGTTTTGGTGGAAGTTTTCGTGTGTTTGCGTACCTATGAACAGCAGAGTGAAGATGATGACCAGCTGGTACACTCCGTGGCCCAGGATGTTCTTCATCATGGTCAGTGAGATGAGTGGGTTGTTGCGGCCGTAGGGTTTCCGTAGCAACAGGGCCTCGGTGGGGGGCTCGGTCGCCAGCGCCAGGGAGGCAAACGTGTCCATGATCAGATTGACCCACAGCATCTGGACCGCCTTCAGAGGAGAGTCCTGCAGAGACATCACAACAGAGGCTCCTGTCAGGACTTCTGGTGATGGAAAGGCTGTTTCTGAAAGACACGCCCCCCTAGCTCAGAGGCGGAGCAAAGCCAGGACTAACCCGGTTCCTGGTGTTTTCTTCCTTCTTTCAGAGTCAAACGTGTTTTTATGTTACTGTGATGTTACATATTCTGGTTTTAGTGTTGGCTTGCTTCTGGTTCTAAAAGGATTTTCTCAGCAGGAACCTTAGATCCTGGTCTGGTTTAGTCTGGTCTGGTCTGGTCTGGTCTGGTCTGGTCTGGTCTGATCCGGTCTGGTCTGGTCTGATCTGATCTGATCTGATCTGATCTGATCTGATCTGATCTGATCTGGTCTGGTCTGGTCTGGTCTGGTCTGGTCTGGTCTGATCCGGTCTGGTCTGGTCTGGTCTGATCTGGTCTGGTCTGGTCTGATCTGATCTGATCTGATCTGATCCGGTCTGGTCTGATCCGGTCTGGTCTGATCTGATCTGATCTGATCTGATCCGGTCTGGTCTGATCCGGTCTGGTCTGGTCTGATCTGATCTGATCTGATCTGATCTGATCTGATCCGGTCTGGTCTGATCCGGTCTGGTCTGGTCTGATCCCGTCTGGTCTGGTCTGGTCTGATCCGGTCTGGTCTGGTCTGGTCTGGTCTGGTCTGGTCTGAGCCGGTCTGGTCTGGTCTGGTCTGATCCGGTCTGGTCTGGTCTGGTCTGATCTGATCTGGTCTGATCTGGTCTGGTTTGGTCTGATCCGGTCTGGTCTGGTCTGGTCTGGTCTGGTCTGATCCGGTCTGGTTTGGTCCGGTCTGATCTGGTCTGGTCTGATCTGTTCTGGTCCGGTCTGATCCGGTCTGGTCCGGTCTGATCCGGTCTGGTCTGGTCTGATCCGGTCTGGTCCGGTCTGATCCGGTCTGGTCCGGTCTGATCCGGTCTGGTCTGGTCTGGTCTGATCCGGTCTGATCCGGTCTGGTCTGGTCTGATCCGGTCTGGTCTGGTCTGATCCGGTCTGGTCCGGTCTGATCCGGTCTGGTCTGGTCTGATCCGGTCTGGTCTGGTCTGATCCGGTCTGATCCGGTCTGGTCTGGTCTGATCCGGTCTGATCCGGTCTGGTCTGGTCTGATCCGGTCTGATCTGGTCTGGTCTGGTCTGATCCGGTCTGGTCTGGTCTGATCCGGTCTGATCCGGTCTGGTCCGGTCTGATCCGGTCTGGTCTGGTCTGATCCGGTCTGGTCTGGTCTGATCCGGTCTGATCCAGTCTGGTCTGGTCTGATCCGGTCTGATCCGGTCTGGTCTGGTCTGATCCGGTCTGATCCGGTCTGGTCTGGTTCAATTCAATTCAATTCAATTCAATTCAATTCAACTTTATTTATATAGCATCAAATCACGGCAATGCCATCTCAAGACGCTTTACAGACAGAGGGGAAAACATAATGAAGGCCAATTCATAACAGCCTTTATAAGGAAACCAACAGATTGAGTTGAGTCCAACTCAATCTCCCATCCTGAGCAAGCACACAGGCAACAGTGGGAAGGAAAAAACTCCCTTTTAACAGGAAGGAAACCTCCGGCAGAACCCGGCTCGGGGACAGGCAGCCTAAACCTATAGGAGCATAACTAAGGGATGGTCTGATCTGGTCTGGTCTGGTCTGATCCGGTCTGGTCCGGTCTGATCCGGTCTGATCCGGTCTGGTCCGGTCTGATCCGGTCTGGTCTGGTCTGGTCTGGTCCAGAACCAGATCCCTCTTCCCGTTTCTGTTCCTGTTTCTCCAGATGCTTTTCTGTGTAGATGACCCCTGATCTTTCAGCCTGCTCTGTCAGTGGACGTTCCCTCCTAGAATGAGGTAAGGTCAGCAGAGGTGGGAAGTCCTGGTCCAGAAAGGTCCTGCCACGGTTCTGGATCTACCTGTACATTTAAACAGGTGTTTTCACCAACAGGCTGGTTTACCTGGTAAATAAACTCTGCTCATTAAAGCTGGTTCTTTTAGGTTCTGGACCAGGAACTGCCACCTCTGAACGTCATTAACGTCATTTTCCTCTAAATGAAATGTTAACAAGTAATAACCGATTCAAAGATCTTCTCAAACCTTCCAATAAACAGGTGAAGACAAGGTGAACCGCTCCATACGAGTCTTTACAGGAGCTTTGTGTGTTTGTTCTGATCTGAGCAGGACTTGAAGCACGTTAGTGTCTGTGGTAGATGCTCTTCTCCAGCCTAGATGTTTCACACAAAGAGTTGTTCCATGGTGTGTCGGGACATTGCTGCTTGCATAAGCTTGGTGTAAAACGCTAGAAAAGCATTTTGCCGTTTGCTTTGTCTTTGCAGATATGAGGTGAGCGATGTTTACAGCGATGGCATCTGCAGTACATGTGTGTGCAGGACACGCGTACTGCGTGTGCAGGAGAGAACAGTGAGTCAGCACATCAGCGTATTAGTGAGCGTGTCCACCTGAGTGATGCAGGCCCCAGTGAAGGCCACGATGACAGCCACTACGTTGACCGTGAGCTGGAACTGCAGGAACTTGGAGATGCTATCGTAGACATTTCGACCCCACATGACCGCTTTGACGATGCTGCTGAAGTTGTCATCAGTCAGGATGATGTCGGAGGCCTCTTTAGCCACGTCTGTCCCTGCAATACCCTGACAGAGATTGAGACAGAGGGAGACGACTCATGACGTGATTCATGCAGGGCGCTTGGCGTGCGACTGTCTGAGCACCGTGCTGTTCTGCCTCCGAGCTCCGCCACTTGGCCTGAGTTCGAGCTTTGGTCAAAAACAAATGCATGCTATTTAAAACAAGTTAAATTCATCTTTCTTTTGTGTTCATTATGAAATGAGCTCATCTGACATCATTAATACGGTTAGAAAGCCTAACTGATCGCATCATAACAACCGCAGAAGGTTTAACAACACACAAACATCAAAGGTGAATAATATATTAGGTTACCATGGCGAAGCCCACATCCGCCTTCTTCAAAGCGGGTCCATCGTTGGTCCCGTCTCCCGTTACTGCGACAACCTGCCTCTGTTCTACGATGCTGCTGTCAATGATGCCTGGACACACGCAGGAAGAAAGAGCCAGCTGAAGCGTGTGTGTTCACTGAGTGATGTGTGTTCCTTCCCGTGTCTCACCTTTAACCAGGGTGTGTTTGTCGGTGGGAGAGGACCGAGCCAGCACGCGAAGCTTGGGCCAGATCTTATCGATGCGCTCCTGTTCGATCTGTCGCACGAAGACAAACGACAAGAAAGTTCAAGAACGGGGAGCGGAGCTCGTCCCACAGGCGGCACTCCTGCAGGCGGCGCTCCTCCTGCAGGCGGCGCTCCTCCTGCAGGCGGCGCTCCTCCTGCAGGCGGCGCTCCTCCTGCAGGCGGCGCTCCTCCTGCAGGCGGCGCTCCTGCAGGCGGCGCTCCTGCAGGCGGCGCTCCTCCTGCAGGCGGCGCTGCTCCTGCAGGCGGCGCTCCTCCTGCAGGCGGCGCTCCTCCTGCAGGCGGCGCTCCTGCAGGCGGCGCTCCTCCTGCAGGCGGCACTCCTGCAGGCGGCGCTCCTGCAGGCGGCGCTCCTGCAGGCGGCGCTCCTCCTGCAGGCGGCGCTCCTCCTGCAGGCGGCGCTCCTCCTGCAGGCGGCGCTCCTCCTGCAGGCGGCGCTCCTGCAGGCGGCGCTCCTGCAGGCGGCGCTCCTGCAGGCGGCGCTCCTCCCGCAGGCGGCGCTCCTCCCGCAGGCGGCGCTCCTGCAGGCGGCGCTCCTCCTGCAGGCGGCGCTGCTCCTGCAGGCGGCGCTCCTCCTGCAGGCGGCGCTCCTCCTGCAGGCGGCGCTCCTGCAGGCGGCGCTCCTCCCGCAGGCGGCGCTCCTCCCGCAGGCGGCGCTCCTGCAGGCGGCGCTCCTGCAGGCGGCGCTCCTGCAGGCGGCGCTCCTGCAGGCGGCGCTCCTGCAGGCGGCGCTCCTCCTGCAGGCGGCGCTCCTCCCGCAGGCGGCGCTCCTGCAGGCGGCGCTCCTGCAGGCGGCGCTCCTGCAGGCGGCGCTCCTGCAGGCGGCGCTCCTCCTGCAGGCGGCGCTCCTCCCGCAGGCGGCGCTCCTCCTGCAGGCGGCGCTGCTCCTGCAGGCGGCGCTCCTCCTGCAGGCGGCGCTCCTGCAGATGCTCCCGGGGAGGAGAAGGCGTTTCTTCTTTAGTTTGGATGATGAAGTCAGTTCTGGTGACAGAATTACTACACATGTGGAAATGTACATGTATGTAAAACACTGAAGTTTTCTCTTCCAGATGCCTGGAATGAAATGTTTTACAAACAAACTGCTCCTCGGGGATAACAAGGTTTCCCTGGCCTTGACCTTTCCTGCCTCGTGGATATTCATCTTCCCTGCTTGCTAAAAGCTTGCTAGCGAACAGACAGAGAAGATAAGAAACCGAGTGGAGCAGTTTTATAGAGTTAAGTTGAAAAGCTGCTCCATGATTGTTTCATCAGAGCTGCAGTCACAGTTGTTGTCAGAGGGTTGCTTTCTCATTGATGAAAGCGGAGGATTATTACCAACACCAGACCATTTTACTGCGGGTATTTTAACAAACTTTCACTGGAAACGGCTGGGATTAACGGATAAAATGCTGATATTGACAAACATGGATGAACTGGCTGTGTGACCTTAATCCTTCCATAACAACGGCATCCGGAGCCACATCACTGGTTGGACGTCCATGCTAGTTAGTGTTTCCACTAAAGTTTAATGTGTGTTTAATATATATGTATACGCTGGTAACCAGCATGACCAGAATACTTTTCATCTACAGTCGGATTTAATTTCTGAACTGGTTTGAGCCCACTGCAAGCCTTTTGGAGCAGAGGGCCCCGATGGAAACCAAGCTTTTTACATCGGTAGATTCATCGACTTCCTGACTTAAATGTATATAATAATAAGTAGATAATATGAGTATATAATAAGTATAATAATAAGTATACAATAAGTAGTGACATCTAGTGGCAAAAACTGAACATTGCAACTAAACGATAACCTAAACTGCAGCCGGCACGCAACCAGGAAAAAGCAACCGCCGCTGGATTTAAAGGCAGTATTCGGCCGTCCCTTTTGTTCTTTTCATTCTGTCCTACAGTAATATAAATATAGTCATGAAAATGTTAAAGTTTCTGCTGAGACATCCCCCGTGGATGTTCTGCTCTGGAACTCTGAGGTCCGTGTCTGACCCGCTAGAGGGGAAAGAAATTCACTTACTTCGCCTTTCTCGTTCCTGATTCGCCGGTTGAATTCTTTTCCTTCCAGACAGATGAAGTCATCTCCAGGGTGGATGATGCCGCATTTGGCAGCAATGGCTCTGGCTGTGTTGATGTTGTCCCCGGTGACCATTCGCACTGTGATGCCCGCACGCTGACACTTACGGATGGCGTCAGGTACCTTCCACACAGACAGACAATGTCACTAACTTTTAAAGCGCAGATCGAGGCTGTGCAGACTCCGTTGCAGCAGGATACCTCGGGGCGCACCGGGTCCTCTATCCCAACCACAGTGATGCAGGTCAGCTCCGTCACTATTTCGGCCTCGTTGTCCCATTCTGGCTCCGGGTTGGGTTGCAGATCACGGTACGCAATGCAGATGGTCCTCAGCCCCTCACAGGCCATCGGCTCAATCACCTAGAGAGCCGTTGTTATGACAACCATGTTCAGGAAAACATCCACAAACTGTCCAGGCATCAGAGCCGTGGCCGCTTAGCGTCCTGCACGCAAACGATCATTAAAGCATCTCGCACACGGTTTCCTCTGCAGCGAGAAGACGTGCAACCGGCTGCAGACGGACGGCCGAGGGAAGACAAACGGACACAGAGACATGAAGCTGCCACGATGCAAGCTGCACTGCTGAGCTGCTATCAGGTTGTGGAATCATCCTCATCATCATCTTTATCATCCTCATCATCATCTTTATCATCCTCATCCTCATCATCATCTTTATCATCCTCATTATCATCATCATCATCATCTTTATCATCCTCATCCTCATCATCATCTTTATCATCCTCATTATCATCCTTATCCTCATCATCATCTTTATCATCATCATCATTATTATCCTCATAATCATCCTCATCATCATCTTTATCATCCTCATTATCATCCTCATCCTCATCATCATCTTTATCATCCTCATTATCATCCTTATCCTCATCATCATCTTTATCATCATCATCATTATTATCCTCATAATCATCCTCATCATCATCGTTATCATCCTCATTATCATCCTCATCCTCATCATCATCTTTATCATCCTCATTATCATCCTTATCCTCATCATCATCTTTATCATCATCATCATTATTATCCTCATAATCATCCTCATCATCATCTTTATCATCCTCATTATCATCCTCATCCTCATCATCATCTTTATCATCCTCATTATCATCCTCATCCTCATCATCATCTTTATCATCCTCATTATCATCCTCATCCTCATCTTTATCATCCTCATTATCATCCTCATCATCATCCTCATCATCATCTTTATCATCCTCATTATCATCCTTATCCTCATCATCATCTTCATCATCCTCATAATCATTATCCTCATAATCATCCTCATCATCATCTTCATCATCCTCATTATCATCCTCATCCTCATCATCCTCATAATCATCCTCATCCTCCTCCTCATCATCATAATCCTCATCATCATTATTATCCTCATCATCATCATCATCCTCATCTTTATTATCCTCATTATCATCCTCATCATCCTCCTCATCATCATCATCATCATTATCCTCATCATCATCATCATCATCATCTTCATCCTCATCATCATCATCATCCTCATCATCCTCCTCCTCATCATCATCATAATCCTCCTCATCATTATCCCCATCATCATCATCCTCATCATCATATTTATCCTCATCATCATGATCCTCATCATATTTATCCTCATCCTCATCCTCCTCCTCCTCCTCATCATCATATTTATCCTCATCATCATCTTTATCATCATCATCACCATCCTCATCGTCATCCTCATCATCATCCTCATCCTCATCATTATTATCCTCATCATCCTCCTCCTCCTCATCATCATCCTCATCATATTTATCCTCATCACCATCATCCTCCTCATCCTCCTCCTCATCATCCTCATCATATTTATCCTCATCATCAGCATCCTCATCATCATCATCCTCATAATTATCCTCATCTTCATCCTCATCATCATCATCCTCATCATATTTATCCTCATCATCCTCATCATCAGGGGGGGTGACACATCGTGACAGTTTCAGGATGTAATAACTTCACGTCGTCATCGTTGTAATTTTGGAGCGTGTTCTAATGACTCGTCAGCTCCTCGAACATGGCCTTATAGTCATCTTTGCAGCATAATATGTCGTAGCTCATGAGTGAAATCGTGCACACGCCTCATGGAGCGCTGATTGCGTAAGAGGTAAAAATACGGTGGTGCATGAAATGAGGCCACTAAACACAAAGCATGTATTCGGCCCGTTTGTTCCTCCTCTACATGGACACACATCTGTAAGGAAGGAACAGCAGTCCAGTCAGCAGAGCTTCTGTTTAGTGTCGCTTACTGGTTTCCAGTCTGGACAAACCAGATGTGATGGCCATTTAATCACGTCTTCACATGGCGAACATAACGACATGGTGTGTGTGTGTGTGTGTGGGGGGGGGGGGGTACAGTCCAGTCTGATCCGGTCAGTTCGACTCTGGTCTGGTCCGGTCCAGTCTGGTAGACTCCAGTCTGGTCTGGTCTGGTCCAGTCTGGTAGACTCCAGTCTGCTCTGGTCCGGTCCAGTCTGGTCCGGTCAGTTCAAGTCTGCTCTGCTCCGGTCCAGTCTGGTAGAGTCTGGTCTGGTCCGGTCCAGTCTGGTAGACTCCAGTCTGCTCTGCTCCGGTCCAGTCTGGTAGACTCCAGTCTGGTCTGGTCTGGTCCAGTCTGGTAGACTCCAGTCTGCTCTGGTCCGGTCCAGTCTGGTCCGGTCAGTTCAAGTCTGCTCTGCTCCGGTCCAGTCTGGTAGAGTCTGGTCTGGTCCGGTCCAGTCTGGTAGACTCCAGTCTGCTCTGCTCCGGTCCAGTCTGGTAGACTCCAGTCTGCTCTGGTCCGGTCCAGTCTGGTAGACTCCAGTCTGCTCTGGTCCGGTCCAGTCTGGTCCGGTCAGTTCAAGTCTGCTCTGCTCCGGTCCAGTCTGGTAGAGTCTGGTCTGGTCCGGTCCAGTCTGGTAGACTCCAGTCTGCTCTGCTCCGGTCCAGTCTGGTCCGGTCAGTTCAAGTCTGCTCTGCTCCGGTCCAGTCTGGTAGAGTCTGGTCCGGTCCGGTCTGGTAGACTCCAGTCTGCTCTGATCCGGTCCAGTCTGGTCTGGTCAGTTCAAGTCTGCTCTGCTCCGGTCCAGTCTGGTAGAGTCTGGTCCGGTCCGGTCTGGTAGACTCCAGTCTGCTCTGATCCGGTCCAGTCTGGTAGAGTCTGGTCTGGTCCGGTCCTGTCTGGTAGACTCCAGTCTGGTCTGGTCCGGTCCAGTATGGTCAAGTCCAGTCTGGTCCAGTCCAGTCTGATAGAGTCCTTCCAGTCCAGTCCGGTCTGGTACAGTCCAATTCCAGTCTTGTCCGGTCTGCTAGAGTCCAGTCTGGTCTTGTCCGGTCTGGTTCGTTCTGGTAGAGTCCAGTCCAGTCCAGTCCAATCCAGTCCGGTCCGGTAGAGTCCAGTCCTGTCCGGTCTGGTCAGTTCTGGTAGAGTCCAGTCCAGTGTGGTCCGGTCTGGTCTGAACCAGTACTGCGTGCGACTAGATCCAGTGGCGGTATGCAGTAGCAGGAAGACAGGAGTGTCTCAATCAGACCCAGTCGTTCTGGCTCAGAAGAGAGCTGCCTTGTCAGAGTACATGATTCCACTGGGTGGAGCCTGGTCCGGACATCTCCCCCTACTCCACCTCCTGCCCAGGGATCTCCTCTGCACCCAGACACCGCTTTTAATGTCTTTACGTTTGTTTCAAAATGTCCTGATTAAAGTCAGCCGGTTGCTATGGAGATCAGTGCGTTTGATCTAATCCACTGGTACGTTTACCGGTCCACGGACCAGAGGAGGGGCAGGTCCACCTTGGATTTTAGTTTGTATGTTGTGGATGTTTATGAAAGGAAATAGTCTGATGTGTTTTATTGCTGCCCACTCCACAGCCTGCAGGAGAACACTAGCGTAGTTTTATTTGTCTGCATTTTGCTGTTTTAAAATGCATGAAGTCACAGACAGACAAAGGTTTACGAATTTAAAACTCCTTTCACTCCCACAAAGCCCCCATTCTCACATCTGGTGGTCTTCCAGCAAATTTGCTACTATTAATAAACAGGCTTTTTTTCTTTATTATCCAAACATTTCATTTTCCAAATTAGACATATCCTCATTGCAAAGACCTTCATTTACATAATTCTCATGTAAATGAGAAGAGGAATTTAATGAAAGAGGTTTAATGAATAAATGACTGTCCAAGGAGATCTGATCTACCGCCAAGCTAATATGCATCCTTATGATCAGAAACTATCCATCCATCCATACATCCATCCATCCATCCATCCATCTTCTGCCGCTTATCCGGGGTCGGGTCGCGGGGGCAGCAGCCTAAGCAGGGAAGCCCAGACTTCCCTCTCCCCAGCCACATTTGCCAACTCTGCGGGGGGATCCCGAGGCGTTCCCAGGCCAGCCGAGAGATATAATCCCTCCAGCGTGTCCTGGGTCTTCCCCGGGGTCTCCTCCCAGAGGGACGTGCCTGGAACACCTCACCAGGGAGGTCCAGGAGGCATCCTGACCAGATGCCCGAGCCACCTCAACTGGTTCCTCTCGATGCGAAGGAGCAGCGGCTCTACTCTGTTCTCCTCCCGGATGACCGAGCTCCTCACCCTATCTCTAAGGGAGAGCCCGGCCACCCTGCGGAGGAAACTCATTTCAGCCGCCTGTATACGAGATCTGGTTCTTTCAGTCACGACCCACAGCTCATGACCATAGGTGAGGGTAGGAACGTAGATCGACTGGTAAATCGAGAGCTTCGCCTTCTGGTTCAGCTCCTTCTTCACCACGACAGACCGGCGCAGAGCCCGCATTACTGCAGACGCCTCACCGATCTGTCTGTCCATCTCGCGCTCCATCCTTCCTTCACTCGTGAACAAGACCCTGAGATATTTAAACTCCTCCACTTGAGGCAGGACCTGACTCCCGACCCGGAGAGGGCAATCCACCCTATTCCGGCTGAGGACCATGGTCTCAGATTTTGAGGTGCTGATTCTCATCCCAGTCGCTTCACACTCGGCCGCGAATCGCTCAAGTGAGAGCTGGAGATCACGACCAGACGAAGCCAACAGGACCACGTCATCCGCAAAAAGCAGGGACCCAATCCTGAGGCCACCAAGTCGGATCCCCTCAACACCTCGGCTGCACCTAGAAATTCTGTCCGTAAAGTTATGAACAGAATCGGTGATAAAGGGCAGCCTTGGCGGAGTCCAACCCTCACCGGAAACGAATCCGACTTACTACCGGCAATGTGGACCAAGCTCTGACACCTGTCGTACAGGGACCGGACAGCTCGTACAAGGGGGTCCGGTACCCCATACTCCCGGAGTACCCCCCACAGGAGCCCCCGGGGGACACGGTCGAATGCCTTCTCCAGGTCCACAAAGCACATGTAGACTGGTTGGGCAAACTCCCATGCCCCCCCCAGGACCCCAAAGAGGGTATAGAGCTGGTCCACTGTTCCACGACCAGGACGAAAACCACACTGCTCCTCCTCAATCCGGGATTCGACTATCCGGCGGACCCTCCTCTCCAGGACCCCTGAATAGACCTTACCAGGGAGGCTGAGGAGTGCGATTCCTCTGTGATTGGGGCACATCCTCACTGTCCCCGATGTCCATGCGATGCTGAAGAGGCGTGTCAGCCAGGACAGCTCCACAGCATCCAGAGTCTTAAGGAACGCGAATATCATCCACCCCCGGGGCCTTGCCGCCAAGGAGATGTACCCATCAGCTGCCTCCAGAGTCCCACAGGACAAGAAGACCCGATAGGACTCCTTCTTCAGCTTGATGTCCAAGTCCAATAACAAAACACCATTTGGGTTCAGAGGGGGGGGATCATGCCCAATCACTCCCCTCCAGGTCTCACTGTCATTGCCCACGTGACCATTGAAGTCCCCCAGCAGAACAATGGAGTCCCCAGAAGGAGCACCCTCCAGCACTCCCTCCAAGGACTCCAGAAAGGGTGGGTACTCTGAACTGCTGTTCGGTGCATAAGCACAGACAACAGTCAGGACCCGTCCCCCCACCCGGAGGCGGAGGGAAACTACCCTTTCATCCACCGGGGTAAACCCCAACGTGCAGGCACCAAGCTGGGGGCTGATGAGAATGCCCACACCTGCTCGGCGCCTCTCACCATGAGCAACTCCAGAGTGGAAGAAAGTCCAGCCCCTCTCGAGGGTACTGGTTCCAGAGCCCAAGCCATGCGTCGAGGTGAGTCCAACTATATCTAGCCGGAACCGCTCAACCTCGTGCACAAGCTCAGGCTCCTTCCCCACCAGAGAGGTGACGTTCCACGTCCCTAGAGCCAGCTTCTGCAGCCGGGGATCGGACCGCCAGGGTCCCCGCCCCTTGCTGCCGCCCAGCTCACATTGCACCCGACCCCTACGGCTCCTCCCGCAGATGGTGAGCCCACGGGAGGTGGGGCCCATGTAACCCTTTCGGGCTGAGCCCGACCGGGCCCCATGGGCGAAGGCCCGGCCACCAGACGCTCGCTCCCGTACCCCACCTCCAGGCCTGGCTCCAGAAGGGGGTCCCGTTGACCCGCGTCCGGGCAAGGGAACATTTATGACCCTGGTTGTCGTCATCATAGAGTTAATGATCAGAAACATTTCTCACATTTCTTCTTCTATCTGACTTCTCCCTTCAGGCTGTGTGAGCTCCTCCAGCAGAACGTTTGTATGAAGGCACGTAAAAACTCCACATTTGTACCTTTAATGCTCCCAGCCAGCCTCACCTGTTTGACCATCTCATCTCTGTCACGTGGGCGGAAACTGCGAGCTTCTCCGTTGGCGTCCAGGATGTAGGAGCACCTGGACAGACACGAGACATCGCCTCACATTTAAACTGTCCAGCAAGTCTAAAGCCAGTCTGGTCTGGTTTCATTTCTTCCATCACTCACTTCTTCAGCATGATCTCAGAGGCTCCTTTGCTGTAGAGGCGGAAGGTGCCGTCAGGCAGCTTGATCACTGTGCTCATGGACTTCCGCACTGAGTTGAACGTATACACCTGAGAGACAGGACAGAGGATTAAATGCTGAGCTGCATATTCAAAGTTGAACTTATTTAAAGGACAGTTTCTATTAGCTGCATCCAAACTTGTTTATGAAGAAAGAAGTTTGAACCCGTCTGAGCAAAGACGTCGGAATACCTGCATAAACACCACTTTGCATTAAATTTAGCAAATCGTTCATAAATCTCAGGCACGTCCCTCTGGGAGGAGACCCCGGGGAAGACCCAGGACACGCTGGAGGGATTATATCTCTCGGCTGGCCTGGGAACGCCTCGGGATCCCCCCCGCAGAGTTGGCAAATGTGGCTGGGGAGAGGGAAGTCTGGGCTTCCCTGCTTAGGCTGCTGCCCCCGCGACCCGACCCCGGATAAGCAGCATGAAGACGAGACGAGACGTTCATAAATCTGGGAAACGGCTCGAACAGCAAGAAACTTTTTCAGTGAAATCAGACTGAGGATCCAGTAAAACTACAAGTCGGCCTGAAACTCGCTGCGTATCCCTGTATGCGTGCAGAACCTGTTAGAAATCAGGAAGGCATCGCAGCCTGCCGACAGCAACATGGAGGCTAAATCTGCTAACTTCCCAGTGTGTGTCGTCGTCTGCATGTGGAGTCTAGAATTCTGTGTGTGTGGCTGAACGGTTTGCAGGTGATCTGTTATCTGCAGGATGTGTGACTCCTCTCCAACATGCCGGATAAGCCACATGTTGGATGATTGTTTCCTCCTTCATCCCAGAAATATTCCCACCAGGCGTTCTCTGCGTCTCCTTGCTTTGTTTCCACGTCTCCTTCTGGTGACAATAACTGCAGCCATGTGCACAATTACACACATACACTGTATGTCCTTTAGAAACATTGTTAATATAATCAATCAGCAATAGGTTTCATAAATCACACTGCAGCTGCTGAAGCAACACATGAACATGTTCTCCTCCCAACACATGCGTGTGAACGGTCTAGAACTATTCTGTAACCTTGGAGAAGCAACCCTCAGAGCGCAGTTTGTACATGTTTCAGCACATGCCAACCTTTAGTAGATCCAGGTCTAAATATCCAGGGATTTATCTGAACAGCTTTAGAGACCTGATGTAAGAATGAATCACGTCTGCAAACATCAGGCAGCAGATGCTTTACTTTTTATCTGCTCAGGAGAGACGTCTACGGAGGCGCTTTTTGCTTTAGCGTGGCGAGGGCGGGGAACGTCCCCCGCAGTCTGCTGTGAGGCGGGTGACGTGTAGTCTACGCCAGGTCTCACACCCCCACACCTCCAGTTAAACGGCGGCCTGCAGAACTGCAGCTCAGAGTGGTGTGAAAATCCAGGATGCTCAGAGGAAAAAGCCTAACTTCTGATGTTTTCACCATGAACAAGTTCTCCTTTCTCCAGCGAAAGGCTTGGACTTGCTCTGGACATCAGGACAGTTTCCATCTGCAGCTATGTGACAACTGTTTATCTGATGCACACAAAGACCTGAATGTTTTCCCTTCATGCTGGGGGAACTTCTGCGATCCGTGGAGCCTGTAAATAAGTACTAAAACATGTCTGCGTTATGGGATGAAGACGACCATACTTATGAAAGGAGGTGAAGCTGAGATTTGACGTGACTGGAAGTTCTGGAAGTTAGAATAAACGTTATTTATGCTGGAGCAGAATGTGAAGATGGCCACTTCTTTACCTTGTACAGTCTCTCCTCAGGGATCTGCTCTCTCACCGGGGCGTAGTCCCGCTGAAGGTCCAGTACAAACCCCAGCAGGCCGCACTCGGTTTTGTTGCCCACCTGCTTGGCCAGACCCCCCTCCACATCCGGCGGCTGTTGGGAGTACAAGTCATGTGGTGTGGAGGTGAGAGAAAGGAGGCAGATAGAGCAGTGAAAATGTGTTTTATCATGACTGAAGGCTCTGCAAACATGCCAGATTCCATCAGATTTTCTGCAGAACACTTGTGCCTCCCTGCAGGACTCACTAAGATCTTGGAGGTGTAAGCACTGTTGATGGCGATGGCGTTGACCAACAGGTCCAGAGTCCGAGGGTTGATCTGTCCGGGGTCTGGGATCACACGGTGGTGCACATCACCTGGATGCAACAAGAAGTTCTGTCTCATCAGAATCACCTTCCGAGCTGCGGCTGCATGCAGGTAACCAACAGCGCAGGGGGGAGGAGGTGATGCCTCACCTAGGTAAGTCTGCACCACGGTCATTCGGTTGGTGGTGAGGGTGCCCGTCTTGTCAGAGCAGATGGCCGTGGCGTTGCCCATGGTCTCGCACGCATCCAGATGTCGCACAAGGTTGTTGTCCTTCATCATTTTCTGTGAGTAAAATTGTTTATTGTTATTACTTAAAGGCTGCGTGGAGGAAACAGTCCGCCATGTTGGTCATGTCAGAGTGGAAAATGGAATTAAGCCATAAAACACACGAAAGCAGACAAGTTTAAACTGTTTTGGATAAAACTAAACACTCTGACTGACATTTTACTTTAATTTAGCAAATAAATTGTGTGGAGAAATGATTTCATGCCAGATTCCGGCTGCACCACGCATCAGTCCTGCTTAACGACGGCAGAATCCCGGCTGGGTTCCACCTGCAGCTCGTTTCCTCATGTTTGTCTCGTTTACTGAAGCAAACACATGTAAAGTTCAGCATTTAGAGCAGGGGTGTCCAGTCGGTCCTCGAGGCCCGCTGCCCTGCACGTTGTCCATGTATCCCTGCTCCAACACACCTGGCTTCCATGGATCCAACAGCCTATGACATTCTGCACAGGTTAGTGTTAGTCAGGAGGTTGGAGCAGGGATGCATGGAAAGCTGCAGGATCGGGTTCTCCTGTTCAACACGACTCCTCTCTACGCTCATGAGACAGAATAAAACCCACCACTGTTCCCATTATGCTACAGTCCTTCTGTTCTGATCATGAATATTCCAGTTATTCCAGCTGGAAGTGCTGCTGGACTGGGAAATGCTCTTTTCATAAGACGTTATGAGGAAAACTAACAGGATGCCGTGTTCCTTTCTGATCTCTAACCCTGACGGGAGAAACGGATGTTTTTATTCTGATCTCAGACGGGAAGTAAATAATTACATTAATAATTACAATTATTATATTCATCCTAACAGAACACGGATGACTTGACACACATCCTTCTTTCTGACAGCCAGACGCTGAGACGTCGACATGAACCAGTAAAACGTAGGATTTTTCATGCATCATAGTTCTTCTACCTTCCTCAGCCTGTTTCCACGGTGAGAGGACAACAGGAGAAACTGCTGATTGGATGCCCCCCCATGTTGTCCACTGGTACCTCCCCGCCTCTTACACCAGCTTAATATAGTTTTAATTGTCGTTGCGTTTATTATATTAGTAGCATGGTTTGCACTTCAGGACCGCTGCAGGGTTTGGATGAAGAACAGCCTCTCAGCTTCCATCCACACATCAGTCAGTAGAGCACATGCAGGGATCTACCTTGACAGAATAAGCCAGAGAGATGGTGACAGCGAGAGGTAAACCCTCCGGCACGGCCACCACCAGCACGGTCACTCCAATGATGAAGAACTTGACAAAATACTGGATGTATATTGGAGTACACTCCGGCAGCCAGGAGTTTCCTGCAACACAGAGCACCGGGCTTCATGACGAGCCAAGCCAGACGTGTCACCATGAAACGCAACGTTTTCCACACAGACCTTTCACTACGAATGTGTTGATGACGAAGAAAAGCACCAGAATGATGACAGTAATGGCCGACATCACCAAACCTGCAGGGAGAGAAAAGGAAAGCGTCGACAGGTTTTTAATCCAGCATCATTCCATGCTACACACATTCTGTCCCATCACGTCGGCCATAGCTGGCCGCAGTTTTTAAATCAGGACTGATTTCGCTGATATTTAGCCGGCCAGTTAAAACACAGTTTCACCAGTTTAAAGCTGAAACAGTATTTCCTGCCATAAGAATGAAAAGGTAGAGCTGAATGTTCCAGAGCTACAGTTTAAGTAGATCTGCAGCCCCTCGGTCCAGCAGAGCGGAGCTTTGCTTCACAGCCAGCCGCTACGTGGCTAACAGAGAGCTAACTGCTCTAACCATTCAACATGCAGAAACAACATATTCAGCATATTCATCTCAGGTTTCTTGTCTCGGCTCAGAAATGATCTGATCCAAAGGGGGACTTTGCACCTCAAGGCCAGGTCTCCCTCCGAAGAGGGATTTGGTCTCAAAGTGTCTCCTGGTAAATAAAAAACAAATGAAGGAAGGTAAGATCTTGTGGTTCTGCTGGTGGAACCAGCCTCTTTTCTGCACAAAGCCAAAGCTGACCAGGATTCCAGCAAACTACCACGATGCACCTGCAGCGCGGCGGCGCGGCCTCAGAATGGACGCCACGCGATCCTCCTTCATCACAGATGAAGGCTGATCACGTTTCAGGCTCCATGAAACGATCCTGCGATGGAAGAGACGCAGGTATTTACAGACTCCTCCTGCGTTGCACGAAGGTCTGAAATGACTCTTTTCATCTTTTAAGACTAAAAAAACCCTCAGACAGACATTTTCTCGGCAGCGTGCTCTTGTTGCAACGCCATCCTCTCTGAAGCTCTGTGTGATCACATTCCAGCACACCACATCTACATGTCTGGTTTTTACTGCAGAGTTCCTACGCGTGCATGTGTGTTAGATTCTCATTTAAATGGCATTAAGCCGACCGGCTTGGCGCCGCCAGCGTACCTGCTTTGCCGATCTGAACGGCCAGTTTGGTCAGCTTGCCCTGCAACACACTCTTCTCTTTCTTTGGAACGTTGGTCTTCTTCTTCTCTCTGTCCTCCACCTCCCCTCCCTCTGCGCTCTTCAGAGGCTGCATCTCCATGGCAACACCTCCATCCTGCTTCTTGGCTGAAAAAACACAAACAAAACATAAAAGATGGATAAGTTCTGGTACGTTCCTGTCGGCAGAGACCTGGAACGGATGTAATCCCTCGCCAGGCCGGGCTGGTCATGGACACGTTTTACCTTTGTTCTGGTTGTTCTCCACGGCGCCGTCAGGCTGCTTTCCTGAGAGACGGAGAGCTCGGTTAGACTTGTCAGAGTCACAAACAGTTCATATTTCTGATTTTGGGACAGAAAAGCAAAAAGCCACAGAGAAACAAAGCTGAAGGGAAGAATAGTCAAGGATCACACATGTTCATCCAGCAGATCCAGAAACATGGTTAGAGTCCATCAGGTCACTTTCACTGCACCGTGGGGTCCACTCAGGACTGAGGAAAGGAGCGGGACACACAACTTTACGCTCACATACCATTGGTGACTGTGCTGTTACTGGCATCTGTAGATGAGATGAGCAACTGAGAAGTGTCATCTGTTTCAGGAATGTGTGAAGAAGGAAGGTTTTGGGGGGAAATGTGGCAAAAAGGGAAAAAAGAGCAAAAAAAGGGAAGAATAAAAACCTCAAGCAGCGCCGAGACGACAGTAAAGAAGAAAAATGAAATGTAATATTACCTCAGCTTTGACATGAAGGCTAAGGACAACCAGGGCTAGGAAGAGCTAACATGTTATGGTATTTGTAGACGGATTCTGAATTATTGATTAGCTCCAGTAAATCCTGGCTGAGTGATCCAGCTCACACTACAGGAACAGAAGCACCACCATAAATAATAAGATAGTGAATAAACATCATCAACTAATGTGTTGTCATGTGTTTCCTGATGATGTTGTCTCCATGTATGATGCCAGCGACACGGCATGCCCCCCCCCCCCGTAGCGGAGGCGATAACGACATCCACCTGAAAGGTCTGCAGCCTGTCTGCAGCTGTGCTCCGACTGCAGGGCCCTTCCAGAGCAGATGTGAACATAGACTAATGCTTCATGCACTGACCAACCAGCGCTCCTCTCCCTTACCCCCCCACCCTGCCTCCTCCCCCACTCTCTCAATAATTGATTGAATCTGCAGCTTCTCTCAGATTAAAGGAGGGAAGTGAAACAACAGAGTGGAAATGCAGAGACAGAACAGTGAGAGAGGGGTGAAGAACAGACCGGGTTAGGGAGTGGGGGGGTGGGAAGTTGGGGGGGGCGATGGATGGGAGGATGTGGGTTAAATGATCGGTGAGGTTAAACTGCTGCATTTCCTGTCTAACCACACGGACACATGGCTGCTGCAGAGTGTGAGCATGGATGGATTATGACATCAGGCCTCGGGGCACAGATGTGACCCCCCCCTCCCCGCCCCCTCCCTGAGTGAGAAGGCAGCCATGACAGGCATCCCTGCTGATTGTCTCCATGTCTTTGTGCTTCATGTTCTCTGGACGTCTGTTCCCCTCATCAGCTTGTTGATGCTTCATCTTCTCCCCCCGTATGTCTGCAGGGTCTTCTGGACCTCTTTTGGACCTTCTCATGTCTCGTTGCAGCACTTTTGGGACTTTGTGTGGCTGTTTGTGTCTGTCTCTGAGTGTTTGTGGGGATTCTGTCATCTCTCTGCCATCGCTGTCTCTTAAGGCCTTTTTCTCTCTCAGTGGTCCTTTTGTCATGTGTCTGTTTTCGCTTTATGGCCTTGTTGTGGAAGAAAATCTCATGTCTGGACATTTTAAGTCTTCTGCATGTATTTATGGGTTGTTCTCTGTTGTCGGTTATTTCTTGTCTCTCTGCTGTAATTTTTAATTAAACGTCATTTTGTGACTCCTTGTCCATCTTATATCTCTTCGCAGTCCTTTTTGAGTCTTTTATGGTTGTTTGGTGTCTTTTTGTGGGTTTTTGTTTTAACTTTATTCTGTTCAGCTGGGTATGTTGGTTTATGGCTATCTGACTTTATTCCAAATTCTGAATATATCATTACATTTCCAGTCATTTCAAATAGATGTTCATGTCTTGGAGCCCCCTCTTGCAGCCAGAAGCTTTTTCAGCAGCCCATCCATGTGTGTGTGTGTGTGTGTGTGTGTGTGTGTGTGTGTGTGTGTGTGTGCATATTAACTGGCTTGAGAGGACTGAAATAATTATCCATGGAGATGCTAGAAAGGACCTGTTCTCTGCAGACTTGCTTACAGAAAAACAAAGTAAAAGCTTCATAATTTGTTCATTTCTCCTTTAAACTATGAAGAAGCTGAAATACGACTTTTAAAACACAATATCTTGAACTTTTGGTGAAAAAGTAAGTGTAAAAGTTCTTCCACCAGATCTCTTACCTTTCTTCTCTTTCCCATCTTCCTCCATGTCTCCGGCACCCAGCAGGGTGAAGATGATGCCCGTCTGGGAGTTCACACCTACAGCCGTCACCAGCATCCTGCCCGAGCCCTCCATCACATGGGTCCCTAAACATCCAAACACACTGATTCTGTTACGAGATGGGTGGCGCGCACAAACGGCTTAGCTCCTGATAATATTTATCATGCCAGGAGAAGATCTCCTGGCTGTGTGGTCAGACGGAGCTTTGGGCTTTTAGACGTCAGTAAAGCTGAAAAACGTGACTTAGAGACCCTAAAACATGCAAAGTTGTGTCTTTGTTCCCCTCTCTTTCAGAAGCGTGAAAAAACGGTCCATAAATAGACCAGGATGAGGAACATGGTCCAGCCTGGTGCAAACATTAGGAGTCAACCCAACATTCAGCCACGGTTCATCACACCGCTCACACAAAAGCTGAAATATTCCATTCCACCATATTTCCACCAACGTCTGAAGACGTTTCTGCAGAGGTTGAGTGAGGAAGATGTGTTTTCTTCCTCATTCTAAACTTCGTTCTCCTGACTTTCATCCCACCTGCAGATGTCTCCGCCACCTCTAATCCAGTTCACTGAGACCCCATCCTTACTGGTCTCTGTGATGCTTAATGCACCAGTTAGTTGCTCCATTAAAGTCTAACTGTCAAACAAACAGCCTCGTAAATCAATTCATTTTTCCATCCCATAACTGATCTCCAAAGAACCCGACTGAACTGATCGGCAGTAAAATACTTTTTCCCACCAGTCCATCTACGGTAAGATCTATAATAAGATTCATGTGAGTCTTTATGTTATTTTATCACGTGTTGTAGATTATTAGAGTAGTTTTCGTTTGACTTTAAGTCTAAAATTTGCATGAGACCAACATAACAACTTTACTGACATTATCTCCCAATTCAGTTGTTTTTATTGTTTTTCCATAACTTAATGGTGATTTAACACATGCCTGTTTGTGTTTTCATCCTGGACAACATGACACGACTTTCCTTTAAGGGCTTCAGTGAAGCTGAAAAGTTTGACAAAATCAGTGAAAGTCAAGAGAAATGTCCTCAGTTTTAACAAAATGGTGAAGTTTTAGCTCCAGGTGGCTTTCATAATGCGATGATAGAAATAAAGGCAGGTGGAAACCACACCTGTGGAGCAGTTCTGACATCCTGAACGCGCTGAAGCCCTGATGGAGCACACCATCAGTCAGCTGTTCCTGTTTCTTCAGAGTAAGGAAGGAATAAACGTGCTCGGCTGAGTAAAATGCAGAAGAAGACAACTGGTTTTGTTTGCGCCTAAAAGCTTTTCCCAGTCAGCAGCTCTTTGAAAACACACTTTGTCACTTTTTTAGGACTTTTGGAAACATAATATTTGCACCTAAAATCTTGTTTCAACAGCTTAACTCCAGCAGGTTTTCTGGGATGAAGGCTAAAGATATTCTTCTTAAGGTTCTGGTGCTTTTGTTTGTCCCCTCTGGGCTACCGTAGGAACATCGTTCTGCAACAAGGTTGTGTTTTCGTCAGTCATTATGAAGCAATTCTTTTCTAACTCCATTCATACAAGAGGAACAAATTTTACCTGTTTTATAATTTACACAAATAGAAACAAAGTTAAGTGTATTTTGCCGCTTTTCGTTGCTTTTCAGATGTTTTTCCAGTTTTAGCTAAATGAAGCCCACCATTCATCCCACAGCTGTCTGCCAGCTGTTGCTTTGTCTGGTCGGGGACAGAAAGCTGCTGTAGAATCATACCGGACAGAGGGACGTGTTTACTGCACACCGAGGCCAGGAGAAGATGAGAAGCAGCACTGGAAGAAAGGAAACAAACCTGAGAGCAGCATGGGATCCTTATCCACAGATTTGCGTACGTGGTCAGACTCTCCTGTGAGCGAGCTCTCGTCTATCTTCAGGTCGTTGCCTTGGACCAAGATGCCGTCTGCAGGCAGCAGGTCCCCTGAAACATGCACAGGTTGCTGATAAATTAACTTTGCATGGGTGTCCTGTGCTTCCAGTGAGGTCATTCAACGCCTTGACCGACGTTTGGCAGTAAAAGTCACAACAAAGGTCAGCTATACTTTCACTGCACCAACAGCCTCCTTTACTCCATCAATAAACCTCCAGCGTGAGGAGAAGACTGTGTCCTGCACTATTTCACATTAAACACACAGTGACTTAGATTCTTTCAGTTTGGAGCAAGTCCTTCTAAAACCCACCTGCATGCCATCGCCCGTGCTCCAAACCCACGTTGATAAACACACCTCAGCCAGACTCCACGTGGACTGACGGAGCGACAGAAGTTTGGTAACGTCTTCGTAAAAACATGCCTAAACGTCTGTTTGACTGTCCAAAGCAGGTCATGTGTGAATGAAGCTGCATCTGTAAAGGTTAGGTAACTGGAGCCTTGACGTACCAGCTGGAGAACCAGTCTGGTGGTCCCCATTACACACATCGCTGCCATGACAACCGCACCTTTTGGTTCAGTTTGTCACATTTTAACGTTACAAACTCTGAACATCTGTACTGAAGCCGAGGGCTCGCTGCAGTCATGCAGACGGCAAAGCTTCTGTTTAACACTCTGGGGACGCCGGCATCGTCGGCGATGCCACGGACCATGTTGTGTTTAATCCAGCATAGCTTTCGAACCATAAAAGATAGAAACTTACTTTTTTTCCCCTCTTAATTGGGAGACTCCGGGCTTTCAGACGGTAGTTCCGGCATCACTGTAGCCCATTCATAAGTGATACAGTGTTGTGTTCCAATCAGAGCCCTTGTCGTTGGCGCATGACATGTGTTTGTCCAATCAGAGCCGATGATGCCTCCTTATTTTTGGAATAAAGTGTGATATTCTAATTTTCGTTTATTTTTTCAGTTGTATTTTTAATTATAATACTCTTTATTTCAAGCAAAGAAGCCTCATTTACATAGCAGTTTATGATATTTCGATTCAAATGAGGTATAGGACATTATGGGGCATTGAAAGGTAGTGTTTTTAGATAGATAGATAGATAGATAGATAGATAGATAGATAGATAGATAGATAGATAGATAGATAGATAGGACTTTATTCATCCCTAAAAGGGAAATTCAAATTGTCTGGCGACTCAATAGACTAAGCTAAAACAGACAGGAGCCACACAGACTTGCAGCCGCTCCGACGGCGCACAGCGATTATAATTATAATTTAAACTAAAAAAGTCATGCAAGGTTTATTTCTCTAAAATACCCCTGCTCCTCAGAGGGTTAAATGTCCCTGCCTGATGTTTGTCCCTCATTAACAGCCGACTCAGCGTCCTCCCTCACCGCGGCGTCCATCACACGTCCATGTGATGGATTATTTCTTGTGAATTCATATTATACATTTCATAATACATTCACAAGATATTCCCAGAACCAGAGATAATCAGAATGGCAGCGTTACGTCTCCTGTCACCTGTCAGCACCTCCTTGTTCTATGGTTAACTTGGAGGTTTTACAGATGGAAAGAACCTGCGTCGGGACGGGAATGACGGGGAACCAGCATCGGGAGGGGAATGACGAGTAACCTGCGTCGGGACGGGAATGACGTGGAACCTGTGTTGGGACGGGAATGACGAGGAACCTGCGTCGGGACGGAAATGACGGGGAACCTGCGTTGGGACGGGAATGACGGGAATCCAGCATCGGGACGGGAATGACGAGGAACCTGCGTTGGGACGGGAAAGACGAGTAACCTGCGTCGGGACGGGAATGACGGGAAACCAGCGTCGGGACGGGAATGACGATAAACCTGCGTCGGGTCGGGAATGACGAGGAGCCTGCGTCGGGACGGGAATGACGGGAAACCTGCGTCGGGACGGGAATGACGAGGAACCTGCGTCGGGACGGGAATGACGGGGAACCAGCATCGGGAGGGGAATGACGAGTAACCTGCGTCGGGACGGGAATGACAAGGAACCTGCTTCGGGACAGGAATGACGAGGAACCTGCGTTGGGACTGGAATGACGAGCAACCTGCGTCGGGATTGGAATGACAGGGAACCTGCGTCGGGATGGGAATGACGGAGAACCTGCGTTGGGACTGGAATGACGGGAAACCAGCGTCGGGACAGGAATGACAAGGAACCTGTGTTGGGACGGGAATGACAAGGAACCTGCGTCGGGACGGGAATGACGGGTAACCTGAGTCGGGACGGGAATGACGGAGAACCTGCGTTGGGACGGGAATGACGGGGAACCTGTGTCGGGACTGGAATGACGAGCAACCTGCGTCGGGATTGGAATGACAGGGAACCTGCGTCGGGACGGGAATGACGGGGAACCTGTGTTGGGACTGGAATGACGAGCAACCAGCGTTGGGACGGGAACGACGGAGAACCTGCGTTGGGACGGGAATGACGGGGAACCTGTGTTGGGACTGGAATGACGAGCAACCAGCGTCGGGATTGGAATGACAGGGAACCTGCGTCGGGACGGGAATGACGGGGAACGGGTAACCTGCGTCGGGACGGGAATGACGGGGAACCTGTGTCGGGACGGGAATGACGGGTAACCTGCGTCGGGACGGGAATGACGGGGAAAGAGTAACCTGCATCGGGACGGGAATGACGGGGAACCTGCGTCGGGACGGGAATGATGGGTAACCTGCGTCGGGACGGGAATGACGGGGAAAGGGTAACCTGCATCGGGACGGGAATGACGGGTAACCGCGTCGGGACGGGAATGACGGACAACCTGCGTTGGGACGGGAATGACGAGGAACCTGCGTCGGGACAGGAATGACGAGGAACCTGCGTCGGGACGGGAATGACGAGGAACCTGCGTCGGGACGGCAATGACGAGGAACTTGCGTCGGGACGGGAATGACGGGGAACCTGCGTCGGTACAGGAATGATGGGAAACCAGAGTCGGGACGGGAATGACGGGTAAAGGGTAACCTGCATCGGGACGGGAACGACGGGGAACCTGCGTCGGGACGGGAATGACGGGTAACCTGCGTCGGGACGGGAATGACTTAGAACCTGCGTCGGGATGGGAATGATAAGTAACCTGCATCGGGACGGGAATTACGGGAAACGGGTAACCTGCGTCGGGACGGGAATGACGGGGAACCAGCATCGGGACGGGAATGACGAGGAACCTGAGTTGGGACGGGAATGACGGGGAACCTGTGTTGGGACTGGAATGACGAGCAACCTGCGTCAGGATTGGAATGACAGGGAACCTGCGTCGGGACGGGAATGACGGGGAACGGATAACCTGCGTCGGGATGGGAATGACAAGGAACCTGCGTCGGGACGGGAATGACGGGTAACCTGCGTCGGGATGGGAATGACGGGTAAAGGGTAACCTGCATCGGGACGGGAACGACGAGGAACCTGCGTCGGGACGGGAATGACGGGTAACCTGCGTCGGGACGGGAATGACGGGGAACGGGTAACCTGCGTCGGGACGGGAATGACGGAGAACCTGCATCGGGACGGGAATGACGGGGAACCGCGTCGGGACGGGAATGACGGACAACCTGCGTTGGGACGAGAATGACGAGTAACCTGCGTCGGGACAGGAATGACGAGGAACCTGCGTCGGGACGGGAATGACGGAGAACCTGCGTCGGGACGGGAATGACTAAGAACCTGCGTCGGGACGGGAATGACGAGAAACCTGCGTCGGGACGGAAATGACGGGAACCCAGCGTCGGGACGGGAATGACGAGAAACCTGTGTCGGGACGGGAATGACGAGGAACCTGTGTCGGGACAGGAATGACGTGGAACCTGTGTCGGGACGGGAATGACGATGAACTTGCGTCGGGACGGGAATGACGGGGAACCTGCGTCGGGACGGGAATGACGGGGAACCTGCGTCGGGACGGGAATGACGAGGAACCTGCGTCGGGACGGGAATGACGGGGAACCAGCATCGGGAGGGGAATGACGAGTAACCTGCGTCGGGACGGGAATGACAAGGAACCTGCTTCGGGACAGGAATGACGAGGAACCTGCGTTGGGACTGGAATGACGAGCAACCTGCGTCGGGATTGGAATGACAGGGAACCTGCGTCGGGATGGGAATGACGGAGAACCTGCGTTGGGACTGGAATGACGGGAAACCAGCGTCGGGACAGGAATGACAAGGAACCTGTGTTGGGACGGGAATGACAAGGAACCTGCGTCGGGACGGGAATGACGGGTAACCTGAGTCGGGACGGGAATGACGGAGAACCTGCGTTGGGACGGGAATGACGGGGAACCTGTGTCGGGACTGGAATGACGAGCAACCTGCGTCGGGATTGGAATGACAGGGAACCTGCGTCGGGACGGGAATGACGGGGAACGGGTAACCTGCGTCGGGACGGGAATGACGAGTAACCTGCGTCGGGACGGGAACGACGGAGAACCTGCGTTGGGACGGGAATGACGGGGAACCTGTGTTGGGACTGGAATGACGAGCAACCAGCGTCGGGATTGGAATGACAGGGAACCTGCGTCGGGACGGGAATGACGGGGAACGGGTAACCTGCGTCGGGACGGGAATGACGGGGAACCTGTGTCGGGACGGGAATGACGGGTAACCTGCGTCGGGACGGGAATGACGGGGAAAGAGTAACCTGCACCGGGACGGGAATGACGGGGAACCTGCGTCGGGACGGGAATGATGGGTAACCTGCGTCGGGACGGGAATGACGGGGAAAGGGTAACCTGCATCGGGACGGGAATGACGGGTAACCGCGTCGGGACGGGAATGACGGACAACCTGCGTTGGGACGGGAATGACGAGGAACCTGCGTCGGGACAGGAATGACGAGGAACCTGCGTCGGGACGGGAATGACGAGGAACCTGCGTCGGGACGGCAATGACGAGGAACTTGCGTCGGGACGGGAATGACGGGGAACCTGCGTCGGTACAGGAATGATGGGAAACCAGAGTCGGGACGGGAATGACGAGCAACCTGCGTCGGGACGGGAATGACGGAGAACCTGCGTCGGGACGGGAATGACTTAGAACCTGCGTCGGGATGGGAATGATAAGTAACCTGCATCGGGACGGGAATTACGGGAAACGGGTAACCTGCGTCGGGACGGGAATGACGGGGAACCAGCATCGGGACGGGAATGACGAGGAACCTGAGTTGGGACGGGAATGACGGGGAACCTGTGTTGGGACTGGAATGACGAGCAACCTGCGTCAGGATTGGAATGACAGGGAACCTGCGTCGGGACGGGAATGACGGGGAACGGATAACCTGCGTCGGGATGGGAATGACAAGGAACCTGCGTCGGGACGGGAATGACGGGTAACCTGCGTCGGGATGGGAATGACGGGTAAAGGGTAACCTGCATCGGGACGGGAACGACGGGGAACCTGCGTCGGGACGGGAATGACGGGTAACCTGCGTCGGGACGGGAATGACGGGGAACGGGTAACCTGCGTCGGGACGGGAATGACGGAGAACCTGCATCGGGACGGGAATGACGGGGAACCGCGTCGGGACGGGAATGACGGACAACCTGCGTTGGGACGAGAATGACGAGTAACCTGCGTCGGGACAGGAATGACGAGGAACCTGCGTCGGGACGGGAATGACGGAGAACCTGCGTCGGGACGGGAATGACTAAGAACCTGCGTCGGGACGGGAATGACGAGAAACCTGCGTCGGGAGGGGAATGACGAGGAACCTGCGTCGGGACGGAAATGACGGGAACCCAGCGTCGGGACGGGAATGACGAGAAACCTGTGTCGGGACGGGAATGACGAGGAACCTGTGTCGGGACAGGAATGACGTGGAACCTGTGTCGGGACGGGAATGACGATGAACTTGCGTCGGGACGGGAATGACGGGGAACCTGCGTCGGGACGGGAATGACGGGGAACCTGCGTCGGGACGGGAATGACGAGGAACCTGCGTCGGGACGGGAATGACGAGGCACCTGTGTCGGGACAGGAATGACGTGGAACCTGTGTCGGGACGGGAATGACGATGAACTTGCGTCGGGACGGGAATGACGGGGAACCTGCGTCGGGACGGGAATGACGGGGAACCTGCGTCAGGACGGGAATGACGGGAAACCAGAGTCGGGACGGGAATGACGAGTAACCTGCGTCGGGATGGGAATGATAGGTAACCTGCATCGGGACGGGAATGATGGGGAACGGGTAACCTGCGTCGGGACGGGAATGACGGGGAACCTGCGTCGGGACGGGAATGACGGGGAACCTGCGTTGGGACGGGAATGACGAGGAACCTGCGTCGGGATGGGAATGACGAGGAACCTGCGTCGGGACGGGAATGACAAGGAACCTGAGTCGGGCCGGGAATGACGTGGAACCTGCGTCGGGACGGAAATGACGGGAACCCAGCGTCGGGACGGGAATGACGAGAAACCTGTGTCGGGACGGGAATGACGAGGAACCTGTGTCGGGACAGGAATGACGTGGAACCTGTGTCGGGACAGGAATGACGATGAACTTGCGTCGGGACGGGAATGACGGGGAACCTGCGTCGGGACGGGAATGACGGGGAACCTGCGTCGGGACGGGAATGACGAGGAACCTGCGTCGGGACGGGAATGACGAGGCACCTGTGTCGGGACAGGAATGACGTGGAACCTGTGTCGGGACGGGAATGACGATGAACTTGCGTCGGGACGGGAATGACGGGGAACCTGCGTCGGGACGGGAATGACGGGGAACCTGCGTCGGGACGGGAATGACGGGAAACCAGCGTTGGGACGGGAATGACGAGTAACCTGCGTCGGGACGGGAATGACGAGGAACCTGCGTCGGGACGGGAATGACGAGGCACCTGTGTCGGGACAGGAATGACGTGGAACCTGTGTCGGGACGGGAATGACGATGAACTTGCGTCGGGACGGGAATGACGGGGAACCTGCGTCGGGACGGGAATGACGGGGAACCTGCGTCGGGACGGGAATGACGGGAAACCAGCGTCGGGACGGGAATGACGAGGAACCTGCGTCGGGACAGGAATGACGAGGAACCTGCGTCGGGACGGGAATGACGGAGAACCTGCGTCGGGACGGGAATGACTAAGAACCTGCGTCGGGACAGGAATGACGAGGAACCTGCGTCGGGATGGGAATGATAGGTAACCTGCATTGGGACGGGAATGACGGGGAACGGGTAACCTGCGTCGGGACGGGAATTACGGGAAACCAGCGTCGGGACAGGAATGACGAGGAACCTGCGTCGGGAGGGGAATGACGAGGAACCTGCGTCGGGACGGAAATGACGGGAAACCAGCGTCGGGACGGGAATGACGAGAAACCTGTGTCGGGACGGGAATGACGAGGAACCTGTGTTGGGACGGGAATGACGAGAAACCTGCGTCGGGACGGGAATGACGGGGAACCTGCGTTGGGACGGGAATGACGGGAAACCAGCATCGGGACAGGAATGACGAGGAACCTGCGTCGGGACGGGAATTACGGGAAACCAGCGTCGGGACAGGAATGACAAGGAACCTGTGTTGGGACGAGAATGACGAGGAACCTGCGTCGGGACGGGAATGACGGGTAACCTGCGTTGGGACGGGAATGACGGGAAACCAGCATCGGAACGGGAATGACGAGGAACCTGCGTCGGGACAGGAATGACGAGAAACCTGCGTCGGGTCGGGAATGACGAGTAACCTGCGTCGGGACGGGAATGACGAGGAACCTGCGTTGGGACGGGAATGACGAGGAACCTGCGTCGGGATGGGAATGACGAGGAACCTGCGTCGGGACGGGAATGACAAGGAACCTGTGTTGGGAAGGGAATGACGAGCAACCTGAGTCGGGACGGGAATGACGTGGAACCTGTGTCGGGACGGGAATGACGATGAACTTGCGTCGGGACGGGAATGACAAGGAACCTGTGTTGGGAAGGGAATGACGAGCAACCTGAGTCGGGACGGGAATGACGTGGAACCTGTGTCGGGACGGGAATGACGATGAACTTGCGTCGGGACGGGAATGGCGGGGAACCTGCGTCGGGACGGGAATGACAGGGAACCTGCGTCGGGACGGGAATGACGAGGAACATGCGTCGGGACGGGAATGACGAGGAACCTGCGTCGGGACGGGAATGACGAGGAACCTGCGTCGGGACGGGAATGACGAGGCACCTGTGTCGGGACAGGAATGACGTGGAACCTGTGTCGGGATGGGAATGACGGGGAACGGGTAACCTGCGTTGGGACGGGAATGACGGGAAACCAGCATCGGGACGGGAATGACGAGGAACCTGCGTCGGGACGGGAATGACGTGGAACCTGTGTCGGGACGGGAATGACGATGAACTTGCGTCGGGACGGGAATGACGGGGAAACTGCGTCGGGACGGGAATGACGGGGAACCTGTGTCGGGACGGGAATGACGGGAAACCAGCGTCGGGACGGGAATGACGAGGAACCTGCGTCGGGACGGGAATGACGAGGAACCTGCGTCGGGTCGGGAATGACGAGGAACCTGCGTCGGGACGGGAATGACGAGGAACCTGCGTCGGGACGGGAATGACAAGTAACCTGTGTCGGGACGGGAATGACGAGGAACCTGCGTCGGGACAGGAATGACGTGGAACCTGTGTCGGGACGGGAATGACGTTGAACTTGCGTCGGGATGGGAATGACGAGGAACCAGCGTCGGGACGGGAATGACGGGAAACCAGCGTCGGGACGGGAATGACGTGGAACCTGTGTCAGGACGGGAATGACGATGAACCTGCGTCGGGTCGGGAATGACGGGAAACCTGCGTCGGGACGGGAATGACGAGGAACCTGCGTAGGGACGGGAATGACGGGGAGCCTGCGTCGGGAGGGGAATGACGGGTAACCTGCGTCGGGATGGGAATGACGGAGAACCTGCGTTGGGACGGGAATGACGGGGAACCTGTGTTGGGACTGGAATGACGAGCAACCTGCGTCGGGATTGGAATGACAGGGAACCTGCGTCGGGACGGGAATGACGGGTAACGGGTAACCTGCGTCGGGACGGGAATGACGGGGAACCTGCGTTGGGACGGGAATGACGGGGAACCTGCGTCGGGACGGGAATGACAGGGAACGGGTAACCTGCATCGGGACGGGAATGACGGGGAACCTGCTTCGGGACGGGAATGACGGGTAACCTGCGTCGGGATGGGAATGACGGGGAACGGGTAACCTGCGTCGGGACGGGAATGACGGAGAACCTGCATCGGGACGGGAATGACGGGGAACCGCGTCAGGACGGGAATGACGGAGAACCTGCGTTGGGATGAGAATGACAAGGAACCTGCGTGGTAACAGGAATGACGAGGAACCTGCGTCGGGACGGGAATGACGGGAAACCAGCATCGGGACAGGACTGACGAGAAACCTGCGTCGGGACGGGAATGACGAGGAACCTGCGTCGGGACGGGAATTACGGGAAACCAGCGTCGGGACAGGAATGACAAGGAACCTGCGTCGGGACGGGAATGACGGAGAACCTGCGTCGGGACGGGAATGACTAAGAACCTGCGTCGGGACGGGAATGACGTTGAACTTGCGTCGGGATGGGAATGACGAGGAACCAGCGTCGGGACGGGAATGACGGGAAACCAGCGTCGGGACGGGAATGACGTGGAACCTGTGTCAGGACGGGAATGACGATGAACCTGCGTCGGGTCGGGAATGACGGGAAACCTGCGTCGGGACGGGAATGACGAGGAACCTGCGTAGGGACGGGAATGACGGGGAGCCTGCGTCGGGAGGGGAATGACGGGTAACCTGCGTCGGGATGGGAATGACGGAGAACCTGCGTTGGGACGGGAATGACGGGGAACCTGTATTGGGACTGGAATGACGAGCAACCTGCGTCGGGATTGGAATGACAGGGAACCTGCGTCGGGACGGGAATGACGGGTAACGGGTAACCTGCGTCGGGACGGGAATGACGGGGAACCTGCGTCGGGACGGGAATGACGGGGAACCTGCGTCGGGACGGGAATGACAGGGAACGGGTAACCTGCATCGGGACGGGTATGACGGGGAACCTGCTTCGGGACGGGAATGACGGGTAACCTGCGTCGGGATGGGAATGACGGGGAACGGGTAACCTGCGTCGGGACGGGAATGACGGAGAACCTGCATCGGGACGGGAATGACGGGGAACCGCGTCAGGACGGGAATGACGGAGAACCTGCGTTGGGATGAGAATGACAAGGAACCTGCGTCGTAACAGGAATGACGAGGAACCTGCGTCGGGACGGGAATGACGGGAAACCAGCATCGGGTCGGGAATGACGAGTAACCTGCGTCGGGACGGGAATGACGAGGAACCTGCGTTGGGACGGGAATGACGAGGAACCTGCGTCGGGATGGGAATGACGAGGAACCTGCGTCGGGACGGGAATGACAAGGAACCTGTGTTGGGAAGGGAATGACGAGCAACCTGAGTCGGGACGGGAATGACGTGGAACCTGTGTCGGGACGGGAATGACGATGAACTTGCGTCGGGACGGGAATGACAAGGAACCTGTGTTGGGAAGGGAATGACGAGCAACCTGAGTCGGGACGGGAATGACGTGGAACCTGTGTCGGGACGGGAATGACGATGAACTTGCGTCGGGACGGGAATGGCGGGGAACCTGCGTCGGGACGGGAATGACAGGGAACCTGCGTCGGGACGGGAATGACGAGGAACATGCGTCGGGACGGGAATGACGAGGAACCTGCGTCGGGACGGGAATGACGAGGAACCTGCGTCGGGACGGGAATGACGAGGCACCTGTGTCGGGACAGGAATGACGTGGAACCTGTGTCGGGATGGGAATGACGGGGAACGGGTAACCTGCGTTGGGACGGGAATGACGGGAAACCAGCATCGGGACGGGAATGACGAGGAACCTGCGTCGGGACGGGAATGACGTGGAACCTGCGTCGGGACGGGAATGACGATGAACTTGCGTCGGGACGGGAATGACGGGGAAACTGCGTCGGGACGGGAATGACGGGGAACCTGTGTCGGGACGGGAATGACGGGAAACCAGCGTCGGGACGGGAATGACGAGGAACCTGCGTCGGGACGGGAATGACGAGGAACCTGCGTCGGGTCGGGAATGACGAGGAACCTGCGTCGGGACGGGAATGACGAGGAACCTGCGTCGGGACGGGAATGACAAGTAACCTGTGTCGGGACGGGAATGACGAGGAACCTGCGTCGGGACAGGAATGACGTGGAACCTGTGTCGGGACGGGAATGACGTTGAACTTGCGTCGGGATGGGAATGACGAGGAACCAGCGTCGGGACGGGAATGACGGGAAACCAGCGTCGGGACGGGAATGACGTGGAACCTGTGTCAGGACGGGAATGACGATGAACCTGCGTCGGGTCGGGAATGACGGGAAACCTGCGTCGGGACGGGAATGACGAGGAACCTGCGTAGGGACGGGAATGACGGGGAGCCTGCGTCGGGAGGGGAATGACGGGTAACCTGCGTCGGGATGGGAATGACGGAGAACCTGCGTTGGGACGGGAATGACGGGGAACCTGTGTTGGGACTGGAATGACGAGCAACCTGCGTCGGGATTGGAATGACAGGGAACCTGCGTCGGGACGGGAATGACGGGTAACGGGTAACCTGCGTCGGGACGGGAATGACGGGGAACCTGCGTTGGGACGGGAATGACGGGGAACCTGCGTCGGGACGGGAATGACAGGGAACGGGTAACCTGCATCGGGACGGGAATGACGGGGAACCTGCTTCGGGACGGGAATGACGGGTAACCTGCGTCGGGATGGGAATGACGGGGAACGGGTAACCTGCGTCGGGACGGGAATGACGGAGAACCTGCATCGGGACGGGAATGACGGGGAACCGCGTCAGGACGGGAATGACGGAGAACCTGCGTTGGGATGAGAATGACAAGGAACCTGCGTGGTAACAGGAATGACGAGGAACCTGCGTCGGGACGGGAATGACGGGAAACCAGCATCGGGACAGGACTGACGAGAAACCTGCGTCGGGACGGGAATGACGAGGAACCTGCGTCGGGACGGGAATTACGGGAAACCAGCGTCGGGACAGGAATGACAAGGAACCTGCGTCGGGACGGGAATGACGGAGAACCTGCGTCGGGACGGGAATGACTAAGAACCTGCGTCGGGACGGGAATGACGTTGAACTTGCGTCGGGATGGGAATGACGAGGAACCAGCGTCGGGACGGGAATGACGGGAAACCAGCGTCGGGACGGGAATGACGTGGAACCTGTGTCAGGACGGGAATGACGATGAACCTGCGTCGGGTCGGGAATGACGGGAAACCTGCGTCGGGACGGGAATGACGAGGAACCTGCGTAGGGACGGGAATGACGGGGAGCCTGCGTCGGGAGGGGAATGACGGGTAACCTGCGTCGGGATGGGAATGACGGAGAACCTGCGTTGGGACGGGAATGACGGGGAACCTGTATTGGGACTGGAATGACGAGCAACCTGCGTCGGGATTGGAATGACAGGGAACCTGCGTCGGGACGGGAATGACGGGTAACGGGTAACCTGCGTCGGGACGGGAATGACGGGGAACCTGCGTCGGGACGGGAATGACGGGGAACCTGCGTCGGGACGGGAATGACAGGGAACGGGTAACCTGCATCGGGACGGGTATGACGGGGAACCTGCTTCGGGACGGGAATGACGGGTAACCTGCGTCGGGATGGGAATGACGGGGAACGGGTAACCTGCGTCGGGACGGGAATGACGGAGAACCTGCATCGGGACGGGAATGACGGGGAACCGCGTCAGGACGGGAATGACGGAGAACCTGCGTTGGGATGAGAATGACAAGGAACCTGCGTCGTAACAGGAATGACGAGGAACCTGCGTCGGGACGGGAATGACGGGAAACCAGCATCGGGACAGGACTGACGAGAAACCTGCGTCGGGACGGGAATGACGAGGAACCTGCGTCGGGACGGGAATTACGGGAAACCAGCGTCGGGACAGGAATGACAAGGAACCTGTGTTGGGACGGGAATGACGAGGAACGGGTAACCTGCGTCGGGACGGGAATGACGGAGAACCTGCATCGGGACGGGAATGACGGAAAACCTGCGTTGGGATGAGAATGACAAGGAACCTGCGTGGTAACAGGAATGACGAGGAACCTGCGTCGGGACGGGAATGTCGGGAAACCAGCATCGGGACAGGACTGACGAGAAACCTGCGTCGGGACGGGAATGACGAGGAACCTGCGTCGGGACGGGAATTACGGGAAACCAGCGTCGGGACAGGAATGACAAGGAACCTGAGTCGGGACGGGAATGACGGAGAACCTGCGTCGGGACGTGAATGACTAGGAACCTGCGTCGGGACGGGAATGACGTTGAACTTGCGTCGGGATGGGAATGACGAGGAACCAGCGTCGGGACGGGAATGACGGGAAACCAGCGTCGGGACGGGAATGACGTGGAACCTGTGTCAGGACGGGAATGACGATGAACCTGCGTCGGGTCGGGAATGACGGGAAACCTGCGTCGGGACGGGAATGACGAGGAACCTGCGTAGGGACGGGAATGACGGGGAGCCTGCGTCGGGAGGGGAATGACGGGTAACCTGCGTCGGGATGGGAATGACGGAGAACCTGCGTTGGGACGGGAATGACGGGGAACCTGTGTTGGGACTGGAATGACGAGCAACCTGCGTCGGGATTGGAATGACAGGGAACCTGCGTCGGGACGGGAATGACGGGTAACGGGTAACGGGTAACCTGCGTCGGGACGGGAATGACGGGGAACCTGCGTCGGGACGGGAATGACGGGGAACCTGCGTCGGGACGGGAATGACAGGGAACGGGTAACCTGCATCGGGACGGGTATGACGGGGAACCTGCTTCGGGACGGGAATGACGGGTAACCTGCGTCGGGATGGGAATGACGGGGAACGGGTAACCTGCGTCGGGACGGGAATGACGGAGAACCTGCATCGGGACGGGAATGATGGGGAACCGCGTCAGGACGGGAATGACGGAGAACCTGCGTTGGGATGAGAATGACAAGGAACCTGCGTCGTAACAGGAATGACGAGGAACCTGCGTCGGGACGGGAATGACGGGAAACCAGCATCGGGACAGGACTGACGAGAAACCTGCGTCGGGACGGGAATGACGAGGAACCTGCGTCGGGACGGGAATTACGGGAAACCAGCGTCGGGACGGGAATGACAAGGAACCTGTGTTGGGACGGGAATGACGAGGAACCTGCGTCGGGACGGGAATGACGGGTAACCTGCGTTGGGACGGGAATGACGGGAAACCAGCATCGGGACGGGAATGACGAGTAACCTGCGTCGGGACGGGAATGACGAGGAACCTGCGTCGGGTCAGGAATGACGAGGAACCTGCGTCGGTACAGGAATGACGGGAAACCAGAGTCAGGACGGGAATGACGGGGAACCTGCGTTGGGACGGGAATGACGGGAAACCAGCATCGGGACGGGTATGACGGGGAACCTGCTTCGGGACGGGAATGACGGGTAACCTGCGTCGGGATGGGAATGACGGGGAACGGGTAACCTGCGTCGGGACGGGAATGACGTGGAACCTGTGTCGGGACGGGAATGACGATGAACTTGCGTCGGGACGGGAATGACGGGGAAACTGCGTCGGGACGGGAATGACGGGGAACCTGTGTCGGGACGGGAATGACGGGAAACCAGCGTCGGGACGGGAATGACGAGGAACCTGCGTCGGGACGGGAATGACGAGGAACCTGCGTCGGGTCGGGAATGACGAGGAACCTGCGTCGGGACGGGAATGACGAGGAACCTGCGTCGGGACGGGAATGACGAGGAACCTGTGTCGGGACGGGAATGACGAGGAACCTGCGTCGGGACGGGAATGACGTGGAACCTGTGACGGGACGGGAATGACGTTGAACTTGCGTCGGGATGGGAATGACGAGGAACCAGCGTCGGGACGGGAATGACGGGAAACCAGCGTCGGGACGGGAATGACAAGGAACCTGAGTCGGGACGGGAATGACGGAGAACCTGGGTCGGGACGGGAATGACTAAGAACCTGCGTCGGGACGGGAATGACGTTGAACTTGCGTCGGGATGGGAATGACGAGGAACCAGCGTCGGGACGGGAATGACGGGAAACCAGCGTCGGGACGGGAATGACGTGGAACCTGTGTCAGGACGGGAATGACGATGAACCTGCGTCGGGTCGGGAATGACGGGAAACCTGCGTCGGGACGGGAATGACGAGGAACCTGCGTAGGGACGGGAATGACGGGGAGCCTGCGTCGGGAGGGGAATGACGGGTAACCTGCGTCGGGATGGGAATGACGGAGAACCTGCGTTGGGACGGGAATGACGGGGAACCTGTGTTGGGACTGGAATGACGAGCAACCTGCGTCGGGATTGGAATGACAGGGAACCTGCGTCGGGACGGGAATGACGGGTAACGGGTAACGGGTAACCTGCGTCGGGACGGGAATGACGGGGAACCTGCGTCGGGACGGGAATGACGGGGAACCTGCGTCGGGACGGGAATGACAGGGAACGGGTAACCTGCATCGGGACGGGTATGACGGGGAACCTGCTTCGGGACGGGAATGACGGGTAACCTGCGTCGGGATGGGAATGACGGGGAACGGGTAACCTGCGTCGGGACGGGAATGACGGAGAACCTGCATCGGGACGGGAATGACGGGGAACCGCGTCAGGACGGGAATGACGGAGAACCTGCGTTGGGATGAGAATGACAAGGAACCTGCGTCGTAACAGGAATGACGAGGAACCTGCGTCGGGACGGGAATGACGGGAAACCAGCATCGGGACAGGACTGACGAGAAACCTGCGTCGGGACGGGAATGACGAGGAACCTGCGTCGGGACGGGAATTACGGGAAACCAGCGTCGGGACAGGAATGACAAGGAACCTGTGTTGGGACGGGAATGACGAGGAACCTGCGTCGGGACGGGAATGACGGGTAACCTGCGTTGGGACGGGAATGACGGGAAACCAGCATCGGGACGGGAATGACGAGTAACCTGCGTCGGGACGGGAATGACGAGGAACCTGCGTCGGGTCAGGAATGACGAGGAACCTGCGTCGGTACAGGAATGACGGGAAACCAGAGTCAGGACGGGAATGACGGGGAACCTGCGTTGGGACGGGAATGACGGGAAACCAGCATCGGGACGGGTATGACGGGGAACCTGCTTCGGGACGGGAATGACGGGTAACCTGCGTCGGGATGGGAATGACGGGGAACGGGTAACCTGCGTCGGGACGGGAATGACGTGGAACCTGTGTCGGGACGGGAATGACGATGAACTTGCGTCGGGACGGGAATGACGGGGAAACTGCGTCGGGACGGGAATGACGGGGAACCTGTGTCGGGACGGGAATGACGGGAAACCAGCGTCGGGACGGGAATGACGAGGAACCTGCGTCGGGACGGGAATGACGAGGAACCTGCGTCGGGAATGACGAGGAACCTGCGTCGGGACGGGAATGACGAGGAACCTGCGTCGGGACGGGAATGACGAGGAACCTGTGTCGGGACGGGAATGACGAGGAACCTGCGTCGGGACAGGAATGACGTGGAACCTGTGTCGGGACGGGAATGACGTTGAACTTGCGTCGGGATGGGAATGACGAGGAACCAGCGTCGGGACGGGAATGACGGGAAACCAGCGTCGGGACGGGAATGACGTGGAACCTGTGTCAGGACGGGAATGACGATGAACCCGCGTCGGGTCGGGAATGACGGGAAACCTGCGTCGGGACGGGAATGACGAGGAACCTGCGTAGGGACGGGAATGACGGGGAGCCTGCGTCGGGAGGGGAATGACGGGTAACCTGCGTCGGGATGGGAATGACGGAGAACCTGCGTTGGGACGGGAATGACGGGGAACCTGTGTTGGGACTGGAATGACGAGCAACCTGCGTCGGGATTGGAATGACAGGGAACCTGCGTCGGGACGGGAATGACGGGTAACGGGTAACCTGCGTTGGGACGGGAATGACGGGGAACCTGCGTTGGGACGGGAATGACGGGGAACCTGCCTCGGGACGGGAATGACAGGGAACGGGTAACCTGCATCGGGACGGGAATGACGGGGAACCTGCTTCGGGACGGGAATGACGGGTAACCTGCGTCGGGATGGGAATGACGGGGAACGGGTAACCTGCGTCGGGACGGGAATGACGGAGAACCTGCATCGGGACGGGAATGACGGGGAACCGCGTCAGGACGGGAATGACGGAGAACCTGCGTTGGGATGAGAATGACAAGGAACCTGCGTCGTAACAGGAATGACGAGGAACCTGCGTCGGGACGGGAATGACGGGAAACCAGCATCGGGACAGGACTGACGAGAAACCTGCGTCGGGACGGGAATGACGAGGAACCTGCGTCGGGACGGGAATTACGGGAAACCAGCGTCGGGACAGGAATGACAAGGAACCTGTGTTGGGACGGGAATGACGAGGAACCTGCGTCGGGACGGGAATGACGGGTAACCTGCGTTGGGACGGGAATGACGGGAAACCAGCATCGGGACGGGAATGACGAGTAACCTGCGTCGGGACGGGAATGACGAGGAACCTGCGTCGGGATGGGAATGACGGGGAACCTGCGTTGGGACGGGAATGACGGGAAACCAGCATCGGGACGGGAATGACGAGAAACCTGCGTCGGGACGGGAATGACGGGAAACCAGCGTCGGGATGGGAATAACAAGGAACCTGTATTGGGACGGGAATGACGAGGAACCTGCGTCAGGACGGGAATGACGGGGAACCTGCGTTGGGACGGGAATGACGGGAAACCAGCATCGGGACGGGAATGACAAGGAACCTGTGTTGGGACCGGAATGACGAGGAACCTGCGTCGGGACGGGAATGACGTGGAACCTGTGTCGGGACGGGAATGACGATGAACTTGCGTCGGGATGGGAATGACGAGGAACCTGCATCGGGACGGGAATGACGGGGAACCTGCGTTGGGACGGGAATGACGGGAAACCAGCATCGGGACGGGAATGACAAGGAACCTGTGTTGGGACGGGAATGACGAGGAACCTGCGTCGGGACGGGAATGACGGGAAACCAGCGTCGGGACGGGAATGACGTGGAACCTGTGTCAGGACGGGAATGACGATGAACCTGCGTCGGGTCGGGAATGACGGGAAACCTGTGTCGGGACGGGAATGACGAGGAACCTGCGTAGGGACGGGAATGACGGGGAGCCTGCGTCGGGAGGGGAATGACGGGTAACCTGCGTCGGGATGGGAATGACGGAGAACCTGCGTTGGGACGGGAATGACGGGGAACCTGTGTTGGGACTGGAATGACGAGCAACCTGCGTCGGGATTGGAATGACAGGGAACCTGCGTCGGGACGGGAATGACGGGTAACGGGTAACCTGCGTCGGGACGGGAATGACGGGGAACCTGCGTTGGGACGGGAATGACGGGGAACCTGCGTCGGGATGGGAATGACGGGGAACGGGTAACCTGCGTTGGGACGGGAATGACGGGAAACCAGCGTCGGGACGGGAATGACGAGAAACCTGCGTTGGGACGGGAATGACGGGAAACCAGCGTCGGGACGGGAATGACGAGGCACCTGCGTCGGGACGGGAATGACGAGGAACCTGTGTCGGGAGGGGAATGACGAGGAACCTGCGTCGGGACGGGAATCACGGGAAACCTGCGTCGGGACGGGAATGACGAGGAACCTGCGTCGGGACGGGAATGACGGGAAACCAGCGTCGGGACGGGAATGACAAGGAACCTGTGTTGGGACCGGAATGACGAGGAACCTGCGTCGGGACGGGAATGACGGGGAACCTGCGTTTGGACGGGAATGACGGGAAACCAGCATCGGGACGGGAATGACGAGCAACCTGCGTCGGGACGGGAATGACGGGAAACCAGCGTCGGGACAGGAATGACGTGGAACCTGTGTCGGGACGGGAATGACGATGAACTTGCGTCGGGATGGGAATGACGAGGAACCTGCGTCGGGTAGGGAATGACGAGCAACCTGCGTCGGGACGGGAATGACGAGGAACCTGCGTCGGGACGGGAATGACGGGAAACCAGCGTCGGAACGGGAATGACAAGGAACCTGTGTTGGGACGGGAATGACGAGCAACCTGCGTCGGGACGGGAATGACGGGGAACCTGCGTTGGGACGGGAATGACGGGAAACCAGCATCGGGACGGGAATGACAAGGAACCTGTGTTGGGACGGGAATGACGAGGAACCTGCGCCGGGATGGGAATGACGGGGAACCTGCGTTGGGACGGGAATGACGGGAAACCAGCATCGGGACGGGAATGACGAGAAACCTGCGTCGGGACGGGAATGACGGGAAACCAGCGTCGGGATGGGAATAACAAGGAACCTGTATTGGGACGGGAATGACGAGGAACCTGCGTCGGGACGGGAATGACGGGGAACCTGCGTTGGGACGGGAATGACGGGAAACCAGCATCGGGACGGGAATGACAAGGAACCTGTGTTGGGACCGGAATGACGAGGAACCTGCGTCGGGACGGGAATGACGTGGAACCTGTGTCGGGACGGGAATGACGATGAACTTGCGTCGGGATGGGAATGACGAGGAACCTGCATCGGGACGGGAATGACGGGGAACCTGCGTTGGGACGGGAATGACGGGAAACCAGCATCGGGACGGGAATGACAAGGAACCTGTGTTGGGACGGGAATGACGAGGAACCTGCGTCGGGACGGGAATGACGGGAAACCAGCGTCGGGACGGGAATGACGTGGAACCTGTGTCAGGACGGGAATGACGATGAACCTGCGTCGGGTCGGGAATGACGGGAAACCTGCGTCGGGACGGGAATGACGAGGAACCTGCGTAGGGACGGGAATGACGGGGAGCCTGCGTCGGGACGGGAATGACGGGTAACCTGCGTTGGGACGGGAATGACGGGAAACCAGCATCGGGACGGGAATGACGAGTAACCTGCGTCGGGACGGGAATGACGAGGAACCTGCGTCGGGTCAGGAATGACGAGGAACCTGCGTCGGTACAGGAATGACGGGAAACCAGCGTCGGGACGGGAATGACGAGGAACCTGCGTTGGGACGGGAATGACGGGAAACCAGCGTCGGGACGGGAATGACGAGGCACCTGCGTCGGGACGGGAATGACGAGGAACCTGTGTCGGGAGGGGAATGACGAGGAACCTGCGTCGGGACGGGAATGACGGGAAACCTGCGTCGGGACGGGAATGACAAGGAACCTGTGTTGGGACCGGAATGACGAGGAACCTGCGTCGGGACGGGAATGACGGGGAACCTGCGTTTGGACGGGAATGACGGGAAACCAGCATCGGGACGGGAATGACGAGCAACCTGCGTCGGGACGGGAATGACGGGAAACCAGCGTCGGGACAGGAATGACGTGGAACCTGTGTCGGGACGGGAATGACGATGAACTTGCGTCGGGATGGGAATGACGAGGAACCTGTGTCGGGAGGGGAATGACGAGGAACCTCTGTCGGGACGGGAATGACGGGAAACCTGCGTCGGGACGGGAATGACGAGCAACCTGCGTCGGGACGGGAATGACGGGAAACCAGCGTCGGAACGGGAATGACAAGGAACCTGTGTTGGGACGGGAATGACGAGGAACCTGCGTCGGGACGGGAATGACGGGGAACCTGCGTTGGGACGGGAATGACGGGAAACCAGCATCGGGACGGGAATGACGAGGAACCTGTATTGGGACGGGAATGACGAGGAACCTGCGTCGGGACGGGAATGACGGGGAACCTGCGTTGGGACGGGAATGACGGGAAACCAGCATCGGGACGGGAATGACAAGGAACCTGTGTTGGGACCGGAATGACGAGGAACCTGCGTCGGGACGGGAATGACGTGGAACCTGTGTCGGGACGGGAATGACGATGAACTTGCGTCGGGATGGGAATGACGAGGAACCTGCATCGGGACGGGAATGACGGGGAACCTGCGTTGGGACGGGAATGACGGGAAACCAGCATCGGGACGGGAATGACAAGGAACCTGTGTTGGGACGGGAATGACGAGGAACCTGCGTCGGGACGGGAATGACGGGAAACCAGCGTCGGGACGGGAATGACGTGGAACCTGTGTCAGGACGGGAATGACGATGAACCTGCGTCGGGTCGGGAATGACGGGAAACCTGCGTCGGGACGGGAATGACGAGGAACCTGCGTAGGGACGGGAATGACGGGGAGCCTGCGTCGGGAGGGGAATGACGGGTAACCTGCGTCGGGATGGGAATGACGGAGAACCTGCGTTGGGACGGGAATGACGGGGAACCTGTGTTGGGACTGGAATGACGAGCAACCTGCGTCGGGATTGGAATGACAGGGAACCTGCGTCGGGACGGGAATGACGGGTAACGGGTAACCTGCGTCGGGACGGGAATGACGGGGAACCTGCGTTGGGACGGGAATGACGGGGAACCTGCGTCGGGATGGGAATGACGGGGAACGGGTAACCTGCGTCGGGACGGGAATGACGGAGAACCTGCATCGGGACGGGAATGACAGGGAACCGCGTCAGGACGGGAATGACGGAGAACCTGCGTTGGGATGAGAATGACAAGGAACCTGCGTCGTAACAGGAATGACGAGGAACCTGCGTCGGGACGGGAATGACGGGAAACCAGCATCGGGACGGGAATGACAGGGAACCGCGTCAGGACGGGAATGACGGAGAACCTGCGTTGGGATGAGAATGACAAGGAACCTGCGTCGTAACAGGAATGACAGGGAACCTGCGTCGGGACGGGAATGACGGGTAACGGGTAACCTGCGTCGGGACGGGAATGACGGGGAACCTGCGTTGGGACGGGAATGACGGGGAACCTGCGTCGGGATGGGAATGACGGGGAACGGGTAACCTGCGTCGGGACGGGAATGACGGAGAACCTGCATCGGGACGGGAATGACAGGGAACCGCGTCAGGACGGGAATGACGGAGAACCTGCGTTGGGATGAGAATGACAAGGAACCTGCGTCGTAACAGGAATGACGAGGAACCTGCGTCGGGACGGGAATGACGGGAAACCAGCATCGGGACAGGACTGACGAGAAACCTGCGTCGGGACGGGAATGACGAGGAACCTGCGTCGGGACGGGAATTACGGGAAACCAGCGTCGGGACAGGAATGACGGGGAACCTGTGTTGGGACGGGAATGACGAGGAACCTGCGTCGGGACGGGAATGACGGGTAACCTGCGTTGGGACGGGAATGACGGGAAACCAGCATCGGGACGGGAATGACGAGTAACCTGCGTCGGGACGGGAATGACGAGGAACCTGCGTCGGGTCAGGAATGACGAGGAACCTGCGTCGGTACAGGAATGACGAGGCACCTGCGTCGGGACGGGAATGACGAGGAACCTGTGTCGGGAGGGGAATGACGAGGAACCTGCGTCGGGACGGGAATGACGGGAAACCTGCGTCGGGACGGGAATGACAAGGAACCTGTGTTGGGACCGGAATGACGAGGAACCTGCGTCGGGACGGGAATGACGGGGAACCTGCGTTTGGACGGGAATGACGGGAAACCAGCATCGGGACGGGAATGACGAGCAACCTGCGTCGGGACGGGAATGACGGGAAACCAGCGTCGGGACAGGAATGACGTGGAACCTGTGTCGGGACGGGAATGACGATGAACTTGCGTCGGGATGGGAATGACGAGGAACCTGCGTCGGGTCGGGAATGACGAGCAACCTGCGTCGGGACGGGAATGACGGGAAACCTGCGTCGGGACGGGAATGACGAGGAACCTGTGTCGGGAGGGGAATGACGAGGAACCTCTGTCGGGACGGGAATGACGGGAAACCTGCGTCGGGACGGGAATGACGAGCAACCTGCGTCGGGACGGGAATGACGGGAAACCAGCGTCGGAACGGGAATGACAAGGAACCTGTGTTGGGACGGGAATGACGAGGAACCTGCGTCGGGACGGGAATGACGGGGAACCTGCGTTGGGACGGGAATGACGGGAAACCAGCGTCGGGATGGGAATGACAAGGAACCTGTATTGGGACGGGAATGACGAGGAACCTGCGTCGGGACGGGAATGACGGGGAACCTGCGTTGGGACGGGAATGACGGGAAACCAGCGTCGGGATGGGAATGACAAGGAACCTGTGTTGGGACGGGAATGACGAGGAACCTGCGTCGGGACGGGAATGACGGGGAACCTGCGTCGGGACGGGAATGACGGGAAACCAGCGTCGGGATGGGAATGACAAGGAACCTGTATTGGGACGGGAATGACGAGGAACCTGCGTCGGGACGGGAATGACGGGGAACCTGCGTTGGGACAGGAATGACGGGAAACCAGCATCGGGACGGGAATGACAAGGAACCTGTGTTGGGACTGGAATGACGAGGAACCTGCGTCGGGACGGGAATGACGTGGAACCTGTGTCGGGACGGGAATGACGATGAACTTGCGTCGGGATGGGAATGACGAGGAACCTGCATCGGGACGGGAATGACGGGAAACCTGCGTCGGGACGGGAATGACGAAGTGTCCGTACCGTATTTGACCTGAGCCATGTCCCCCACCACCATGTCAGCCACCGGGATCTGGATGACGTTGCCTTTCCGTACAACGGTGAACTTCTGCTCCTGCTCGATGCGACTCTGCAGACCCCGGAACTGCTTCTCTTTGGACCAGTCGTTAAACGCTGTTACCAGGACGACACACACGACGGACAGCAAGATGGCGGCGCCCTCGATCCAGCCAGCATCGGCCTCGCCTTCGTCCTCCACTCCCCCCGCACCTTCTCCACACGCTGCACACAGATGAAGGGATGAGACATGGAAAGAAGGGAGGGATATGATTGTAACACACCAGGTGAAGAGTTTAACACCACAACATTTAAAGACCGGTGAACTTCTTGTGTCTTGGCGCTGCTGTAAAGCTTGTGTACGCTGCTGTTATCAGTTCGCATTCTGAGGTTTCACATGAAGCCACAGTGGTTCAAATTTACAGCCACTGCTCATTCAGTCCACTTCCTCTGCCAGGAAAAGCAGCTCTGGCCCTCATTGTCTTCTTCTCAGCTTCTATCTGCTGCCCTGCCTGCTTGTCTCCTTCCATCAGGCTGAAACCAAACAGAATGATTCCATCTCGGCATCAGGACTCTTTTATTTAAGCCTCTGACTGGAAGATTAGACTCACACCTGCTGAAACTGCTAAAGAGAAAAAACCCATCTGATCCATCACCATAAATTTCCTTTGACAAATAAAATCAGTAAACTGATGGAGTAAAACAGTAAAAGTGTGTGTTATGTGCAGCGAAGCCGAAGAGCGGTTTAGCCCGCGCAGCGCAGGATGAAACAGATTTCAGATCCATCCATAATGAATCCACAGCGTCTCGGCTACATTGTGGTGTTTGTTGCATGTTTGTTCTCTTGCAGTGATGAAATGTTGTTCCTGTTCTGGATGGTAGTATCCAGGATCTTGTTCCTGTTCTGGATGGTAGTATCCAGGATCTTGTTCCTGTTCTGGATGGTAGTATCCAGAACGTCGTTCCTAGTCCTTCCCCCTCCCCGCCCTCCATCATGTTACTGTAACTCCACCATCGACGCTTGTTTCTGTGTCCCCTCCTCCTCTTAGAGCTCCATCTGCCTTTACCTCCTATCTTTGCCTGAAACTGAATGCTTCTGATGGTAAATCATCTTCCTCGCCCCTCTGCAGCTCACACCAAACAAAACCCCACACCCACTCACCATGTTAGCATCCCAGCTAGCGCCTGCCCAGGAACGGACCTTAACAGACCCCTCTGCAAAGTGCTGTTTTTAATTTCACCTTGCTTTTCTCTGCTTTGTATTTTGGTTTATTAATGTTTTTGGGGAATTTGGACACATCTTTTTTCTCCTACGCTGCATGTTTGTAGCTGCCACATCATGAGAACTGACCACCTGTTGGATAGTTAAAGAGAAAACATATCATCATCACGCATCGGAGGAACAACAGAGAAGAACGAATGCATGCATACGTTTTATTGAAAGCATGAGTGTAGAAATGAATGAGTCTTCATTGGAAACATGTTTAACGCTGTTTATGTTTACTTCAGACACTCGGTGATTTCCACTTTGTGAAAACATTATTTACACCGTTTAGAGATTTCTGAAAGATTACAAATTGCTCTTTATCCGGTTTTAATCTCCTGAACTTTTGCAGTGAGCTTCTGCTTGGAGCTCCAACATTGGCAACAAATTCCTTCGTCCTTTTGTTCAAACCAGTTCCCCCGCCGAAGTGCTTCACTCTGAAACTGCCACTGTGACCCAACAGGGACACAATAGATCTGTTTGACTGGTTCGCACAGCAGCTGGCTGCTCACACTTCCAGTCCAGCTGAGTACGACTGACTCCTGCGGTGCGGTCAATAATAATTAACATTTTTTTCAGAGTAATGCTTTTCAGAAACGGTGGTTCACCACAGCTTTAGAGACACTTGCACGCCATTCTTTACTGTTCCTGTAATTCAAAGAGAGTTATTGCAGCAGTTTGGTGTTTGTGAAAGGAAACCCAGATTTTAAAATCCAGATTATTTCAGAAGTTCTGACTTAAAAACTGAATTTATTTCACCTGTTATTCTTCCCTTCACCTCTGATCATCACCTGCTGCTTTGCCTTTTCCTCACAAATCGCCTCCAGTCACCAGGCCCACCCTCTCTCCATGCCCTTACCTTCACTTTCTTTACTAGGAGGCTGGTAGAAGGAGAGGCCGAGTGAAATGATGGCGGCAGCCTCCAAGATGATGAGGGTGACGTCCTGCAGAGCCTCCCACACAAGTTCCAGGAAAGTCTTGGGCTTCTTCGGCGGAATAAAGTTCTGGCCATATGCTTGGTGCCGACGCTCCAGATCTGCCGGGTCCCCACTGAGACCTGCGCATGAGACAGTTGAAGAGGTCACACATGGCATTTTGTGACGTTTATGGGGAAAAGCACATCCAGACAGACACATTCAAAGTTCACATGGCTGAAATCAGCTTCAGCTTATCACCAGCATGATCAGCAGAAAGGCACCGACAAAAACACTTTGTGTCTCTTAAAGGTCAAACTCAAAGTTTCTGTCCCTCCGAGACGAGTCTCTGCCTGCAGTGCACCCATCCTCACCCTCATCTCCCCTCCAACCTCCCCCCTAAGTGATGCAGTTTCCATGGTGACCAGGATATCAGGTCCAGGCCTTCCAGTGTCTAACAGGTTTCTGCCCAGCAACAGGTGATGTCATCCCTCCAGTGAGCAGCGCTTTTCTTTTACTTTTAATTTGTTTTTTTCTGATTGGCTGGCGTGGAGGTGGTGATGGTGGTGATGGGGGGGGGGCACTGATTTGTGTGCTGTGGTTGGCTGAGACGGGTGCCTGTCCTCGCATCCACGCACCGTGTGTGCGTGTACGGAGACGTCCTGGTCCAAGATGTCTGCTGCAGGGAGTCATGTGCAGCTCGCAGCGCTGCAGAGGAGCAACATGATGCTCAACAGGGTTCTGGCCACGGCGAGGCGGCAAGAGAGGAAACAGGTGACCTTATGCTGAGTAATCATAGGGAGCTTTCATTACCCCCCCTCTCCCTCCACCATCCCTCCTTTCTTCTCTCCCTCCTCATCCTTTTCCACAGCCTCTCATCGGCTCTCCTCCTTCTCTCCCTCTCTCTCAATCTCCCCTTGATGTGTCCTTGACAATGCGGCAAGCTGTTCAAGCTCTCCCTCCTCACCCCTTGGCTACCCCCCCCCCCCCCCCCCCACGCCCCCCCAACACACACACACACACTCCTCTCACTCCTTCTTTCTCTTGTTCATTGTTGTTCCTCCTCCATCCAGTCTTTTCAGTGAGGACATAGAGGTGTCGTACTGCAGTGGACGAGTGTGTGAGAGGGAGAAACCTCCATCCCTCTCTGTGTATCATATTACAGATGATGTACAGCATCAACTGCATCATTACGCAGACACGTGAGTTGCTGCGTGTGCCCACATTTCATCTACCAGTTCCAGCCCTGAAGCAGAGTCTGCCGCCACACATGTGGAGCAGGACAGAAATCTGGGACTGAGCGATCCGTCTCAGGCTGCAGGTAGCTGCAAGGTGGACTCAGAGCGCCGTCTCTCTCTGCGTCTGTTGATTTATAACGTCAGACACCCACGGTTGTGAAAGTCAGCGCAGCTCGAGAGAAGCGCAGAAAGCGCTGTGTGTGTGTGTGTGTGCGTATTTGTGTGCATTGTTTGCCAACTTTGCTTTGTAAGGACATGTTCAGATACATGACGGTGTGTGTTTGTGTTCGCTGCACTGATTCCTGACCAGCTCAGTATCGAATTAGCAAGACTCAACACAGACTTACTGTAACTCAACACCCACCAGCCCTCTCACTTTTCCTCACACACACACACACACACACACACACACACACACACACACACACACACACACACACCATGCTAACAGATGAACACACACTCTGATCTTCCTTCTTCATCCCTCTCTTCCTCGCTGTCTCCACCTCACCGTTCTGATTACTGTGTCCGAGCCAACTCCTCGCCGCTGTTGTGTTGCTAAGTTACTAACTAGTTGAAGGAGTGGGTGTAGAGCTGGACCACACCCGTGTTCCAAGATGCAAGTCTGCACATCTATTCTAGACCCCAGATTCCTGCCTGACTCGTCACTACTGACCTAATCAGATATGATAGCTAAATCAGCGACTTATGTTACCATTACAGCCATATACATATCTTACTGCTAATCTGCCAAACTGAAACTCAAATAAATCAATAATTATCACAAACTTTCATTGATCAACAGTTTAAACCCAAATTAATTCTTAAACTAAACATATCAGAAGCTGATCAGTCCTGATTACATAACACAACTTTACATGTAAACAAAAAGAAAACAATGGATCCGAGCTGCAGCAGCCATCACCCAGAACTTCCGTTTGTAGTCACTTCAGTCAGAGGCTACTTCAGGTTTGCTGCCTCCATAGCCTGCACCCCTATGCAGCGGGTCCCGGGTCAGGACCACCTGTACCTGTACAGACTGGTTTCACTGGTGGGAGGAATACGCATCTGGAATATCTTGTTTTACTGTGATGAAAGAAGTGTTTAATTCTTTCAGGTAAAAGGGAGAAGGTGTGTACAATAAGCTTTTGCTTCCAGCCACACCCTTTCAGTCACACAGACCCACCGACCTTTTAAGTATATGTATGTGTGTATACATATGTATATATTTTATTTTTTATCTCTGCTCTTACATGTTCTTGTGGTTCTTAAAGGCTTATTTGAGTTTTGCTTCAACTTCTAAACTGCAGTGTTTTCCTCGTGGGATCCTTCGCACCAGGAGCTTTCCATGCTCAGTTTGGGGCTGTTGTCATGGTGATTGCCCTTGTTGGGGGCTGTGGGTCCTGCACTGCAGCCTTACGGCTGTGGTGGGAGCTCTGGCCTGCCCTGATCAGGCTGGTTGAGGTGGCAGGTTCGGTGAACATGGGTGGGCTGGATGCTGGTGTGATCGATCCACAAGACCTTGTTTCCTCTCAAATGTTTAGTACTTCTAGTACTTTTATACCAAATACACTAAAAAGGGGTTGTATCTGTGTGTGTGTGTGTGTGTGGTGGGGGGGTGGCGTGTATGTAGATGTAAGTGTGACTGTGTGCGAGCGAGGTCATGATAAAAATGTGTTTAATTACTTTGTTGTTTACTTTACTGTGTGGAGACTAATTTATTTTTATATGCATAAATTGTTTTATCATCTGAAACACTTTGTAAATAAAGTTTGATTTGATTTGATGAAATAAAATAGAAGTTGCTTTTGCTGATAGAAGCTGAGTTTAATTTTTGACATGTTTGTAAAGGACGTGCAAACAGTAAGTGTGTGTGTGTGTGTGTGTGTGTGTGTGTGTGTGTGTGTGTGTGTGTAACTGTGCACATGGCTGCAGGTATTGTCACCAGAAGGAGACGTGGAATCAAAGCGAGGAGACACAGAGAATGCCTTTTTCACCCTCATGGGAATATTTCTGGGATGAAGGAGGAAACAATCATCCAAACATGTGGCTTATCCAGCATGTTGGAGGAACTCAGATGGATGTGGAGAGGAGTCACACACACCTGCAGATGACAGAGACTGCATGTTACAGCTGGAATCCTCCAGATGTGGTGTCCTGGTCCTAAACGCCATGTGTCGCTGGATGTCACGGTTATCTGGTTTCCACTCTGCAGTCATTAACTGAGACCAAACATGTTTCAGTGTCTGGATTTCTCAGAGTAACAGGAGCAAATGATTGCTCCCATGTGCAAAACATGTCAGGTCAGTGCATGATGCTTTTATTGTGAAAATCAGTCTTCTGTTCTCCGAGCTGCGAGCTGGAGAGTTTTCAGACGGGCTTGTAGTCAGTTTATGAATTCCTTTTTAAAAATAAATGCGGGCTTTATTAGAAACAAAACTGTGTCATATTCATGTTTTTTCTTTAAGGTGGCAGTACATCCACCCTACATCCCCACCGGGTTTATTATAGGCTGATCTTTATTTTCTTCACATTATAAAACTGGAATCTTAGCAGGTCTGGAACTTATCTTGTCTTATTTTTATTTTCCTAAACTTTTCATGCTGTTACTGTTTAAAAATAAACTCTTCATCTTTCTATGTGTGCAGTAATTATAAAAAAGACATTTTATATTCATATTTTATCCAACCCAGACTTCTACCATACATAACTCTTCGTGGCGTTCTGTTTTCATTGTTAATATTTATTCACCTTTTCTGTTAAAACAATATCATTTCATAATTGCAATTTCTTATCTAAGAGAATAAATCAAGAGGTGTAATAACAGGATGGCCACAATTATTTAACCATCTTTAAATCTAAAGTAGTAAAGTTACAACTCTAGTTATTCTGCCGTCCCATTAAAAGTCTAATAATATTCAATAATACAAACATACTTAATGAAAAAAAATAGTGTTACATCCCAGCTCGCAATGGGTGAAGGCCGCAACATAAATTAAAGTGTTCCAGATTTAATTGGAGTTTTTGGGAATTTTATTGTCCCACACAAAAAGGAAAAACAATATACACCCAAGAGGGAGGGGCAGGTGGTGCAGCTTAAGTACAATCAAAGCAAACCCAAAACAAAAAGCACAAACTACTGTCAGTTAACCATCCAAAACAATCAAGACAGAAAAACACAAGGCTAAGCCCAAAACTATACACACAAAAAAACAACAATGCATTCAAAGAGCACAAAACACAAACAAGCACCACCAGCTACCCAGATAACAAAACCAACCAAAACTACACAAAAAGCCAACAGCAAGATGCACAACAAGGCTTAATATTTTCACACGAAACAGCAACCAGTCTGCGAGGGCAAGCTGTATCCAGAACCACAGCTGCCGCGGAATGAATAAGTTGCAGGTCCTTTATACTGGAGTGGAGATGTGTTGAGTCTTGATTGGTTCTGAAGGCAGCCAATCAGCAATACAGATGAATGGGGTGTGATGAGGTGCCAATCCGAGCCAGGTGATGCTAGTGGAGGTTGCCCATGCTGTGAGAGAGGATTTATTATAGGAAAGTGGTGGCAGTTGTAACAAATAGCCATTACAATAAATACTACACCAGATTGTTTGCTTTTTAGGACTTATGAACAAAAAAATAAAGCTTTGAAACAGATATCTTCTGTTGTGTTCCACTGTGTCCACAGCTGTGCTGCAGCTCCTGGCTCTAAACTAAATCTCATATTAATGTCAGAACATTTGAAAGGAACTGAGAGATAAACAACTGGTAGCCGTAAAACTCTACACGTGTTACTAGAAAGGGCTCGGTTAGATAAATCTAGATGAATAAACATGTCTGCTGTTTACAGCTGAATGAAGACCAGTCGTATGAATCAGTGCGGCTGAATCTAAACAAAACTGCAAACACAGGTCAGACCGAACCAAACAGGACGCTTGTGTGCTCTGATTGGTCGGCTCCAGCGGCCTCACTAGACTCTGCCCACCCGTCAAAATGAAAATGAGAATTTTAATTTAATTTGATTTTAAATAAAAGCATTTTATAGATGCATAATTATTTCATGCCTCCTCTCTCTATGCCCAAGACCTCTGTTTGCCGTTACCAGGCTCCTAAACCTCAACTTGGCAACGCCGTCCAGTGTTCTGCATAAACACGTGTTACCTCCTCAGACTTCTGCCTCCTGACCGTAGCATAGAGGCGTCTGGTAAAAGCTGATCGCCTGGCTCGTTGGCTGGTAACTAGCTTTGTCCGGTGTGGTTAGCATTCCAGGGGGGTGGGGGGGTTGTTGACAGAGCAGGAATAACAGCGTCGGCAACTTGTAACTCTTGTATTGACATCCTGAACCAATAACAGTACAAAGTCAGTCAACACTGACCGGGTTTTACAGTCATCCTTCCTCGCACATCGGTGGAAGCAGAAAAATAAAACATAAAACTGCCGTAACTTACAGCTACCCTCTTCATCCCTCTTTACTTCCAGTCTCACCAGGTTTGTTCTCTGCCCATCCCTCTAGACCCCCCTGCTGTTACGGAAAGGGCAAACTGAAGCTGGCAACACGTCTGAACTAAGTTAGGCTGTTTATTCTGGAGAACATGCTGTAAACACTGAGCAGCGTTTTTATCTGCAGCGAACGTGTCATGATGACCCGCACCTCTGCTGCTTTGGGAGATCTACCGTCCTGCAGCTTTGAGATGCATCGCTTCTCCAACACACCTGAATCTCATGTCTGAATTCCCTCCCCTGCATGGCATTCAGCTCTGCAGAGGCCTGCTAACCAGACTTATTTAACCCAGGGGAGCTGAAGGGACAAGGGCTGCATTGGAAAGTTGCAGGGCAACTTTATACGAGTGTTGTTAGTGCATCAGGACAATTACAGGCATGTGGAACTACAGCGCAACAAGAGATCTAGTAAGAAGGTGGCCATGTTGCAACGTCATCTTTAAATGGGGTAGAGGAAAGTGGTCAAACTTGTTAGCTTTACACGTTTTAGTGAATCCCGTGTGTTGTAGGAGAAACCAGCAAAGTCCACCGCAGATAAGTCAACTTTTCCATTGAAATGGAGGAGCATCCATACTCTTTACCCCATGAGGAAAAAAGTCTGAGTCTTTATACACGGCGAGGCCAGCGAGTGTGACGTAGTCGCCGAGGGGAAGCTGTAACATGAGGCGACTCCGTCTGGAGGAGGAAACAGTAAGTCATGTTGCCGACAGACCGACCTGGTCAGAGGAAAAACATCTCATCATTTCCAGGCTGGAAGCCGCTGTTTTTCCCACACAAAAAAGCCGCTGGTTTAGAATTCAGCGAAGGATACGGCGATTCCTAAACAGGCTCCATGAATGTTTAGCTAACTTACAGGCATCTCAACAACCCAGAAACTCAGTTGACAGAGGTGGCGGCGACAGAAAAGCCTGCAGGCTGACAAGATATGCAGCCAAGTACGGTTTGGAAACATTTGGGTTCAAACCGAGCCATAAAGGCGATCTGCTGAACCCTGAGGCCCCGCAGTGCAGCCATGCTACAGAGTCTGGCAAAGGGAAGCAACGCTTTAAACTCCATCTTTTAAAGGACAAACCCGTAGATTTGTTCCAAGTCGGGACCGACAGGTGATCACCTGTTCACTGCTCTGTTATGTGGAAGGAAACAGCACAAAGCCTCTCCCAGCCCAGTATAAACTGGGACATAACCTGCATACACACCGCTGATACATGTACATGGTTCATAAATGCATTTTAGAAAGATTTATTACATTATTAAAATATTTAAATAAGTTAATTGGCCGACAGAAATGAACTGACGGACGTTATAGAGAAGTCAGACTAACATGATTTTATACACCTGTTTAATCTATTATAAACCATTAAAACAAAGCTTTATATGAGAGAAATAAAAACATTCTATTAGCCTACAATATTTTATTTATTTACATAGATCAGATATCCATTTTTCTGGTTATGTCCATATCATGTTTCATGTCTAGTTTGAAAACACAAACCTGTTGAACGATGAGAGTAAAATAAAGAAACGACGTTCAAATTAAAATAATCCTGTTAATTAAAATACTGAATCTTATAGACTGACAGAGGAAAATGTAGAAACGCTTGTTTTCTTGGCGAGGAAGCTGAAAAAGTACAAGGAGGAGATTTTGCTGCTACAGTATTTTATTTAATGTGGTGCTTTTCATTTGAAAGCCATTATTTTGTTTTACTGGTTTTCTCTGTTATAAAGGACTAGAAATTTCAATTCCCAGGCCAGTTATTCATTTTGATTATTTGTGTTATTGTTCCTAAAGTCTGTTGTAAAATAAAGGAAATATTGACGTTTTACTATTTTACTAAATGTATCGACATATAAAACGGTGTGGAAACAGAATTTGGTATCGGGACGACGTGTTAGCAGTAGCCTGGCAGCAAATACATGGAGGACAAGTTTGTAACTTATCAGCATCAACAATGAAACAGAATTATTGTTCTGTCCATCATCATGACGGGACTCAAATGACATTTTCACATTTGTGACTCCGCAGTTTCAGTCGTGGTAATCACGAGTTTAAACGGCGGGGCGACAGAGAGTGCTGCTCAGTTGTTTGCATTCAGTTAGCGCACCGCTGGATGGGCGTAATTCTCACATTATGGATGCAAAATGAGTTCATGCCTCCTCGCTTAGGATGAGTCAACATCTCAAACTATGTTTTTCCTCTGGTGGTGGCGTTAACATGCTCCTGGTAACTTGGCAACACAGTCCACAGTATTCTGCATGAACCTTGTTTAAAGTCAACACAACATCACACATTTACCCACATAATCTGCTGTTTTACCCTGAACTGCTTAAACGACGTGGATAGGTGAAGACGAGCTACAGATCTAAACTGTCACAATCAGTCAGGTTTAAGCCTGATCTCCATCCAGATTATTCTCTTCTTCACTACTTTTTTGTCTGCTTTTGTTGGAGTACTGAGGGGAGGTATTTTTCCTCATAAAGGCCTGTTTTCATCTGTCTCATTGCTTTGTTTTCTAGTCCCTTTTAATCCTGTTTAATATTTTAATATCTTGATGATTTGTTGTGATTTGGTTTGATTCTGTGTCCTGTTGCTCACCTCGTTTTATTCTGCTGTTTGCTACATATCGATCTCACGTTTGTCACTAATTTCCTCTGAATTTATTATTTCCTTTGGGTTCCTTTGGTCAGAGCTGATCCACACGGATGCCGGCAGCCCTTTTGATCCTGCGGATGTCTTGTTTGTGTTTTTGTTCCAGCACTGCAGTAGATCTCATGCTTGATGCATTATCTCCCACTGCAGCATCTTCTGTTAATTTATGAATTTTATTCAAAATGTCCACCGTTCAGCCTCCGATGATGACATAAAACAGCGACATACCAGCCCCCCCAGAACATTTACTATTGGAGATTCTAGTTAATCCTACACTTTTACTTCATTCAACCATTTATTGATTTACTCTACTGGCTTTCTATTCATCCATCCACTATAATCCCGTCATCCACTCATCAATCAGCCCATCCAGCCGTGCTCTCTTTGCACGCAGCCCAGCCAAAAACTGCCTTCCACAGCCAGGATTACACTCCGTAAGTAAAAAGGACTGCTTTCATTTCATCCATCCCCCTGAGTTGTGTTGGAGTGAAGCTGCTTGAGGTGTGGTAACACATGAATAAAATAAAACCAACAGCTCGATGGTTTCAGTCCCGTTTGAGCCTAATAAGACAGATTCATTAACAATAACAAATTTTGCAGCGTAACTTGTGCCGCGAGATGCCGGTGTGTCTCCAGCCCTGCGTGCAGGTTAATTCATCATTCCCAGCCTTCCATCCATCCACTCACCTGTTCACCCATTTCCACATCCAACAACCATTGCACCATCTGCACTCTCACCACTTCAACTATCAGGCCATGTTCTGCTCTCTCATCCACACATCCAGCCATTTCTTCCACCACGCCTGCTCACCATCAGTGGTGCTGGACTGTAGTCTCTGGCAGAGTCCCTCGG